>NC_092341.1:220091250-220465000 GCF_046630445.1 Rutidosis leptorrhynchoides | reverse complement strand
AAAATCGACAAACCAGTCAATAAACGGTAAACCCCCTTTTATATATTATTAATATATATATATATATATATACACATATATATATATACATATATATATACATATATATATATACATATATATATACATATATATATATATATATATATATATATATATATATATATAATATTTTGTACAAATATAATCGTTTAAAAATATAGTATTAAACTTTACCAGCTCCCTGTGGAACAAACCGGACTTACTAAAAACTACACTACTCTACGATTAGGTACACTGCCTATAGTGTTGTAGCAAGGTTTAGGTATATCCCATCTGTAAATAAATAATTAAAACTTGTGTAATTTGTAACGTATTTCGTAGTAAAAATAATACTATTTCGTACCCCACCTCGCACACATAAAGTTTTTGGCACCGCTGCCGGGGAACTCGGTGAAAAACGCTATATTTTCGTAAATTTTTGTAAAAATATATTATTTCTTATTTCGAAAAAAAATATATATTGTTTTTGTAATAAATATAAAAAAAAGTATAAAACATAAAAAAATTATATATATATATATAAATATTTATTTTTAAGATTTTTATTTATAAATTAATAAGTATTTTTTTTATTTTAAGTTTTTAAAATATATTTTTATTTTAGATAAATTATCTATCTATTATTTTATAAAACTTAAAAAAAAAGCATAAAAAATTCGTACTGGGCCGGATTAAATTCGAAGCCCAAAATAATAATTAAATACTATTGGGCCGAACTAATTTTAAGCCCAGAGGAGTCCGGTTACTGTTTAACTCCGCGATCTCGGAGCCTGGAGACAGAAAACCACAGCGAACGCGGAGCCGTGTCTGTCAAGTCAAAACCCTAGCATTTAATGCACAATTAGGGTTAATTATTTTAATTTATTAATTCTTTAGTTTATCTATTTATTTTAATTAGTTTTTTACTTTTAATTAAATTTGTATTTTTCATATATAATTAATATTTTTATATAATAATAATATAAAAATAATATTTTTATATAAATTGTATTTAATTATCTTTAGTTTTATTTTTTTTATTTTGTATTTTTTTTCGTTTATTCGTAATTTGTATATTTATCGTTCGTAATATTAGTTTTAAATTTAGTTTTTGCCATAGTTTATTTTTATTTCTAGATTTTTAGGCTTTGCCGTAAAATCCCTTAAGTGCTTTTTCTTTAGACTAAGATTTAGGTGCTTTAGAATTTTGCGACGCCGTTCTTCGCGCTATTTTCTTTTTATTTTTCGACGCTTATTTTTCAACCTTTTATTTTTTGACATTTGTCGACGTTCTCTTTTTCTTTCTTATTTCTCGACGCTCTAGTTTTTAGGACATAGAATTTTTCTATTTCTTCTCTAAAATTTCAAAACGAAAAATTATTTTAAGCGGTTAAATTGATAGACATCAAAAATTTTCTGGTTCGTAGTAATAGTTGGATTTGTTAGTGGCGAGTTGTGGGCTTCCGATTTAAAGGGTCCTGGCTACCTGCTGCATCTATTGGCTATTCGAAACATGAGCAAAATCAGAAAAGTCTATTAATTTGATAACTTATATAATTTTTCTTATTTTTATAACTAATAGGATATTCAGTGAATGCACCGAGTAAACGTTCACCACCTTTCATCCGTTCGCCACCTGTAACACGATCAAGACATCTAGCCAATATTTTCGACGTTGATTTTTCTTTAGAATCATCATCTAGTCGAACAAGTACTCCAATTCGAAATTCTGATAATCCATCTTTTGAACCCGACTTCACAACTAAGAATCCGGAGGATATTCAAGGACAATTCCAAGATCCTGAACCACTAATCATTCCTCCTGAACCACAAACCATTAAATCAGAATCTTCTAGTGATTCAGATTCAACAAATTCAAGAATGGAAATAACGAAACCTCGAAGCATGGAAGACCGAATGAGAGCCATACGCACGGGCCAAGGTCACGCGTTTAATCAACCAGATGTTAGAGCATCAGATTTTGAAATCAAAGGACAAATCCTACACATGATCACTAATCAATGCCAATTTGGTGGTACAACAAAAGAAGATCCAAACAAACATCTTCGAACTTTTAATCGGATTTGTAATCTCTTTAAAATCCGAGAAGTTGAGGATGAAACTATTTATCTTATGTTGTTCCCATGAACTTTAAAAGGAGAAGCCAAAGATTGGTTAGAATCGTTACCTGAAGGGGCGATTGACACATGGGATGTTTTAGTTGAAAATTTTCTTCAAAGATTCTTTTCGGCATCTAAAGCCGTGAGACTTCAAGGAGAAATTGCCACGTTCGTGCAAAAGCCAAATGAAACGTTATATGAGGCATGGACAAGATTTGGAAGGATGTTGAGAGGATGTCCTCAACATGGTTTAGACACTTTTCAAATAGTGCACATCTTCTATAAAGGCGTAGACATCCCCACATGAAAAGACATCGACACATCAGCTGGTGGTTCCATTATGAAGAAAACCGCAACCGAAGCTCACAAGATTATTGATAACACAGCATCCCACTCTCATGAGTGGCACCAGGAAAAAGATATTTTTCATTCATCGAAAGCGGCTAGTGCCGATTCTAGCCATAACTTTGATTCTGTTTCCGCAAAAATAGATGCTTTCGAAAGACGAATGGAAAAGATGACTAAAGATATTCACGTAATACGAATCAGTTGTGAGCAATGCGGTGGACCATACTTAACGAAAGATTGTAATGTTGAGCAAACGATGGAATAACGTGAGAATGTTTCCTACATGAACCAAAGGCCGGGAAATAATTATCAGAATAATTATCAACCGCCAAGGCTAAACTTCAATCGAAATCAAAACATTCTTTACAATCCAAAAGGACCCGACAATAACCCATATAACCAACAAGGTCCGAATAACCAACCAACTCAAAATAACACTTTCAATCAACAAAGACCTGGCTTGTATAAACCACCACAACAAACCGAAGAGAAAAAGTCAAATCTGGAAGAAGTGGTATTTAAGCTAGTTGAATCTCAAACACAATTTATTGAAACTCAAACCCAAACGAATGAGAGGTTTGACCAGTCATTTAGAACTCAACAAGCTTCCATTTTAAATCTTGAAAAACAAGTAGGTACTCTTGTTAGATTGATGAGTGAAAGAGAACAAGAAAAGCTACCGAGTAATACTGAAGAAAATCCTCGGAATGAAAATGTTAACATGGTTTCAACTAATTCTGAAAAACCAGCACCAGAAGATGGGAAGATTTTAGATGTAAGTAACAATGAAGAAGTTACACCACCACCACCACCCGAGTATGTAAAGCCAGTGGTGGCACCATACAGACCATCCATCCCGTTTCCAAGAAAAGGAGTTGAGTATGAGCAAGTAATATGTAATAAAGTTGGTGATACCTTTAGGAAGAAGAAGAAGAAGAAGAAGAAGAATAAGAAGGCGCAAGAAACAAAAACAGTAGAAGTAAACCCGGTGAAGACAGTTCAACCAAAACGTCCACCCAGGATAGGTGATCCGGGTGAATTTATTGTTCCTTGTCTACTTAGTGACTATGTCATGTATGATGCACTAGCAGATTTAGGTGCAAGTGTGAGTGTTATGCCTCTTTCATTATATAAGAGATTAGGAGTATGTGAGTTAAGTCCAACGGATATGAGTGTTCGACTCCTTGATCAAACCATTAAACACCCAGTTGGAATTGCTGACAACCTACCCGTTCAAGTAGGTAATTTAACCTTTCTAGTCGAATTTATTGTCATTGACATAGAAGAGGACTCAAACATTCCTCTAATTTTAGGTCGACCATTCTTAGCGTCCACCGGGGCGTTATTTGATGTAAGAAAGGGTAGAATGACACTTAGTAATGATGAGAAATCAATCACCTTTATGATTCGAAAGTCTAAATCTCCACCAACCAAAACCGTTGAACCAGCAAAAACGATTAGTAAGAACCATGTTGTTTTATCAACTCCAACGGTAGTGCTTAATAATAATAAAATGCCTAAGTGTGGGGAAAATGAAGTAACACCTAATGATGACCTGATAACAAAGAACCCCGTTGTTGATACGAAATTAAACGATCCCGTTATTAATAGTTCAATGAAGAAACTTATTAAACGGGTTTACGATGCTAGAATTAAGGGGAACTTTAAGTTATGTAACCGGTTAATATCCAATCTATCGCCTAAAGAAAAGGCAAAACTAGTTGAATTTATGGATATTACGGAAGCAGCTGGTCACTGGCTTAAAGCTAAAGTCACAGATATGCAAGTTGATTATGGTCCAAGAGAAATTGACGATGAAGTTAATCACAATTTCGACACCACAACTACCTAAGTGTGGGGAGATTCAAATGTTCTAAAAAGAAGATGCTGTCTAGAGTTATTTGTTATGTTCTCGTGTAGTTCCGAGAATGGAATCTGATTGGTCTTTTCCACTAGCAGACACTAAAGAACTAGTTTTCTCCCTCCTTTCTGAATTTTTGTTTTTTAGGTTTTATATGAAATTAATATATTTTTTTTAAGTTTTGTGTGAATTTAAAAACAAAATTTACTTTATTTCATTAATTTTAAAAAAATGATTTCTAAAATTCGTCGTGAGTTGAAGATTAGGTCGTTGAACCGAAATTGCTTTACCCAAGGGCGGGACGACAAATTTTATTATCATTATTTTTAATTTTATTGATTTAAAGTATGCCAAAAAAATATTAGATTTTATAAATTTTTGAAAGTGATGATATATACCAAACTTCAAAAATATGTATATATATATATATGTTTGTATTTTATGTTATGTACAAAACAGGGTAAAACAACGCACTTTCAAAGACTGTCATTAAGTTCAGCAAAAGCTACTAATTTTGACGACAAGACGCAAAATATCAAATGTGAAATAACAACAATATACTTGCAAACTCAGTAATTTTAATCATTTTTCTACACTAATCACCCTCATGAATTTAAATTTTTACTGATTTCTTGCAAATGAGGGCATTGCAAGATCTCAAGTGTGGGGAAGGGTTATAAATTCTCTCGGGTTTACACTTGGTTTAATTGCCAAATTTTGTGAAAATTTGAAAAATTTTCAACTAAATGAACTCAAAATCATGTCTATACATATTTATGAACGATAAAACTAGGTGTTAATGCCGAAATTATTGTTACCTCGGAAAGGACATAAATTGAGAAACAACCCAAAATGCTGGAATTCATTTAAAATGGAATAAAAGAAAATAAAAAGGCAAAGAAAAGAATAAATTAAAGCTAAGTGTGGGAAGAATGCACCAAGTTCTTTAAAACATATATCACATATTTTGTACAAGATTATTGCAGGTACTTTTGCTTTGGACGATACTAATCAGTTTTACCCGATTTACTGTAATATATTTGAAAGAAAGATGGATTTACACGATGAATCAATTCCATCATTAAAAGGAAGTAAAGTCTTCCGAAAAAGACACGCGCTTCTTGATTTAGGTCATGAAGTTGTCGTCCAGACCAGCTGTAGGTTGACGAAAAATCTAGAAAAGTCATCTCTAAAATCAGCAGGAAATCCACGGACCTCAGCATCAAACAGGGTCGCCAAGTGGTCAGACTTATCCTATCCATGAGAGGATCTGTTTTGTAAAATGGGGAGGACGCCGTGCAAATTAGCTGGATAAGACTAATGAATCAGATCCCCAGAAAAGGATAATCTCCTTAAAAGATCAAAAATCAGCTTTTAAGCCTGATATCACTCAATTCTTGAGATTGACCTTAAAGATTGAGAATTACAAACTCATGGAATTCAATGATATCTAAACTCGAGCTTGAACGAGAAAATATTTTGATCAAAATTATAAACCAATTTGTTTTCTGAAAACTTTTTTTCAATGCGTTTATTACCATTGAACGTAAAATCCTGAGAATTCATCAAAATTCATTAGGTCACCTGAACCAAATCAGGTGTCAACCGTAAGAACGGTGGTTGCATAGCATGGTCGAAGACAGGACCTTGTGCCAGACCGAAAAATTATAAGGGTGAGCTTTACTATTGCTCCTACCAAGGATAGTAATTGCATCCGACACGTTGTGGACCATGAAAAAATGCATGTTATTAGACAGTGCCTTAACAGTTGCTTGTTCAACGCTTTCCTTTAGAACCGGACGGTAGTTTACCGAAAGGTAATATACGGAGCAAGTATACTGGACGTGTGCTTTCCTAATACAAGGTTAGCAAGTGGGTGACACAAAACCATAAGTTTTGAGCTAAAATTTTCAAATCTGAAACCCACCAAACCCACAAAAACAATTTGCAAACACCGGTGAAGGGTTATTCTGGAAAAATTATCTAGGGTAAAAGCTAGAATGAATTTTCAAAAGATCAAATGTTTTCATAAAGATCCAAATTCCTTAAAGGATCTAAACTTTCATAGTCATGTAGGACTGTAAACCACATCGTTACTATTATTGTTTATACCGCCATATTAAAATCACCGATGTATAAAGTGTGAAAAAAAGGGATTCGAGTGAAGTGTGATTTTATTTCAAGTTATGTATTGCTTGAGGACAAGCAACATTCAAGTGTGGGGATATTTGATAGTGTTCCAAATGAACATATATTTAGTAGCAATATCCTTCCAATATGTAAAGCTTTTAGTTGCAATTGTTCTATTTTTATGTAATATTCATTTAAATAAATAAGTGTGAAGACAAAAGGCGAAAACGACGATTTGAAGACGCAAACGTCCAAAAAGCTCAAATGTACAAGATACAATTCAAGTGGTTCAAATTATTGATGAGAAACGTCTAAAAATTATAAGAGTACAAGCCGCGAAACGCAAAGTACAAGATATCTACGCGTATGAAAGGACGTTCGAAAATCCGGAACCGGGACATAAACCGGGCGTAAATGTGCGACGCAACGGAGCGGAAATTACAAATCAACTATACACATAAATATAATATAATATATAAATAATTATATAAATTATTTATATTATATTATATATATATAAATGTCGACAAGCAAGGTTCCAAAAATGAATGAGCTGGATACACGAACTCCGCGAGTGCGGAGCTCCTAAGGCATAAAATGTCGCGATCGCGGAGCACACCAAATTCAGAATTCGCCTATAAAAGGCACGAGCTTCTGCCGAGTTTTTGTACCATTTTTCAATCTATCTCTCAATTTATGTAATATATTTATATTATAATTTTACTTTTAATTTTAGATTTAATAATAATAATGGTTTAGTTGGGTTATTGTAAGAAATGTTTTACGGGTTTTAAGTCGGAACTCTGTCCGTGTAACGCAACGCGATAAATAATCACTGTAAGCTATGTTTAAATTATTTAAATTAATGTCTCGTAACTAAGTTATTATTATGCTTATTTGAGCCGAAGTAATCGTGATGTTAGACTAAAAATTAAGATTGTGTTATTAAATTTTGTACCATAATTAGGGTATGGACAAAAGACCGACACTTGTAGACATTGGACCATGGACCATTAATAGATGGGAGGTATTGTCTAATCGAATGACAATTCTTTGGAGCCTGTCGAACCTATCTTCAAATTAATTAATCTAATAATTATTAAATGATTATGCATGTCCTATTTAGTGACGTTTATACGACATCTTTAACAATCATTTAATTAATCAATTGGGTTGGGTAATTGATTATTCATTCTGATCAAGTGGGTAAATTAATAATCATGGACTAATTAAAACAAGGGTGGATTACATACAAGGGTAATTGGTGTAATTGTTAACAAAGTATTAAGACCTTGGATTACACACAGTCGATAACCTGGTGAATCATTAAACAAAGTATTAAGACCTTGTTATAGTTCGAATCCCTAATTAGTTGGAATATTTGACTTCGGGAATAAGGTTAATTTGACGATCGTTTTATAATTATGACCGATGGACTATTGTGGACAAAAACCAGATAGGTATCAAATAAATCCAGGATAAAGGACAATTAACCCAAGATAATTAATTAAAATCAAAACGCCAAACATCATGATTGTAACAACCCAAACCGCGAACAAACCACGTGAAAATACAAAATAAAAAAAATTTGCTGCACAGTGAACTGGCGCGGCGCGCCATGATGGCCGCGCGGCGCGCCATTCGGGTCTGTCCGGAAAGTCTCAAAATGCGAAAAAGATTGACTAGTTCCCGACACTTTTAGACGAAACACTTTTTTTTTTTACCATACATCCAAATATGTAAAACTAACCTGTTTCAAATATAAAATCAAGTTTTACATAATGGGGCCCACATTAGCCGTTTTACGACTTTCGTACAAAATACAAGTTTCAATCACTATTTACATTTAGACGAGTTAGGACTCTATAACCCAACCCGATACCAAGAGCATAATCCCGGGGACTACCAAATCCCCAATCCGCGTCCGCATATCCAAAAGCTACCCCATCGAGCCCAAGCGCTCCTACGCAACTAGTCTAACAACTAGCTAGTTTCATAACGCAATACCTGTAAAAAGGTAAACAACGAGAGGGGTAAGCTAAAAGCTTAGTGAATGCAATAATTATACGAATACATATATAATTATACCTACTTGCAAACACTTACACAAACCGCAAACACGCTAGCGAACATAATTAGCTTATCGTCACAATAACAAGCTATAAATCTCCAATACCACAAGCTAGCATAACAACCGCATATAAATATAACTCGAATAATATAATATGCTTACAACACAATAACCATGGTTAACCAATCGTACAAGGGAACGGCGCTCGCGAAAACGCCATCGGTGTTCATAACATCCGTTAGGGCACTTAACACCTCGTACCACTAACCCCTAGGGTGGCACCTTATGTAGTGACCCGAACTTTTCCATGTTTATATATATTAATTGAGATTGATATTTACATGATTAAATGTTTCCAACATGTTAAGCAATCAAACTTGTTAAGACTTGATTAATTGAAATAGGTTTCATATAGACAATTGACCACCCAAGTTGACCGGTGATTCACGAACGTTAAAACTTGTAAAAACTATATGATGACATATATATGGTTATATATATAGTTAACATGATATTATGATATGTAAACATATCATTAAGTATATTAACAATGAACTACATATGTAAAAACAAGACTACTAACTTAATGATTTTGAAACAAGACATATATGTAACGATTATCGTTTTAACGACATTTAATGTATATATATCATATTAAGAGATATTTGTACATCATAATATCATGATAATATAATAATTTAAAATCTCTTTTGATATTATAAACATTGGGTTAACAACATTTAACAAGATCGTTAACCTAAAGGTTTCAAAACAACATTTACATGTAACGACTAACGATGACTTAACGACTCAGTTAAAATGTATATACATGTAGTGTTTTAATATGTATTCATACACTTTTGAAAGACTTCAAGACACTTATCAAAATACTTCTACTTAACAAAAATGCTTACAATTACATCCTCGTTCAGTTTCATCAACAATTCTACTCGTATGCACCCGTATTCGTACTCGTACAATACACAGCTTTTAGATGTATGTACTATTGGTATATACACTCCAATGATCAGCTCTTAGCAGCCCATGTGAGTCACCTAACACATGTGGGAACCATCATTTAGCAACTAGCATGAAATATCTCATAAAATTACAAAAATATGAGTAATCATTCATGACTTATTTACATGAAAACAAAATTACATATCCTTTATATCTAATCCATACACCAACGACCAAAAACACCTACAAACACTTTCATTCTTCAATTTTCTTCATCTAATTGATCTCTCTCAAGTTCTATCTTCAAGTTCTAAGTGTTCTTCATAAATTTCAAAAGTTCTAGTTTCATAAAATCAAGAATACTTTCAAGATTGCTAGCTCACTTCCAATCTTGTAAGGTGATCATCCAACCTCAAGAAATCTTTGTTTCTTACAGTAGGTTATCATTCTAATACAAGGTAATAATCATATTCAAACTTTGGTTCAATTTCTATAACTATAACAATCTTATTTCAAGTGATGATCTTACTTGAACTTGTTTTCGTGTCATGATTTTGCTTCAAGAACTTTGAGCCATCCAAGGATCCATTGAAGCTAGATCCATTTTTCTCTTTTCCAGTAGGTTCATCCAAGGAACTTAAGGTAGTAATGATGTTCATAACATCATTCGATTCATACATATAAAGCTATCTTATTCGAAGGTTTAAACTTGTAATCACTAGAACATAGTTTAGTTAATTCTAAACTTGTTCGCAAACAAAAGTTAATCCTTCTAACTTGACTTTTAAAATCAACTAAACACATGTTCTATATCTATATGATATGCTAACTTAATGATTTAAAACCTGGAAACACGAAAAACACCGTAAAACCGGATTTACGCCGTCGTAGTAACACCGCGGGCTGTTTTGGGTTAGTTAATTAAAAACTATGATAAACTTTGATTTAAAAGTTGTTATTCTGAGAAAATGATTTTTATTATGAACATGAAACTATATCCAAAAATTATGGTTAAACTCAAAGTGGAAGTATGTTTTCTAAAATGGTCATCTAGACGTCGTTCTTTCGACTGAAATGACTACCTTTACAAGAACGACTTGTAACTTATTTTTCCGACTATAAACCTATACTTTTTCTGTTTAGATTCATAAAATAGAGTTCAATATGAAACCATAGCAATTTGATTCACTCAAAACGGATTTAAAATGAAGAAGTTATGGGTAAAACAAGATTGGATAATTTTTCTCATTTTAGCTACGTGAAAATTTGTAACAAATCTATTCCAACCATAACTTAATCAACTTGTATTGTATATTATGTAATCTTGAGATACCATAGACACGTATACAATGTTTCGACCTATCATGTCGACACATCTATATATATTTCGGAACAACCATAGACACTCTATATGTGAATGTTGGAGTTAGCTATACAGGGTTGAGGTTGATTCCAAAATATATATAGTTTGAGTTGTGATCAATACTGAGATACGTATACACTGGGTCGTGGATTGATTCAAGATAATATTTATCGATTTATTTCTGTACATCTAACTGTGGACAACTAGTTGTAGGTTACTAACGAGGACAGCTGACTTAATAAACTTAAAACATCAAAATATATTAAAAGTGTTGTAAATATATTTTGAACATACTTTGATATATATGTATATATTGTTATAGGTTCGTGAATCAACCAGTGGCCAAGTCTTACTTCCCGACGAAGTAAAAATCTGTGAAAGTGAGTTATAGTCCCACTTTTAAAATCTAATATTTTTGGGATGAGAATACATGCAGGTTTTATAAATGATTTACAAAATAGACACAAGTACGTGAAACTACATTCTATGGTTGAATTATCGAAATCGAATATGCCCCTTTTTATTAAGTCTGGTAATCTAAGAATTAGGGAACAGACACCCTAATTGACGCGAATCCTAAAGATAGATCTATTGGGCCTAACAAACCCCATCCAAAGTACCGGATGCTTTAGTACTTCGAAATTTATATCATATCCGAAGGGTGTCCCGGAATGATGGGGATATTCTTATATATGCATCTTGTTATTGTCGGTTACCAGGTGTTCACCATATGAATGATTTTTATCTCTATGTATGGGATGTGTATTGAAATATGAAATCTTGTGGTCTATTATTATGATTTGATATATATAGGTTAAACCTATAACTCACCAACATTTTTGTTGACGTTTTAAGCATGTTTATTCTCAGGTGATTATTAAGAGCTTCCGCTGTCGCATACTTAAATAAGGACGAGATTTGGAGTCCATGCTTGTATGATATTGTGTAAAAACTGCATTCAAGAAACTTATTTTGTTGTAACATATTTGTATTGTAAACCATTATGTAATGGTCGTGTGTAAACAGGATATTTTAGATTATCATTATTTGATAATCTACTTAAAGCTTTTTAAACCTTTATTTATGAAATAAAGGTTATGGTTTGTTTTAAAAATGAATGCAGTCTTTGAAAAATGTCTCATATAGAGGTCAAAACCTCGCAACGAAATCAATTAATATGGAACGTTTTTAATCAATAAGAACGGGACATTTCAGTTGGTATCCGAGCGTTGGTCTTAGAGAACCAGAAAATTTGCATTAGTGTGTCTTATCGAGTTTGTTAGGATGCATTAGTGAGTCTGGACTTCGACCGTGTTTTCTTTAAAAATGATTGCTTAACATTTTTGTTGAAAACTATATATTTTTAACATATGAATATTATGTTATATATTAATCTCTTAACGTGTTTGATATTATGTGATAGATGTCTACCTCTAGAACAAGTCCCATTGACTCACCTAATAATAATGAAGAGTCAAATGTAAATTGGAATGATTTGTGGACTGATTCACAAGTTCCCGAAGAGGAACCGGAAGAAGAGTCGGAACCGGAAGAAGAATCGGAACCGGAAGAAGAATCGGAACCGGATGAAGAAATAGAACCGGTGGGGGAAATAATAAAACGGTTAAGTAAAAGAAAATCCTCAACCAACCGACCAAAGTTAATTATGGTCAATGGTGTTTCCGCCAAGGAAGCAAAATATTGGGAGGATTACCAATTCTCCGATGAATCGGATTCCGACGAGAATTCCGATGATGTTATAGAAATTACCCCAACTGAATTTAAAAAGGTAAAAGAAAATAATAAGGGAAAGGGCATAAAAATAGAGAAATCTAATTCCAACCCCGATGAACTTTATATGTATCGTCAACCCCCGAAGTCCTTAAGTTGTAACAATGACCCGGGAACCTCTAAACCACCAGGTTTTTCTAAACCAATGTGGACAACGACGGCTCGTATTAGGGGAACATCATATATCCCTAGAAACTTGGCAAAACGAACCAAAACCGAAGAAGAAGAAACGAGCGAGTCGGAATAAGATAGTTGTATTCGTGTGGTGTAATATATGTAATATAGTGTTCTTATGCTTTATGATATATGTAAAAATTGCTTGTATTAATAAGTATTTTTTTTATGAAACTAACTCTTGTCTATTTTACAGTTTAAAAACACAAAATGGATAGACAACCCAATATTTTAAGAGACCTACCCGGAGACATGATTGATGAAATCTTGTCTAGAGTCGGCCAGAATTCTTCGGCACAACTATTTAAGGCGAGATCAGTTTGTAAGACATTCGAAGAACGTTCCAAGAATGTCTTGGTTTATAAGAGACTTTCGTTTGAAAGATGGGGGATATCACATTGGGAAACCCATAAGTTACGATGTGTTTACTTTGACGCATATATTGCGGGGAACCCAAATGCTATTTTACGCAACGGGTTAAGAAATTATTTTGACTCAATATATCCGAATATTGGACTTCGTGATTTAGAAAAAGCGGCTAACATGCAACATAAAGAAGCATGTTATGCTTACGGATTAGTAATGTTCGCTTCTCACCAAAGTGAGAACAAGAACATCGGGCTACAACTATTAAACAAAACGTTTCCACAAGTGACGGAGTCGGTAATTGGGGTAAGAAATGAGGTTTTTAGATTATTACGGGACTGTTGGACATTACGTAACCCTCGTCCCTTTGATGATGTTACAACACGCTGTCTTATCAACGGCCATAACGGTTATGTTGCACAAGACCAAGGATGGGAAGTAGTCCTAGTAAAACCAGAATGCATGACTTGTTTCTGGACGTATGAATTACGTGTCTTTATTGCCTTTGCTGAACGACTTGTGTACTAGCTAGAATTATCTTCACAACTATCTTGTATCAAAGTTATTGTGTGCTATATTTCATGCTTTATGTAAAATAAGCGGTATTGTAAGTTTGTAAAATATTGTATAAAAGTTTGAACGCGAAATATTATTATAATCAGTTTTTCATATAGAATTGTAGTAGTTGAATTGTATATTAGCTACTAAGTATGAACTTAACGGGTAGGTACTACCCGAATTTAAACTTATAAAACGCTAATATGAAGAAAAAGCTTTTATAAATGAGTTCATATTATGCTACGAAATACTAGTAACTACTCTTAATATTCTGTATGATTAACTTGTTCCATTTAACTATTTTGAAGGAAATGGCACCGACTACTCGACACACCGTGAATATGAATGAAGAGGAATTCCGTACTTTTCTAGCTTCAAACATAGCCGCAGTACAGGCTGCGCTACATACCAACAATAACCTTGGATCTAGCAGTACGGGAAATCGTGTAGGATGCACCTACAAAGAATTCACTGCCTGCAAACCTTTGGAATTTGATGGAACCGAAGGACCGATCGGATTGAAACGGTGGACCGAGAAGGTCGAATCGGTGTTTGCCATAAGTAAGTGTACTGAAGAGGACAAAGTGAAGTACGCTACGCATACCTTCACAGGTTCTGCGTTAACATGGTGGAATACCTATCTAGAGCAAGTGGGACAAGACGATGCGTACGCACTACCGTGGTCAGCATTCAAGCACTTGATGAACGAGAAGTACCGTCCCAGAACCGAGGTCAATAAGCTCAAGACAGAACTTAGAGGGTTACGAACCCAAGGATTTGATATTACCACATACGAAAGACGATTCACAGAATTGTGCCTATTGTGTCCGGGAGCATTCGAAGATGAGGAAGAGAAGATTGACGCGTTTGTGAAAGGATTACCAGAAAGAATCCAAGAAGATATAAGTTCACACGAGCCCGTCTCCATACAACAGGCATGTAGAATGGCTCACAAACTCGTGAACCAAATTGAAGAAAGAATTAAAGAACAGACTGCTGAAGAGGCCAATGTGAAGCAAGTCAAAAGAAAGTGGGAGGAAAACGGTGATAAGAATCACCAATACAACAACAACAGCAATTACAACAATAATCGCAACAATTATCCCAACAATCGCAACATCAATCGCAACTACAACAAACGGCCCAACAACAACAACAACAACAACAACAACAGCAACTACAACAATCATCCCAACAACAATAATAACCGCAACAACAACAACAATCAGAAGCAGCTATGCCAAAGGTGTGAAAAGAATCACTCGGGGTTCTGCACCAAATTTTGCAACAAGTGTAAAAGAAATGGTCATAGCGCGGCGAAGTGTGAGGTCTACGGACCAGGGGTTAATAGAACGAAAGGAACAAATGGTGTCGGAACGAGTAATGGCGGAGCAAGTAGTGTTGGAGCAAGTTATGCCAATGTAGTTTGTTATAAATGTGAAAAACCGGGCCACATTATTAGAAATTGCCCGAACCAGGAGAACACGAATGGACAAGGCCGTGGAAGAGTTTTCAATATTAATGCGGCAGAGGCACAGGAAGACCCGGAGCTTGTTACGGGTACGTTTCTTATTGACAATAAATCTGCTTACGTTTTATTTGATTCGGGTGCGGATAGAAGCTATATGAGTAGAGATTTTTGTGCTAAATTAAGTTGTCCATTGACGCCTTTGGATAGTAAATTTTTACTCGAATTAGCAAATGGTAAATTAATTTCAGCAGATAATATATGTCGGAATCGAGAAATTAAACTGGTTAGCGAAACCTTTAAGATTGATTTGATACCAGTAGAGTTAGGGAGTTTTGATGTGATAATCGGTATGGACTGGTTGAAAGAAGTGAAAGCGGAGATCGTTTGTTACAAAAATGCAATTCGCATTATACGAGAAAAAGGAAAACCCTTAATGGTGTACGGAGAAAAGGGCAACACGAAGCTACATCTTATTAGTAATTTGAAGGCACAAAAACTAATAAGAAAAGGTTGCTATGCTGTTCTAGCACACGTCGAGAAAGTACAAACTGAAGAAAAGAGCATCAATGATGTTCCCGTCGCAAAAGAATTTCCTGATGTATTTCCGAAAGAATTACCGGGATTACCCCCACATCGATCCGTTGAATTTCAAATAGATCTTGTACCAGGAGCTGCACCAATAGCTCGTGCTCCTTACAGACTCGCACCCAGCGAGATGAAAGAACTGCAAAGCCAATTACAAGAACTTTTAGAGCGTGGTTTCATTCGACCAAGCACATCACCGTGGGGAGCTCCTGTTTTGTTTGTCAAGAAGAAAGATGGTACATTCAGGTTGTGTATCGACTACCGAGAGTTGAACAAACTTACCATCAAGAACCGCTACCCACTACCGAGAATCGATGACTTATTTGATCAACTACAAGGCTCGTCTGTTTATTCAAAGATTGACTTACGTTCCGGGTATCATCAAATGCGGGTGAAAGAAGATGATATTCCAAAGACTGCTTTCAGAACACGTTACGGTCATTACGAGTTTATGGTCATGCCGTTTGGTTTAACTAATGCACCAGCTGTGTTCATGGACCTTATGAACCGAGTGTGTGGACCATACCTTGACAAGTTTGTCATTGTTTTCATTGATGACATACTTATTTACTCAAAGAATGACCAAGAACACGGTGAACATTTGAGAAAGGTGTTAGAAGTATTGAGGAAGGAAGAATTGTACGCTAAGTTTTCAAAGTGTGCATTTTGGTTGGAAGAAGTTCAATTCCTCGGTCACATAGTGAACAAAGAAGGTATTAAGGTGGATCCGGCAAAGATAGAAACTGTTGAAAAGTGGGAAACCCCGAAAACTCCGAAACACATACGCCAGTTTTTAGGACTAGCTGGTTACTACAGAAGGTTCATCCAAGACTTTTCCAGAATAGCAAAACCCTTGACTGCATTAACGCATAAAGGGAAGAAATTTGAATGGAATGATGAACAAGAGAAAGCGTTTCAGTTATTGAAGAAAAAGCTAACTACGGCACCTATATTGTCATTGCCTGAAGGGAATGATGATTTTGTGATTTATTGTGACGCATCAAAGCAAGGTCTCGGTTGTGTATTAATGCAACGAACGAAGGTGATTGCTTATGCGTCTAGACAATTGAAGATTCATGAACAAAATTATACGACGCATGATTTGGAATTAGGCGCGGTTGTTTTTGCATTAAAGACTTGGAGGCACTACTTATATGGGGTCAAAAGTATTATATATACCGACCACAAAAGTCTTCAACACATATTTAATCAGAAACAACTGAATATGAGGCAGCGTAGGTGGATTGAATTATTGAATGATTACGACTTTGAGATTCGTTACCACCCGGGGAAGGCAAATGTGGTAGCCGATGCCTTGAGCAGGAAGGACAGAGAACCCATTCGAGTAAAATCTATGAATATAATGATTCATAATAACATTACTACTCAAATAAAGGAGGCGCAACAAGGAGTTTTAAAAGAGGGAAATTTAAAGGATGAAATACCCAAAGGATCGGAGAAGCATCTTAATATTCGGGAAGACGGAACCCGGTATAGGGCTGAAAGGATTTGGGTACCAAAATTTGGAGATATGAGAGAAATGGTACTTAGAGAAGCTCATAAAACCAGATACTCAATACATCCTGGAACGGGGAAGATGTACAAGGATCTCAAGAAACATTTTTGGTGGCCGGGTATGAAAGCCGATGTTGCTAAATACGTAGGAGAATGTTTGACGTGTTCTAAGGTCAAAGCTGAGCATCAGAAACCATCAGGTCTACTTCAACAACCCGAAATCCCGGAATGGAAATGGGAAAACATTACCATGGATTTCATCACTAAATTGCCAAGGACTGCAAGTGGTTTTGATACTATTTGGGTAATAGTTGATCGTCTCACCAAATCCGCACACTTTCTACCAATAAGAGAAGATGACAAGATGGAGAAGTTAGCACGACTGTATTTGAAGGAAGTCATCTCCAGACATGGAATACCAATCTCTATTATCTCTGATAGGGATGGCAGATTTATTTCAAGATTCTGGCAGACATTACAGCAAGCATTAGAAACTCGTCTAGACATGAGTACTGCCTATCATCCACAAACTGATGGGCAGAGCGAAAGGACGATACAAACGCTTGAAGACATGCTACGAGCATGTGTTATTGATTTCGGAAACAGTTGGGATCGACATCTACCTTTAGCAGAATTTTCCTACAACAACAGCTACCATTCAAGCATTGAGATGGCGCCGTTTGAAGCACTTTATGGTAGAAAGTGCAGGTCTCCGATTTGTTGGAGTGAAGTGGGGGATAGACAGATTACGGGTCCGGAGATTATACAAGAAACTACTGAGAAGATCATCCAAATTCAACAACGGTTGAAAACCGCCCAAAGTCGACAAAAGAGCTACGCTGACATTAAAAGAAAAGATATAGAATTTGAAATTGGAGAGATGGTCATGCTTAAAGTTGCACCTTGGAAAGGCGTTGTTCGATTTGGTAAACGAGGGAAATTAAATCCAAGGTATATTGGACCATTCAAGATTATTGATCGTGTCGGACCAGTAGCTTACCGACTTGAGTTACCTCAACAACTCGCGGCTGTACATAACACTTTCCACGTCTCGAATTTGAAGAAATGTTTTGCTAAAGAAGATCTCACTATTCCATTAGATGAAATCCAAATCAACGAAAAACTTCAATTCATCGAAGAACCCGTCGAAATAATGGATCGTGAGGTTAAAAGACTTAAGCAAAACAAGATACCAATTGTTAAGGTTCGATGGAATGCTCGTAGAGGACCCGAGTTCACCTGGGAGCGTGAAGATCAGATGAAGAAGAAATACCCGCATCTATTTCCAGAAGATTCGTCAACACCTTCAACAGCTTAAAATTTCGGGACGAAATTTATTTAACGGGTAGGTACTGTAGTGACCCGAACTTTTCCATGTTTATATATATTAATTGAGATTGATATTTACATGATTAAATGTTTCCAACATGTTAAGCAATCAAACTTGTTAAGACTTGATTAATTGAAATAGGTTTCATATAGACAATTGACCACCCAAGTTGACCGGTGATTCACGAACGTTAAAACTTGTAAAAACTATATGATGACATATATATGGTTATATATATAGTTAACATGATATTATGATATGTAAACATATCATTAAGTATATTAACAATGAACTACATATGTAAAAACAAGACTACTAACTTAATGATTTTGAAACGAGACATATATGTAACGATTATCGTTTTAACGACATTTAATGTATATATATCATATTAAGAGATATTTGTACATCATAATATCATGATAATATAATAATTTAAAATCTCTTTTGATATTATAAACATTGGGTTAACAACATTTAACAAGATCGTTAACCTAAAGGTTTCAAAACAACATTTACATGTAACGACTAACGATGACTTAACGACTCAGTTAAAATGTATATACATGTAGTGTTTTAATATGTATTCATACACTTTTGAAAGACTTCAAGACACTTATCAAAATACTTCTACTTAACAAAAATGCTTACAATTACATCCTCGTTCAGTTTCATCAACAATTCTACTCGTATGCACCCGTATTCGTACTCGTACAATACACAGCTTTTAGATGTATGTACTATTGGTATATACACTCCAATGATCAGCTCTTAGCAGCCCATGTGAGTCACCTAACACATGTGGGAACCATCATTTAGCAACTAGCATGAAATATCTCATAAAATTACAAAAATATGAGTAATCATTCATGACTTATTTACATGAAAACAAAATTACATATCCTTTATATCTAATCCATACACCAACGACCAAAAACACCTACAAACACTTTCATTCTTCAATTTTCTTCATCTAATTGATCTCTCTCAAGTTCTATCTTCAAGTTCTAAGTGTTCTTCATAAATTTCAAAAGTTCTAGTTTCATAAAATCAAGAATACTTTCAAGATTGCTAGCTCACTTCCAATCTTGTAAGGTGATCATCCAACCTCAAGAAATCTTTGTTTCTTACAGTAGGTTATCATTCTAATACAAGGTAATAATCATATTCAAACTTTGGTTCAATTTCTATAACTATAACAATCTTATTTCAAGTGATGATCTTACTTGAACTTGTTTTCGTGTCATGATTTTGCTTCAAGAACTTTGAGCCATCCAAGGATCCATTGAAGCTAGATCCATTTTTCTCTTTTCCAGTAGGTTCATCCAAGGAACTTAAGGTAGTAATGATGTTCATAACATCATTCGATTCATACATATAAAGCTATCTTATTCGAAGGTTTAAACTTGTAATCACTAGAACATAGTTTAGTTAATTCTAAACTTGTTCGCAAACAAAAGTTAATCCTTCTAACTTGACTTTTAAAATCAACTAAACACATGTTCTATATCTATATGATATGCTAACTTAATGATTTAAAACCTGGAAACACGAAAAACACCGTAAAACCGGATTTACGCCGTCGTAGTAACACCGCGGGCTGTTTTGGGTTAGTTAATTAAAAACTATGATAAACTTTGATTTAAAAGTTGTTATTCTGAGAAAATGATTTTTATTATGAACATGAAACTATATCCAAAAATTATGGTTAAACTCAAAGTGGAAGTATGTTTTCTAAAATGGTCATCTAGACGTCGTTCTTTCGACTGAAATGACTACCTTTACAAGAACGACTTGTAACTTATTTTTCCGACTATAAACCTATACTTTTTCTGTTTAGATTCATAAAATAGAGTTCAATATGAAACCATAGCAATTTGATTCACTCAAAACGGATTTAAAATGAAGAAGTTATGGGTAAAACAAGATTGGATAATTTTTCTCATTTTAGCTACGTGAAAGTTTGTAACAAATCTATTCCAACCATAACTTAATCAACTTGTATTGTATATTATGTAATCTTGAGATACCATAGACACGTATACAATGTTTCGACCTATCATGTCGACACATCTATATATATTTCGGAACAACCATAGACACTCTATATGTGAATGTTGGAGTTAGCTATACAGGGTTGAGGTTGATTCCAAAATATATATAGTTTGAGTTGTGATCAATACTGAGATACGTATACACTGGGTCGTGGATTGATTCAAGATAATATTTATCGATTTATTTCTGTACATCTAACTGTGGACAACTAGTTGTAGGTTACTAACGAGGACAGCTGACTTAATAAACTTAAAACATCAAAATATATTAAAAGTGTTGTAAATATATTTTGAACATACTTTGATATATATGTATATATTGTTATAGGTTCGTGAATCAACCAGTGGCCAAGTCTTACTTCCCGACGAAGTAAAAATCTGTGAAAGTGAGTTATAGTCCCACTTTTAAAATCTAATATTTTTGGGATGAGAATACATGCAGGTTTTATAAATGATTTACAAAATAGACACAAGTACGTGAAACTACATTCTATGGTTGAATTATCGAAATCGAATATGCCCCTTTTTATTAAGTCTGGTAATCTAAGAATTAGGGAACAGACACCCTAATTGACGCGAATCCTAAAGATAGATCTATTGGGCCTAACAAACCCCATCCAAAGTACCGGATGCTTTAGTACTTCGAAATTTATATCATATCCGAAGGGTGTCCCGGAATGATGGGGATATTCTTATATATGCATCTTGTTATTGTCGGTTACCAGGTGTTCACCATATGAATGATTTTTATCTCTATGTATGGGATGTGTATTGAAATATGAAATCTTGTGGTCTATTATTATGATTTGATATATATAGGTTAAACCTATAACTCACCAACATTTTTGTTGACGTTTTAAGCATGTTTATTCTCAGGTGATTATTAAGAGCTTCCGCTGTCGCATACTTAAATAAGGACGAGATTTGGAGTCCATGCTTGTATGATATTGTGTAAAAACTGCATTCAAGAAACTTATTTTGTTGTAACATATTTGTATTGTAAACCATTATGTAATGGTCGTGTGTAAACAGGATATTTTAGATTATCATTATTTGATAATCTACTTAAAGCTTTTTAAACCTTTATTTATGAAATAAAGGTTATGGTTTGTTTTAAAAATGAATGCAGTCTTTGAAAAACGTCTCATATAGAGGTCAAAACCTCGCAACGAAATCAATTAATATGGAACGTTTTTAATCAATAAGAACGGGACATTTCACCTTAACACCTCGGCACTTCACCCCGAGTGGCATCTTAACACCTCGATGCTTCACTCATTATTTTACGGAGTGGTGTCTTAACACCTCGACACTACACTCCTAGGTGGCATCTTAACACCTCGATGCTACACCCGAGTGGCATCTTAACACCTCCATGCTACACTCTTCACGTGAAACGTGGTGTCTTAACACCTCGACACTACACCTTTCACGCTACAACAAATAGATACATTATATACATACGCATATAATTATTCCACTCACCTTGGAATGCCCGCATAAGTCATGTACAACATGATCTTCGTCCTCAAATCCGAGCAAGTAATCACCTATAATACACATAGGCACAATATACACATAAATTACACATTCTCTAAAAGAGAATCCGACACAAACATCCCTTAACCGAGGGATTACACCTTGCTCGCCAAAACCCGCCCATTTACAACCTAATGGACACTAACACATCACCACTTTGGGTGGTAATTCAAACCAACACAACAAAGTACGATTTAACCCTAAATCATACTTTACACCCATTAGAACAAACCTTGGTCTTAAAACTAAATTACTACTTAGGTAGTAGTCATTTCAAACGCCAATTACACAAAAACCCCAACACGTGCAATATTGACCCATAACAAGGTTGACCACGTTTGACTAAATCTTAAAATATCATTTTAACTCAAAATTACTTCTTGCGAGTAATTCATTCCAAAAACATCATTTAACACTTAACAAAATCGTTTAACATCCATTTAATCCAAATTAGTGTCATCCTTAATTTTGACCCAATTCAAATTACCCATTTTGACCAAAGTCATAAAACGCCCCAAAATCACTAACGACTAGTGATTATATTTCCAAGACAACCACTAACACTTAAATCAAGTATTTACCTACTTGACTTACCAAAACTTGACTTGAAACTTAATTTAACACCGAATCAAGCTTACTTGTCCCAAAATACCCATTCGACCCGTTTTAACCTAAATTAGGGTTTACACCCAAAAACCAAGTCAACACAAGTGTTCTAAGGTTTAACCAACACACGCAAGATCCAAACTTACAATTTAATCAATCGAAACCCTAAGTCACCCATTTAGGCTTACTTACATGAATCTTACCCAAAACCCCCAAATTTCACAATAAAATGGGTTTATAACTCTAACTAACACAAACCCTAACTCAAACAAGAAATCAAACACTACAATTCGGATTAGGGTTTACCTCAAGCACCAAAACGAGCTCTAGTAGCTAGAAACACCAAGGAGAACCAAAACCCGCTTCCAATTTGGGCAAAAATCACCATCTTCATTATTAACTCAAGCTTCCTCTCTCTAGAAACTCATCTCTCTCTCTCTAAGATTGGGAGTGTTTGAATGGATGTCAAAATGATCCAAAAGTGGATCTAAAACTGATATTAAAGCCTCAAATCCGTCCTTAAGTGAAAGGACCAAAGTACCCCTCATTTGACCCTTTAAAATGCTGAAAAAACGCATCAGGCACTTTCGGCGCGCCGCGCCATATGGTGGAGCGCCGCTCCACCCTACAGGTCAGATTTCAGAAACTTGTTTTGGCCATAACTTTTTGACCGTAGCTCCGTTTTTGATGAATCAAATATCGTTGGAAACGTAATGAGATTTACTATCCAATGGTAAGGTTTTAGAACATCAACTGCAACTTTATTTGGGATCCAAATATACACTTACAAGTCTCGTATTTCGAATGACGCTCGAAATAACGTGTAACTGAAAAACGGGTGTTACAACTCTCCCCCACTTAAATTGGATCACGTCCTCGTGATCCGTACAAACACTAGAAGTTAAACACTTCTCCCACGAACATTTCTGCTTCCAACGCGAAGTCACACAAGTAGTAAACTCATCCGAATCCTCGCTTCGTGCACTAACGCATCATGGTACCACAATATTGGGTAATCAACCCACGAGTCGAAACAACCGTAACCGTTGCTCCTACGCCGAGTATCCAAACTCATACCATACACTTCACAATCGTCCTAAGAGTAGAACAATTTACCGACAAACATCGTCGTCACACCTCACGATCTTACGAAACACAACCAAGCCCGACATCCATAACATCTTCTACAAATCCGAAGATCTAACCACACGCTAATAATCACTAGCGTGCATTACCGCAATGAACGATATCTCATACACTCAACGTCCAGAATTTCCATTTAGGAAAATACGAAAATCACTACATATACCTTCAAGTTCTCTCGGCTACAACTCGCCACAAGCTACGTCCGTAACCATATCACTCAATCAGTCAATCCGCACACGACCAATCCGTCACTGGATTAATCCAGGACAACAATAATACACCACGAATTAGACGAAGCATCAACACATCGTCATAGGGTTTCTCCTCTGAACCATACAATACGGCTTCCTAGTACTCGCATAGAAGCTATTCGTATACCAAAATCCCGTCAACGGCGAATCATCATCACAAAATTTCCGCAATTCGCCACACGACTCACAAAATATTCACCACGCCGGGTGAACTTTCCTACCTAGACCGTCCGTTAAGGATGGTCTCAACATTTCAATGCAACTAACAGTCGCATCACTAGGGAGCACACTCTCGTAAACAAACAACATCTGCGTGTCTCGATGTGAGACAGTCAAAATCGACACTCTCCGCCTCACATTCGTCCATAAAGTGGAATAATCCACTGACAATCTTCACGATTGCGTTTCCCGACAGGGAAAATACGATATTCGCCACGATATCGAACTCGTTCTCATTCAATTATACTGTCCGGGTTTCATGACAACCCAGATTTTTCACTACGGGAGCACTCGCAACAACACTTCATTCTCTCACTCCGGGATCTCAAACTTCACATTTGGTCTCATACCGCACATTGGTACTACACGACCACCTTACATAGGAAGTCTTACACTTCCTTCGATCCCATCCTCACAATCTTCACGCATAACATTCCAGAGTTGTAACTCACAATCGTAAAGCACGATCTCGAGTCGACATTAGCATCCCGTCACTCTTCCTCGTTAGGAACTCCGAATACCTATCGAGGCTTAGCACGGTACGCTCCGACATTTCACTATACATAACACCACTGGAGTTTTCCTCGGGCGACAGTAAAAACTCCCCCACTTAGGATTTATCTCCCTATTCTCACCGCCAAGATGATAACATCCAGCGGAATTGAAATTCCACGTCACACCTGACCATTGTCACCGTTGGTCATAAACATCAATTCATCGCAAATTCACTTTAAGCTCTCAGAGCCGACAGGCACAATCACTTGAGACGTCATACACGCAATGACATCGCACATCCATACCACAATTCACAACTAACTACCTTAATTGTTTGAAAAGCAAACTCCACCAAAGTCCTACATATGCCTCTAAGCCTAGGCATAGGTCACTCCGCTTACTCAGTCGTGCATCTCAGTCGAGATCACCCGCCCTTCCACGCAACGAGCTTTTTCAACAATTGCTCACTCTCATGGAGAAGAGTGACCAATTCCGACACATGATTGCGTCCACCACAATGTCAACACTTCATCATATCCTTCGGACTAACCGACCATTAAGTCCGTCACCGGCTCACCGGTCATCTCTACCCGTCTATCACTTAAGAGCAACAAGATTCGCTCACCCGTCACTTCATAAGAAATATTTGTCACAATGCTCTTAAACTTCGACTTTCGCAACCGTCGAATTACCATCACCCGTCGATCACTATTATAATCTCTGATGCTTCCAAGGGTATCTCACGGACACCCAAAGCACAAAGTGATCACACCACTACCGGAGTTGAACAGTACACTAGCAGGTATAAAAAGGCACCTGACGCAGTGTCATGCAGACTCCCACCACAATCAAATGAATTTTAGAAAATCGATCTTTAGGTTCCATACACCCGATGTCACCCATCTCTCTATAATAATGACCCGAAGTCATACCTACCTGACAACCTTACGGTTTATTGTCTTATCGAAAGTTCCTAGCGATCACACGCTACCCGCAATTTTCAAAAGGCCAAAACGATATAGCCTAACGAAACCCTTCATCTAACACTAAGGAGATGCTTGAGAACACCAAGTCTTACACCCTTCCACCTATCGGCACAGTCACAACGACGGGGGTATTCCGTTAGGAATGTTACCCTATAATCCACAACACACCAACACACTATCTTAAACATCGTCATATGGGTCCCACTCCCATGAGTTTAATGATCCGAAGACTCCTCGATTCGCCAATTCCAAGGCGACTCACAATTAGAATCCTAACACGATTCTCTACCCACACACTCTACCGAGTGTAACTCAAAACTACAATCATTAGACTTGTCGTATTCCATTACGGAATTCAAGTCCTCGTCGCACACACGCAAGTGTAAATCGATCATCCTAGTTACGATGGGTAATTAAAACCAATTACAATCTCAATAATGCACCCACTACTTAGGGTGGCTAAGCACGCACCAAACTCGTGAGTTGGCTCACTCACTTAACTAACCGAATCCATCGTACACTTCCCGACTCTTAACGAACTTGATGTGCCAACAAGCACATCACCCGAGACCACTATAAACTAGGAACCAATAAAAGATTCCAAATGCGTCCCGTTCTACCCCAACCATGCCACGTTTCCTCCGTTCGGTACTTGTCATGTCATGCTTGACGTCAAGATACACTTTCATAATAATGGTGATCGGTCACTATTACAAATGCGTACCTTACCATTTTCACATGGTCGCGCAAAGTACTTTATCCGGACTGACGCAACATTCACACAAAATAACACGCGATATTTCCTAATACCCGAATGACCAAAGTCCTTACCGCAAACTTGATCACTCAAAAACCGCCAAACCTTTGAATCTCTCTAATAGATTCATCCCTAGAACACCTCCTAAATAGGTACCTGTATATATATACACCTATATACAATATAATAATAAATGTACACAAGTATATCGCAACAACAAGTCAACCTACAACCTAGGTGACTATCACTAAACAACGTTCAAGTCCGCCTACTTACATTAGGCACTAGCTATCTAAGGCACTAATTTACACACACAATAAGGCCCCACATAATCACAATTTGGACCAACACAAGTCCTAGTTAGTCACCTACTCTAAGGCACTAACAAACCTTAATCCGACAAGTATCCCTACAAGTCCCGCAAATAACGCACAACGAACAATAAGTCTAAGACTAGGCACCTACTCGAAGGTCACCTAATTCCCTTAGACTATGCTCTGATACCACTTGTAACAACCCAAACCAACCCGCGAACAAACCACGTGAAAATACAAAATAAAAAAATTTTGCTGCACAGTGAACTGGCGCGGCGCGCCATGATGGCCGCGCGGCGCGCCATTCGGGTCTGTCTGGAAAGTCTCAAAATGCGAAAAAGATTGACTAGTTCCCGACACTTTTAGACGAAACGCTTTTTTTTTTACCATACATCCAAATATGTAAAACTAACCTGTTTCAAATATAAAATCAAGTTTTACATAATGGGGCCCACATTGGCCGTTTTACGACTTTCGTACAAAATACAAGTTTCAATCACAATTTACATTTAGACGAGTTAGGACTCTATAACCCAACCCGATACCAAGAGCATAATCCCGGGGACTACCAAATCCCCAATCCGCGTCCGCATATCCAAAAGCTACCCCATCGAGCCCAAGCGCTCCTACGCAACTAGTCTAACAACTAGCTAGTTTCATAACGCAATACCTGTAAAAAGGTAAACAACGAGAGGGGTAAGCTAAAAGCTTAGTGAATGCAATAATTATACGAATACATATATAATTATACCTACTTGCAAACACTTACACAAACCGCAAACACGCTAGCGAACATAATTAGCTTATCGTCACAATAACAAGCTATAAATCTCCAATACCACAAGCTAGCATAACAACCGCATATAAATATAACTCGAATAATATAATATGCTTACAACACAATAACCATGGTTAACCAATCGTACAAGGGAACGGCGCTCGCGAAAACGCCATCGGTGTTCATAACATCCGTTAGGGCACTTAACACCTCGCACCACTAACCCCTAGGGTGGCACCTTAACACCTCGGCACTTCACCCCGAGTGGCATCTTAACACCTCGATGCTTCACTCATTATTTTACAGAGTGGTGTCTTAACACCTCGACACTACACTCCTTGGTGGCATCTTAACATCTCGATGCTACACCCGAGTGGCATCTTAACACCTCGATGCTACACTCTTCACGTGAAACGTGGTGTCTTAACACCTCGACACTACACCTTTCACGCTACAACAAATAGATACATTATATACATACGCATATAATTATTCCACTCACCTTGGAATGCCCGCATAAGTCATGTACAACATGATCTTCGTCCTCAAATCCGAGCAAGTAATCACCTATAATACACATAGGCACAATATACACATAAATTACACATTCTCTAAAAGAGAATCCGACACAAACATCCCTTAACCGAGGGATTACACCTTGCTCGCCAAAACCCGCCCATTTACAACCTAATGGACACTAACACATCACCACTTCGGGTGGTAATTCAAACCAACACAACAAAGTACGATTTAACCCTAAATCATACTTTACACCCATTAGAACAAACCTTGGTCTTAAAACTAAATTACTACTTAGGTAGTAGTCATTTCAAACGCCAATTACACAAAAACCCCAACACGTGCAATATTGACCCATAACAAGGTTGACGACGTTTGACTAAATCTTAAAATATCATTTTAACTCAAAATTACTTCTTGCGAGTAATTCATTCCAAAAACATCATTTAACACTTAACAAAATCGTTTAACATCCATTTAATCCAAATTAGTGTCATCCTTAATTTTGACCCAATTCAAATTACCCATTTTGACCAAAGTCATAAAACGCCCCAAAATCACTAACGACTAGTGATTATATTTCCAAGACAACCACTAACACTTAAATCAAGTATTTACCTACTTGACTTACCAAAACTTGACTTGAAACTTAATTTAACACCGAATCAAGCTTACTTGTCCCAAAATACCCATTCGACCCGTTTTGACCTAAATTAGGGTTTACACCCAAAAACCAAGTCAACACAAGTGTTCTAAGGTTTAACCAACACACGCAAGATCCAAACTTACAATTTAATCAATCGAAACTCTAAGTCACCCATTTAGGCTTACTTACATGAATCTTACCCAAAACCCCCAAATTTCACAATAAAATGGGTTTATAACTCTAACTAACACAAACCCTAACTCAAACAAGAAATCAAACACTACAATTCGGATTAGGGTTTACCTCAAGCACCAAAACGAGCTCTAGTAGCTAGAAACACCAAGGAGAACCAAAACCCGCTTCCAATTTGGGCAAAAATCACCATCTTCATCATTAACTCAAGCTTCCTCTCTCTAGAAACTCATCTCTCTCTCTCTAAGATTGGGAGTGTTTGAATGGATGTCAAAATGATCCAAAAGTGGATCTAAAACTGATATTAAAGCCTCAAATCCGTCCTTAAGTGAAAGGACCAAAGTACCCCTCATTTGACCCTTTAAAATGCTGAAAAAACGCATCAGGCACTTTCGGCGCGCCGCGCCATATGGTGGAGCGCCGCTCCACCCTACAGGTCAGATTTCAGAAACTTGTTTTGGCCATAACTTTTTGACCGTAGCTCCGTTTTTGATGAATCAAATATCGTTGGAAACGTAATGAGATTTACTATCCAATGGTAAGGTTTTAGAACATCAACTCCAACTTTATTTGGGATCCAAATATACACTTACAAGTCTCGTATTTCGAATGACGCTCGAAATAACGTGTAACTGAAAAACGGGTGTTACAATGATTACGGAAGTTTAAATAAGCATAATTGTTTTATTTTATTTTTCATCGTACTTTTATTTACTCGCAATTTTATTTATTGTCATGTAAATATTGTAATTTATTTTATGCACTTTAATTATTGTCATTTATCTTTACGCTTAAAATATAAAATCGACAAACCAGTCAATAAACGGTAAACCCCCTTTTATATATTATTAATATATATATATATATATATATATATATATATATATATATATATATATATATATATATATATATATGTATAAAATATATTTTGTACAAATATAATTGTTTAAAAATATAGTGTTAAACTTTACAAGCTCCCTGTGGAACGAACCGGACTTACTAAAAACTATACTACTCTACGATTAGGTACACTGCCTATAGTGTTGTAGCAAGGTTTAGGTATATCCCATCTGTAAATAAATAATTAAAACTTGTGTAATTTGTAACGTATTTTGTAGTAAAAATAATACTATTTCGTACCCCACCTCGCACACATCATCTAGCTCATCCCCAATATTTTCATGGCTGCCGACAGTTTTAAAATATATATATATATATATATATATATATATATATATATATATATATATATATATATATATATATTAATTTATATAATTATATATATATATATATCATATTATATTCTCATGCATAGTTAACTTATAAATTTAGTTCCGATGACTTGTACGATGACTCTCGATTAATGTCCCGGTTCCGGTTTTTCGAACGACGTTTCGTACGCTTAGAAAACTTATACTTTACGTTTTGCGAGATGTACCTTTGCCGACATTTAGCCTTAAATCATCCATAAACTATATCACTCGAAATGTAACTTAATCATTTAAGTGTTTTGGTCATTTGCTTCCATAAATCGTCTACTCGATATTTGTTAAAATATATTAAATAATATTATTTAAAATCTTTATTATAAGAAAGATAAATATAATCAATTAGTTATATAACTAAATAAATATTATATTTTGTCACTTATAAAATATACATATTATCGTTTAGAAATTTGTATAACAAATATATATATACTTGAAATCATTATTTAACGATATAATCTATAGTTTTTTTAAAACTAATTATAGACAAAATCGCTGAAATGGTCCCTGTGGTTTGTATCAAAATGCTGATTTAGTCCCTATGCTTTTTTTTATCGATTTCGTCCTCGTGGTATGTCATTGTTGCTGATTTAGTCCCTATTTCTAACGGACGTTAAAAAATTCTGTTAACTCCAATCACATGCCACGCACATGAGGGTAAAAACGTCATTTTATCTTTTCAATTGAACAAAATTGTTGATATGGTCCCTGTAATTTGTCTTTACTTTATTAAACTTAATCTTCTTCCTATTATATTTAACTAGCCCTAATTTTTTCAATACCAACAAAAATTAAACAACACCTAATTCATCAAATCATGTGTTCTTCCCCAAAATAACAAAATAATGTGTTCTTCCCCAAAATTAAATATATTTTTTTCTCAAAATTAAAATTTGTACATCATCATCCAACATAATCATAATCTCAAAATTGTAAACGCTATATTTAATCATCTTATCTAATTATAAACCTAAATTATTAATCATAAATAATCATAAAAAAGTCCAGATATACGAAGGTATAAAAATCACATCACATAACTGTTAACAAATATAAAAGATCTAAACCTATTCTACCATTTTGCTTCTAAACCCAACATTCATGGCACTGGAGTTTAACTTGCAAATATCCGGCGACCAGAAAATCGGAGTACATCGGAGAAGATGAAACAGATACGAGAAAAGAGATGGTATGCAGTGTTTTACGAAACAAAAGATTCATTTGAGAAATGGACTATTAATTAACCTCAAATGAAACATAACAGTAAATGGAAGCCCCCTTTTTCAAACCTCACTATTTGAATTAGGTCTGACGATGGAATTGGTGCCCGACAGTGGCAGATGAAGCCATGACAGCATCTCTTGCTTTTCAAATCTCACCCTCAATTTAAACGTTGTAAAGGTAGTAGTAAATGGATGCCTACCTTTTAAAGGTAAAAAACCCCATTTCAAGTTTTTTTACATTTTTGTTGTAGAAATTGATAATTTTGATTTAAGATTAGGATTTGAGATGGTGAAGAAAAATAAGAATGAAAGGAAGAGAAACGATGAGATAAGAAAAAGAAGAGTAAAAAGAAAAGAAATGATTAGATCTTTGATTTGGGAAAATGGATCATTGATTTAGGAAGAAGATGAAGTTTCACAAAGTAAAGACAAATCACAGGGACCATATCAGTAATTTTGTCCAAATGAAAAGATAAAAGGATGTTTTTACCCTCATGTGCGTGGCATGTGATTAGAGTTAACGGAATTTTTTAATGTCCGTCAGAAATAGGGACTAAATCAGCAATAGTGACATACCACGGGGACGAAATCCATCAAAAAAACATAGGGACTAAATCAGCATTTTGATACAAACCACGGGGACCATTTCAGCAATTTTGTCCTAATTATATTTAAAGTTTAAAAATATATAAATTCTAAATCTTTTAAATAATAGAAAATATAATATCAAATAACGTTTACACTTTAAAACTTAAATTGATATAGTTCATGTATGTACTAGCGTTATTAACTTCTCAAACATTCTAATTAACTTATCAATAGTCACGAGAAAATTATCGTAAAACATGTACAGGAATCTCCACTAACTTTTGTCTAACACTCGTTAATTGGCACTTTGTTCTTACTTGTGAATCACATTACCAATTATTCTGAATACCATTAAAAATAATAGATTTCTTAAATCAAAATGGACCTCTCAACAGAGACCCGTAATCATATCACAATGTATCTGATAATTCAATCATTTGATATTATCATATACTTCCGTCGATAATTATATTAAACATATATTGAAACAAATACGTTTACGTAAAGTATTATACATCTAATACTTTGATAACGTTTTTAATTAATATATATATATATATATATATATATATATATATATATATATATATATATATATATATATATATATATATATATATATATATATATATATATGTGTGTGTGTGTGTGTGTGTGTGTGTCTATATACACATAAATGTTCGTGAATCGTCAAACACAGTCAAAGGGTAATTGATTACATGAATGTAGTTCTAAAATTTTTGAGATTTAACTTATCAGACTTTGTTTATCGTGTCGAAATCAAATGAAGATTAAGTTTAAATTTGGTCGGAAATTTCCGGGTCGTCACAGTACCTATTCGTTAAAGAAATTTCATCCCGAAATTTGATTAGGATCGTCATGGTTGACAATAAGTATGTTTTCATGACGAATACGAGTTGAAAATTAGAGTTTTATCATCTATGAGTTGTATGAATAAAATAATTCCTTCATGTGAAGAGTACGAGTGAAGTTATCACAAAAGAGTGAAATGAGTAAATGCGGGCTCGTCTTAATCGGTGACGTAGTCATGGTTGATTTTTGGAATTCAAGGGATTTAGAGGAAATCTTTGTAATAAGATTTGATTCTTCGAAAATTAAGGAAATTAGGATCCTCTTTGGTTAAATGCGATAATATGTTTCGATTGCTCTGTCAGATATTTCACTATAAATCCACCGCCTTCGTTTCCTTATTTCTACAGCTCACATCTTCTATTATTTCTTCCTCGATTCATACTTTAAAGCATTCGTAAATATGCTCCATCCAGTTCTGATTCTTGATATACTCCTAACTTTCATATCTGTCATTCTTCTTTTTCATCTGTCGCCGAAAGAATCTGTTTACTTCTACTATGCTCTTGCATTTATAGTGTTTTTAGTTCTCCCGTGTCTTTATATTGATATACGCATCGATATACATGGTTTGTAATTTCTGTGTTGTTGTCGGCTTTATATTTTCCCTTATATTTTGGAGTTCCATTCTTCTATTTTCTCTTCTCGACTTTAAGTAAAGCGAGTAATGGTCCAGAATTCGTAGGTATGAAGTTTAGAATGATCATGACTAATGTTCTAAGAAAGAAATCATAATAGCACGATCTTGATTGGTTAAATTACCAGAAGTCACTGGTAAAGATAGAAATATCAAGAAAATATGTTCTTAATATGTCTAGAGATTAAGTAGAATGTAAGAGTCATGTAACATGACACATGATGACATTATGGTCTGTGAATCATCATGTTTCATTAGAAACTCAGCATGACTTACTGTAATATAATCACGTTGATCAAGTGTAATTATATTATACTAACTAATGCTTCAATTCCCAACACTACTTCAAAAACATTCATATTTTAAATTCAAATTTTTCAGAATTTAGAAACTAAAACAGTTTCCTTTATGGTGTAGCACAGATAGCGCTAAGAGGTAGTTAATTTCGGATAAGAATAGTCATGAAGATATCTTCAGAAATATCGAGGATATTTATGATGAAAGATACGATGATATCTTAGAATTTTTAAATATCTAAAATCAAAGGATGATGAAGAAATTTGTCCGCAAGGGTTTTAGAGTAAGGAGCAAGGTATTCGCTAAAGACTTCAGCGATTGCTGAATCATTTGGATTCTTTGAAGGCAGATTTAATCTTTGTGATTTGTCCACAGCCTCCTTCATAGTTTACTAAATCTGTTTTTCAGTACCAAATTTTCTTTTGAGCTTTTCCAACATACTATTCTTTATCGTCAAACTTTTGACTATTAAGGCTGTCTACAGTCTTTACTGCTTCACCAGCTTTTTCAAAACTCAGAGAATTGATTTGTAGACTAGAGTGCCTTTTCAAAATTTCAGAATTGAAGTGCGTAAGTTCAAGAGGTAGACGTTATATGTATACATATAACTGTTGTCGTGGAAACGCTGCGAAATTTGAGAATAATGATTGATGCTTTCCGGTATTTGGTATGGCAATTATCGTCACAAGATACAGATGAGTACATGATAGGGTTTTAATGAATAATTATAGTGATTTTTCGGAGAGACTTACGCCAAAGAGTAACGAAGTTGCTAGTACATCTACTGATAATGTGGTGGAATATAAAAGGTTGCCCGGTAACGATGGCGAAAGGGCAACGCATATATCATAGTTTTAATAAGGCTAGTCCGACTGAAAAGTCGAAGTTGACTTGCTGGAGCTGTGACAAAACTGGCTACTTTAAAAAGGGATTGCAAGTTAATTTTGGTAATAACACTGTCAGAGAATTTAACATAGTTACGTGTTAAACTTTTACTTATGTTCCGAGTGTTCTCCAGGTGCATGACTATATGCGTAACTCTTTCCTTCCGTAGATCACGTGTGGTTGGTTCATCTTTTAGATTGTTCATTAGTTGAGGTGTCTTCAAGAATTTTGAAGGGTTTGAAAACAGGTTGTCATCATCAATATATGTATGTTGAAGTCATCGCGAATCTTGAATGGGTCGAATATCTTTCTGTGTTTTATGAATAAAAGTGATGTTCTAGTATAGTTTGGATTTAAAGTATGATTTCTGAAAGATGTAGGGATCTAAGAGTGATGTCTTCTGTTAAATCTTGACTTGGATTTCTGATCTGTACATAATCAGAATATGTAATTGAATTTGTTATGAAAATGGTTGTCCTGATTTTTTTTAATGAAAGAATGTATATTGTTGTGAAAGTAGTGAGTATGGTTAATGATTATTGAATCAAAATTGAAGAATGTACAGTGTAACATATTAATTGTGAATTTATATATTTCTCGGGTATTACCTACCCGTTAAAAGTTTTACAAGTAATATTTTGTACAAAAGAATTTTATCACAGTCTTTATGAAAATATATATTATTGTATATTTTCTTCAAATATAATCATGGATTTAATGAGTTAATATTAAATTAAACTCATTTGGTTTACGAATGGAACTAGATAATTCATAAAACTTTAGAAATTACGTTATCTTTGCTGAGTATTTCTTCCACTTGAATGAAATTATGAATTAATACTTCATCATTCATCTATTGATATTTCTTCAGTGAATGATGTTGGTGTTCATAGAATTCTTGTGAACTTCGCAAGACACGAATGATGATTTCTAGAAAGTTTCGAGTATATCGAAAATGAAAGTGTGAAATCAAACATGTACTCAAACAATACACTAGGTTTATTATGAAATGGAACCTATTGAGTTGAAGCAAAGATTAACAATTGTTAAGTTGTTAACGAAGGATGTACTTCATAGCATATTAGTAATATGAATTAACCGAGTATTATCTACCCTTTATATTCACACGTAATAGCTTAGTCCGAAAAGATATATTGTGGTTTTAAAAAAATTCATATATATAAAATATACATATAAATTCTTCAGAGGGAATGAGTTAATACTTCATAACTCGTTGATACGATATACTCGTTGTTGATTTGTGATGATGTCGATTATTATGGAACTGGCGGAGCTTGTGATGTTGTAGACGCTGTTGGTGCTGGTGATGTTGTCGGTACTGCTGGTACTGGTGATGCTGAAGGTACTGCTGATGCTGGTGATGCTGACGGTACTGCTGGTGCTGGTTGTATAACAAGTCTATTCAGTAATGCACGCACCATTCCTGTTATGGTTTCTATTCTCCCCTCTACCATCTCCATCCATCCACTCATCTTGATTTACGGTTATGATTAGAATAAATAATCTCTGAAACTTTAGAGATGATATAATCACCGTAGAATATTTCTTCGATGAAGTTATGAATCAATACTTTATCGTTTGTTGTTGTTTGTATTCCTTGGTATCTACAGGGCGTATGACATTGATGCTCGTGGGACAGATTAATATTTTGGGGCTTGCGATGCGGATATTGTTGGTGGTGGTAATGGTACTGTTGGTGTTGATGTGGGTGGTGCAGTTGGTGTTTGTGGGGCTTGTGATGCTTGTAAGTTCTGCATCATATTCTCCAAAGCCGTTACTCGAGCGCGAAGCTCGTTGACTTCTTCTAGAACACCGGGATGATTGGCGGTTCAGAGGAGTGGATGAATAAGATCTAGAATTGTAGATATTACGTAATCGTTGCGAGCTATTCTGGAAATGAGGGTGAAAATGGTGTTTCGGACTGGTTCGCCGGTAAGTGCTTCAGGTTCATCGCCAAGAGGTGAATTCGGTTGGTGGAAAGGATCACCTTCTTCTTGTCTCCATTGATTAAGTCTACTACGAACCCATCCCCAATTCATCCAGAATTGATGATGGCTGATTGGTTGATCCATTCTGGTTACACTGCTTTGGGAGCTCGAGTGGAAATCCATATCGGAATCCGAGGAACTTGAACTAGTTGCAGAATTCATCTTACACTGTTAGATAAAGGATTTTCGATATGAAATAATTTTTGGATATCGGATGATATTCTAATTACATAGAATACCTATTTATAGTACAGAAGATCCCGTAGATTACGGAGGAACTTTCGGAAGCTGTTAGGCAAAGTTTATAGTAACAGATATGCTAAGATATGAATTTATCAATACACTATCTATGCAATAAATTTAGTAAGACGTGTCTTAGACTAGGAATGATAAGCAGGTAATTTCCGACATGACATGATAAGCAAAACTTTTAACATGCAGACACGGTCGAAGTCCAGACTCACTAATGCATCTTATCAACTATCAGTTAGACACACTAATGCAAGACTTGATTCGCTAAGACCACCGCTCTGATACCAACTGAAATGCCTCATTCATATCGACTATAAACGGTTCACAATAGTTGATTACATTGCGAGGTACTGACCTCTATATGATACATTTTACAAACATCACATTCTTTTTAAAAGACAAACTTTTATTTCATTGAAAGTTTACAAATATGCCTACCAATGATATTATCATGTTTCCCAAATATAATTGACTAATCTGTCGATCATCTATTAATAATCGTTTTGGACTCAAATGATTTTAATGCAACGTCTTTTGAAATATGCCATGAATGACTCCAAGTAATATCTTTAAAATGAGCAAAGGCACAGCGGAAGATTTCTTTCATACTTGAGAATAAACATGCTTAAAAGTGTCACCCAAAAGGTTGGTGAGTTCATTAGTTTATTATAATCATTCATTTCCATAATTTTAATAGACCACAAGATTTCAATATATAACCGCACACATAACCCGTGTACAAAACATGATACACATAACCTGTGTATAAAAATCATTCATATGGTGAACACCTGGTAACTGACATTAACAAAATGCATCTAGAATATCTCCATCATTCCGGGACTCCCATCGAAAATGATAAAATCGAAGTACTAAAGCATCCGTAACCGGGATGAGATTTGTTAGGCCCAATAGATCTATCTAATTCACGTAACCATCAAACTGTAACTGCACGTGTTTTTATCCCTAAAATTCAATATGTAACTGTATCATTCGTACAAATTGATTCCCAATCCACTTAAGTATCAAACAAATTCTGTTAGGGCTGTGTTCTTTTATTTTTATATTATTTTATTTTTCTCTGATTTGATTAATCCTGTCGAGATTTCTGGACTACAAAACAAATGGTAAACGAGTCAACTAGCTGGAAAATAAATTTGATAACCCCTATATGATACTCTTCTAATACCACTTGAAGAAAAACTGAAGAATTAAACGAAAATTTTGAAGAACACAGCACACACCCCTGTTTTAAACTCAAAATTGCACAACTTTGAATTCGAACGAATTTTAAAAATGTGTAAATGCAGTTGTGTTTGAAATCTTCTTCTCAAACTATTCACAAAGTCTCATAATTCAATTCGTCCTATTGAGCTTCAATTTCAGAGTCAAACTTTAAATTCCAAAAGTCAAACGAAGTGTTCATCCTAAAATTTGGATTCGTTTTAATGTTTCAGTCAAATTGATTATATAGAAAGTTTCTAATAAAGATTTAAAACATATTTCATATTGAAATCGTGGTCTAAAACGTCCTCAAATTCAAGAACAGATGTGGAGTTCATACGTGTTCTTCATATGCTGTTGCAGATCTTTTTCTGTTATTTTCTTTTTACCTTAATTAAATTAAACACTCAATGAACGTTTCTATTTCAATAATGCATCTTAAATTCAAACAAGTAATGATGTTTAGTGGTGGATTGGATTTGGACGATTATGAATTGAAGGAGAAGACATGAAAACTGAAGAAGAAATGCAATAAATAAAATAAATACAGTGTATGACACAATGGTTCAGCTGGTCGTGGGTATGGTTTGATAGCTAATGGTCGAGGGTTCAATCCTCTACCTGAGCTGTTTAAAAAAAAAAAAAAAAACTAAGGTAGTCTATCTTCATTTGTTATAATAATAATTATTATTATTATTATTATTATTATTATTATTATTATTATTATTATTATTATTAATTATTATTATTATTATTGTTATTGTTTATTGTTATTATTATGGTTATTCTAGGTATTATTATCCTAATTATTAGTAAATAACTAGTAATTAGAATAAGTATTATTATTATTACTACATGATTAAGATTACGAATATCGGTAGTATTGCTATTGTTGATAATATAAATTGTAAAGACAAAATAATGATAATTGTATAAATATGAAAGTAGTATATAAAGTTTAGGGTTATATTAAGATGATGATGGTAAAAACTATTTTTATTATTATTATTATTGTCATTATTATTGTTATTTATTCTTGCTGTTATTAAGTAATTAATATTACTATCAAAATTGGAAATAAGATTAGTAGTAAAATTAATAATATTATCATCTTTGTTATTAATAAATATTATCAATAAGTATTATTATTAGTATTATGATTAAGAGTATTATTATCATTATTATGAAAAGAATACAATCTATTATTGTTATTAATATTAATATTATCATCATATTTATAACTATTATTATCATTGTTATACTTATTATTATCATAGGGATTATTATTAATGTTATCATTATTACTATTATTAACATAATTATCATTATTAATATTGTTATTATTAAAAACTATTATCATTATTATTGTTATCCTTAATCGGGTATTATTATAAATATTAATCTTACAAACGAAAGATAGTTATATAAAAATATATTAAATACAAAACCTAACTATATTAATATGTTTATAAAATATATATATTAACATGTATATGATATTAATAAAAAAATTATATCACTAATAATAATATATATTTATTTGATTACGATTATACGTTTTAATATATATACAAATAATATAGGTTTGTGAATCCGAGGCCAACCCTGCATTGTTAAATGTCGTCCTATGTATTTTTACTACAAAATACAGTATGGTGAGTTCATTTGATTCCCTTTTACTCTTTACATTTTTGGGACTGAGAATACATGCGCTACTTTTACAACTGCTTTATTAAATGCTTTTGAAATACATTTTGAACTGCGAATACATGAAATGCTTTTATAAATGTTTGACGAGATAGACACAAGCAAAACGTTCCTCGAATGAATTATTATGCAGACAGAGGTTCTGCGAATTATTATTGAATTATGTGGACATGATAATTGCCACCATTGAATTATGTGGACATGATAATTGCCACCATTGAATTATATGGACATGATAATTGCCACCATTGAATTATGTGGACATGATAATTGCCACCAGTTGAAGTGAATGTTATGTATCGAGAGAATGATTTTATACACAGGTTATGTGTATGTTATTTTTGTGCACGAGATATGTGTACCGTTACTAAGATTTATGAAAGATGATTTCGTACACGAGAAAGGTGTACTGTATTTAAAAGATATCGCATGTATATTACAGGTGGGTATAGGATTTGGGCCCATTTGTACCATGCAACATTTAAATCTTGTGGTCTATCAAAATGATGAATTTTATTGTTTTATGATAAACCTATGAACTCACCAACCTTTTGGTTGACACTTGAATGCATGTTTATTCTCAGGTATGAAAGAAATCTTCCGCTGTGCATTTGCTCATTTTAAAGAAATTACTTGGAGTCATTTATGACATATTTCAAAAGACGTTGCATTCGAGTCGTTGGGTTCATCAAGATTATTACTAGGTCAATTATAGTTGGATGCATTATGAAATGGTATGCATGTCATCAACTTTCAAAGAAATGAAAGTTTGTCTTTTAAAAACGAATGCAATGTTTGTAAAATGTATCATATAGAGGTCAAGTACCTCGCAATGTAACCAACTATTGTGAATCATTTATAATCGATGTGGACTTCGTCCGGATGGATTAGGACGGGTCCTTTCAGTTGGTATCAGAGCGGTGGTTTTAGCGAACCAGGTCTTGCATTAGTGTGTCTAACTGATAGTTGTTTAGATGCATTAGTGGGTCTGGACTTCGATCGTGTCTGCATGTCAAAAGTTTTGCTTATCATTTCGTGTCGAAAATTACCTGCTTATCATTCTTAGAGAATCAATTGCTTATCATCTTTAGTCTAGACACATCTTATTGCATTGATTGCATGATTAGTGTATAGACAAAATTCATATCTTAGCGTATCTGCTAATCCATATCTTAGCGTATCTGTTACTGTAGACTTTATCTGACACGTTTCCTTAATTTCCTCCGTAATTCACAGAATCGTTGGAAGTATGTATAGATATTCTATATATAATTAGAATATCATTCAATATCCAAAAATCATTTCGTATCAACAATCCTTTAATTGATCGTGAGACATGGATCCTACACCTAGCTTGGATTCCATTAGTTCTGGAAGCAATTTCGAAAGGTATATTGAAGTAGACCTCGAAGTCAATGAACCCGAAGTGTCTCCACCATTTAGCTATTTTTCTTTCTGGAGGAGATGGGGGTGGGTCCGAGACTTACTCACTCGATGGAGAAATGAAGAATGCGAACCCTATCGTGAACCAAACTTACCTGCTAACATCGGAGAAAATGATGTACTCACCGGTGAACCTATACGCAACACTGTTTTCACCCTTCTTGCCAAAATTTTCCACCTTGAAGGTCGCTTTATTGCAATCTCAGAAAATATTCAACCTCTACTTCCGAATACCAATCAAAGGGGAATATTAGAAGAAGTTAGAGAACTTTGAATTGATAATCAAGATCTATCGAATCAGATGAGTGGGTGGATAGAAATGATAGAGCGTAGGATAGAAACTCTGACAAGAATGGTGCATGATTTACAGGCATCACAAGCACCACAAGCACCATCAACATCAGCACCGTCACCATCAACAGTACCGACAGCATCAGCAACACCAGCAGCGTAAACAGTACCACCATCAGCAACACTAACAGTACCATCGCTACCACCAACAGCAACATCCTCGTCCCACACCTTAACATCACAATCTGTCCTACGGGTATCAACATCATACGTACTATAGATACCAAGGAGTACCAACAACAATGAACGATGAAGTATTGATCCATAACTTCATTGAAGAAATATTCTGTGAAGATGAAATATTCTGTGAAGAATATGTGATTTCCAATAGTTAACGATGAATTATTGATCCATAACTTCATTAATATTTTACGAAGAATATGTGGTTCCCAATAGTTTTAGAGATTACTTATTCTATCTCAAACTGAAAAGCAAATGAGTTTAATATTATATTAACTCATTAAATCCATGATTGCATTTGAAGAAAATATATATGTATATATGTTTTCATAAAGATTGTAATTAAAAATTCTTTTTACAAATTGTTAATGGTAAAAATATTTTAACGGGTAGGTAATACCCGAGGAATATTTAGATTTCGCATTAATAAGTTACACTGTACATTCTTCGAATCTGATTCAACAGTCATTTACTATCCTACTTACATCCACCGATATACGAATCCGTTCACCATAGAATAACCATTTTCATCCAATTTCATATTTGAATTTTGATTTATCAGAATCCAACAAGTGGCATAATGAAGAAAACATTGGACAAAATAAAATTTGTTAGAAACAAATAAATTAACTATGAGAAATTTTGTTAAGAATCCACGCTAACTGTTCCTAGCTAACTGTTAATTCCGTATTACCTTTTATTTACCGCATTTTATTTATCGCATTTTATTTATCGCAATTTTAATTCTCGCAATTTTATTTATCGTCATTTAATTTCTGTTATTTATTTTACGCACTTTAAATATCGGGACAAGTATACAAGGTTTTGACATATCATATCGACGCATCTATATATATTATTTGGAATAACCATAGACACTTTATATGCTGTAATGATCGATTTCTCTATACAGGGTTGAGGTTGATTCTTAAATAATATATATAGTTTGAGTTGTGATCGAGTCTAAGACATGTACACGGGTCACGATACGTATTAATTAATTCGAATATTATATATTAAATTATATATGAATTATTGGACTGTTAACTGTGGACTATCGACTGTGGACTAATAACATTGGACAATTAAAATGAATTAAAATTTTGATTATAACATATGAAACTAAACATTTCTTCAAGTTTGCCACTTGATTTCATCTTAAACCTCATTTGTTTCTTGACGATTCCAATCTGCGTTCAAACCTTTCATGATTCTTAAAAACACCTTAATCGAGAGGATGAACCAACCGCACTTCATCTACGGAAGGAAAGATTGATGCATATAGTTATGCACCTGAAAACACTCGGAACCTGTGTAAACGTTTAACACGTGTCTGTTCTAGCTCCTTTGGCATTGTTATTACCGAAAATAACATTTCAACTCTTTTTTCAATTAGCCAATTTTGTCACAGCTCCAGCAAGTTAATTTCGACTTTTTGTTTGAAACAACCTTATTATAACCTTGATATATACGCGTGCTCTTTTATTGTTACCGAGGAACCTTTTATATTTCACCATATTACCATCAGTGTTTAATCATCTGAAAACACAATTCTCTTGAAACCACATTGAATTGATAACCAATGATTCAAATATGGTAGCATTAAATACAGAAGAAACAGCAAAATTGTAGATGGTCTAAACGGCCAAAAGTTTGATATTAAAGAGTGGAATGTTGGGAAAGATCGATAGAAAAATTAGTACTGAAAAACTGATTGAGCAAACTACGAAGGAGTCTCTGAACAAATCACAAGGACTAAACTTGTACATTAAGAATCCTGATGATTCTGTTTCTGATGAAATCTTTAGCGAATACCTTGCTTCTGACTCCAAACTCTTGCGGACAAATTTTCTTCACCATCCCTCGATATTAGAAATTCGAAGATATCATAGTATCTTTCATTATAAATATTCTCCATATTTCGGAAGATATTTTCATAACTATTCTTATCTGAAATCATTAATCTCTTCGTGTTATCAGTGTTACATCATATAGAAACTGTTAGTTTCTATATTCTGTAAACTTTCGAGCTTAAAATATGAATGTTATTGAAGTAATGTTGGGAACTGATGCATGGGTTAGTATAATATAATGACACTTGATCAACGTGATTATATTACATTAAGACATGCTGAGTTTCTAATGGGACATGATGATTCACAGATCATAACGTCATCATTTGCCATGTTACATAACTCTTTCATTCTGCTTAACTTCTGAACATATCAAGAAAATTTATTCTTGATAGTTCTATTCTCAGTGATTCTGGTAATTTGACAAATCAAATCGTGCTAATAAGTTCTTTCCTGTTTAGAACATGATGTTCATTCAAAACTCCATACTTACGAATTTTGGACCGTTACTCGCTTTACTAGAGGTCGAGAAGATAATAAAAAAAAAAGGCAAAGAGCTCCAAAATATAAGAGAAAATAGAAAGCCCAATAACAACACGGAGGTTACAAACCATGGATATTAATACAAATAGCAATATAAAGACACAGTAGAATTAAGAATAGTATCACCCCAAGGTAATAGTAGAAGTGCATAGATTCCTCCGGAGGTATTGGGAAAATAAGAATGACAGATACAATAGTCAGGATAAGTACAAGGATCTGAACTGGATTTAGTATTTCAAAATCTGTTGGAAGTTTGAATTGAGGAAGAAAGTATAGGAGTGGTGAAAACTAATGGAATGGAAAAAGTAAATTTATAGTGAAAATATCAGACATAGCAATCGAGGTAGATGATCACATTTAATTAAAGAGGATCCTAATTTCCTTATTCACTGAAGAACTGAATCTTATATAGATTTTGAAGATTTTCTTTTAAATCTCTTAAATTTCGGAATTCAAACGTGACTACCTCAAAAGTTAAGGCAAATCTTTATTTTCTCATTTCATTCTTTTGTGATAGCTTCAGCCGTACGCTTCGAGTAATCGAATTATTTTATCCATATTACTCAATGATGATAAAACTCTATTTATCAACTCATATTCGTCATGAAAAGATTTTTATTGTTAGCCATGACCACCTCACTCAAATTTCGGGACGAAATTTCTTTAACGGGTAGGTACTGTGACGACCCGGGAATTTCCGACCAAATTTAAACTTAATCTTTATATTATATCGACACGATAAGCAAAATCTATAATGTTAAGTCTCAAAAATTTTGAACTGTTTTCATATATTCAATTTAACCTTTGACTGCGCTCGACGATTCACGAACATTGTGTGTAAATAAATATGTATCTATATATGTATATGTAGGTATATACAATGCTTAGGAATATTAAACTATAATTGAAACTCTAGAATCAAATATGTAAAATAAAACACAAAATAATTATATTGTAATATATGTAAAATATATAAATATTAAATATTCAATAAATGTAATCATGATAAAATTAATAAAAAAAATTTCATAATTAATAGAATGTAATATTAATATGTTAAATATAAATGCAAGCTTAATTATAGTTATATTTATAATTATAATTAATATGAATATTGGTATGAATAGGTTGGTAGATATAAATTGATATATTATTATTATTGATAATATTATTATTATTATTATTAATATTAGTATAAATAGTTTTATTGTTATTAACATTATTATTGTTATACACTTATGATCATTATTATCATTATCATTATTATCATTATCATTAGTAATATTATTATTACTATTATATTGTTATAAGTTTGTATTATTATTATTAAGAGTATTATTATCCTAGTTATATTTATTGATAATATTAATTATAATTTATAAAAATAAATATATAAATATAATAGATATGCATATATAGAAATAGATATATACGTATATATATACAATATATATATACAGTTATATGCAGATAGATATATTATAAGAAAATCTGTATTAATTTATTTAGGTTATTATTATTAATGTAAATATAATTATTAATTATTAATTAGTAATAATATTCATAAATAAAATCTTATATATGGAATTGGAAGCAGAATCTAATTCACGTAACCATCAAACTGTAACTGAACGTGTTTTTATCCCTAAAATTAAATATGTAACTGTATCATTCGTACAAATTGATTCCCAATCCACTTAAGCATCAAACAAATTATGTTAGGGCTGTGTTCTTTTATTTTTATATTATTTTCTTTTTCTCTGATTTGATTAATCCTGTCGAGATTTCTGGACTACAAAACAAATGGTAAACAAGTCAACTAGCTGGAAAATAAATTTGATAACCCCTATATGATACTCTTCGAATACCACTTGAAGAAAAACTGAAGAATTAAACGAAAATTTTGAAGAACACAGCACACACCCCTGTTTTAAACTCAAAATTGCACAACTTTGAATTCGAACGAATTTTAAAAATGTGTAAATGCAGTTGTGTTTGAAATCTTCTTCTCAAACTATTCACAAAGTCTCATAATTCAATTCGTCCTATCGAGCTTCAATTTCAGAGTCAAACTTTAAATTCCAAAAGTCAAACGAAGTGTTCATCCTAAAAATTGGATTCGTTTTAATGTTTTCAGTCAAATTGATTATACAGAAAGTTTCTAATAAAGATTTAAAACATATTTCATATTGAAATCGTGGTCTAAAACGTCCTCAAATTCAAGAACAGATGTGGAGTTCATACGTGTTCTTCATTTGCTGTTGCAGATCTTTTTCTGTTATTTTCTTTTTACCTTAATTAAATTAAACACTCAATGAACGTTTCTATTTCAATAATGCATCTTAAATTCAAACAAGTAATGATGTTTAGTGGTGGATTGGATTTGGGCGATTATGAATTGAAGGAGAAGACAGGAAAACTGAAGAAGAAATGCAATAAATAAAATAAATACAGTGTATGACACAATGGTTCAGCTGGTCGTGGGTATGGGTTGATAGCTAATGGTCGAGGGTTCAAGCCTCTACCTGAGCTGTTTTTAAAAAAAAAAAAAAAAAAACTAAGGTAGTCTATCTTCATTTGTTATAATTATTATTATTATTATTATTATTATTAATTATTATTATTATTATTGTTATTGTTTATTGTTATTATTATGGTTATTCTAGGTATTATTATCCTAATTATTAGTAAATAACTAGTAATTAGAATAAGTATTATTATTATTACTACATGATTAAGATTACGAATATCGGTAGTATTGCTATTGTTGATAATATAAATTGTAAAGACAAAATAATGATAATTGTATAAATATGAAAGTAGTATATAAATTTTAGGGTTATATTAAGATGATGATGGTAAAAACTATTTTTTTATTATTATTATTGTCATTATTATTGTTATTTATTCTTGCTGTTATTAAGTAATTAATATTACTATCAAAATTGGAAATAAGATTAGTAGTAAAATTAATAATATTATCATCTTTGTTATTAATAAATATTATCAATAAGTATTATTATTAGTATTATGATTAAGAGTATTATTATCATTATTATGAAAAGAATACAATCTATTATTGTTATTAATATTAATATTATCATCATATTTATAACTATTATTATCATTGTTATCCTTATTATTATCATAGGGATTATTATTAATGTTATCATTATTACTATTATTAACATAATTATCATTATTAATATTGTTATTATTAAAAACTATTATCATTATTATTGTTATCCTTAATCGGGTGTTATTATAAATATTAATCTTACAAACGAAAGATAGTTATATAAAAATATATTAAATACAAAACCTAACTATATTAATATGTTTATAAAATATATATATTAACATGTATATGATATTAATACAAAAATTATATCACTAATAATAATATATATATTTATTCGATTACAATTATACGTTTTAATATATATACAAATAATATAGGTTCGTGAATCCGAGGCCAACCCTGCATTGTTAAATGTCGTCCTATGTATTTTTACTACAAAATACAGTATGGTGAGTTCATTTGATTCCCTTTTACTCTTTACATTTTTGGGACTGAGAATACATGCGCTACTTTTACAACTGCTTTATTAAATGCTTTTGAAATACATTTTGAACTGCGAATACATGAAATGCTTTTATAAATGTTTGACGAGATAGACACAAGCAAAACGTTCCTCGAATGAATTATTATGCAGACAGAGGTTCTGCGAATTATTATTGAATTATGTGGACATGATAATTGCCACCATTGAATTATGTGGACATGATAATTGCCACCATTGAATTATATGGACATGATAATTGCCACCATTGAATTATATGGACATGATAATTGCCACCATTGAATTATGTGGACATGATAATTGCCACCATTGAATTATGTAGACATGATAATTGCCACCAGTTGAAGTGAATGTTATGTATCGAGAGAATGATTTTATACACAGGTTATGTGTATGTTATTTTTGTGCACGAGATATGTGTACGGTTACTAAGATTTATGAAAGATGATTTCGTACACGAGAAAGGTGTACTGTATTTAAAAGATATCGCATGTACATTACATGTGGGTAAAAGATTCGGGCCCATTTGTACCATATAACATTTAAATCTTGTGGTCTATTAAAATGATGAATTTTATTGTTTTATGATAAACCTATGAACTCACCAACCTTTTGGTTGACACTTGAAAGCATGTTTATTCTCAGGTATGAAAGAAATCTTCCGCTGTGCATTTGCTCATTTTAAAGATATTACTTGGAGTCATTTATGACATATTTCAAAAGACGTTGCATTCGAGTAGTTGGGTTCATCAAGATTATTACTAGGTCAATTATAGTTGGATGCATTATGAAATGGTATGCATGTCATCAACTTTCAAAGAAATGAAAGTTTGTCTTTTAAAAACGAATGCAATGTTTGTAAAATGTATCATATAGAGGTCAAGTACCTCGCGATGTAACCAACTATTGTAAATCGTTTATAATCGATGTGGACTTCGTCCGGATGGATTAGGACGGGTCCTTTCATATATATATATATATATATATATATATATATATATATATATATATATATATATATATATATATAAATTTATGATATACCTTTTATATTAACAACTTATATGTTATATTAATAATAAGTTATATTTATTATATATATTTTAAGCAGTATATATATATGTTCAAATTTACATTTATTAATATAAATGTAATAAATACTTTTTAAAATAGTTTAATCCTTTATTTATAATTCAATATAATATATTAGTAATAAAAACGTATAATTTTATATAGTAAGTAATATAATTTATATAAAGTTTATTTAATAACATTTTAATGAAAAACAAATAGTGATATGAATTATTAAAATATAATTGTATTACTTGTATCAAATATTTATAAAATAATTTTAATAATAATAATAATGAACAACCGTTGTATTCTTTTGTAAAAATAATAATATCAATCATTTTAGTAATAATAATAATACTAATGATATAATTGATAACCATAATTATATTTGCTAATGATAAATAATAATGTTGATAATCAGTAATAATCTTTTTATAATAATCTCATAATAATGGTATTAATGATGACGATAATAAAAATATAATCATATTAATGATAATAACAATGATAATAATTTTGATATTATTAAAAATGATAATTTTTTATTTTTTTTAATAAAAATGGTAATAACGATAATTTTAACAAGAATAATAGATCAAATTTTATACTTTTTAATAATAATACTTTCTAATAAAAATGATAATTTTGAATAATAAAAATAATAATTCTTAATAGAATGATAGTTTTATTAAAAATGATAAATTTTAAATGATAATTGATAATTACAATGCCTTAATAATAATGATAATAATAATTTTCAATATTAGTAAAAATAATATAAATTAACTTAATACTAGTATTTTTAAATTATAATAATTATCATAATAATGATAATAATAATAATATTTTATAAAAATGATAGTTCTAACAAAAATGTTAATTTTTAATAATAATAATCCTAATATGATAATAATAATACTTCATAATAAAAATGATATTTCTATTGAAAATGATAATTTTAATAAGAATGATAATTTTAATATTTATGCTACTTTTAATAATAATAATAATAATAATAATAATAATAATAATTATTATAATAATAATAATAATAATAATAATAATAATAATAATAATAAATAAAATAATAGTTTTTATAAAAATGTTAATTTTTAATAATAACAATAATTTTAGTAATAATATCAATGATAATAATTATAATAATCATTTTTAATAATAATACTAAAGTTAATGATAATTCTAATAATGATAATGATAGTAATCATAATAATTAGATGATACTAATATTAATTTTAATGATAATAATAATAATAATAACAATTTTATAATACTAATGATAATACTAATAATAATAATAATAATAATAATAATAATAATAATAATAATAATAATAATAATAATAATAATAATAATAATAATAATAATAATAATAATAATAATGATGATGATGATGATGATGATGATGATGATGATAACCTTAGCGATAATAACGATAGTAATAATAATAATAATTTTAATGATAATACATATAACGATAATGTTAATAATAATAATTATTAGATAATAATAATAATAATAATAACGATAACAATAATAATAATAATAATAATAATAATAATAATAATAATAATAATAATAATAATAATAATAATAATAATAATAATAATAATAATAAGAGTGACGAGAATTATACCATCCTAAACTCATCGACATCGCCTCGTTAACAATATCATACACATAACCTCCTTGGCTATACCCCAATTCCAAAGCTTAAACCCGTTTTGAAAACCCGTTTTTAAATTACTCTAACAACACTCCGTCGTAGTATTTTATGTATATACTAATAATAATAATGATACTAATTTATAATACTAATACCAAAAATAATAAGATTTCATAATAATTATATTAATCTTAATAATAAAAATAATAATATAGATAATACATATATATATAGAGAGAGTTCGTGAGATTGAAAACATTTGAATGAATAGAAACTGAACGCGTTCGAGCTTTATAGCCCAGTCCTGGACCCTCCACCACCGCGATCACGAGGTTGATGTAGGTAATAGCTCCGCGATCGTGGAGCAACCACCTCCAGCTCATCCCCAATAATTTCATGGCTGCCAACAGTTTTAAAATATATTAATATATATATATATATATATATATATATATATATATATATATATATATATATATATATATATATATATATATATATATATTAATTTATATAATTATATATATATATCATATTATATTCTCGTGCATAGTTAACTTATAAATTTAGTTCCGATGACTTGTACGATGACTCTCGATTAATGTCCCGGTTTCGGTTTTTCGAACGACGTTTCGTACGCTTAGAAAACTTATACTTTACGTTTCGCGACATGTACCTTTGCCGAAATTTAGCCTTAAATCATCCATAAACTATATCATTCGAAGTGTAACTTAATCATTTAAGTGTTTTGGTCATTTGCTTCTATAAATTGTCTACTCGATATTTGTTAAAATATATTAAATAATATTATTTAAAATTTAAAATCTTTATTATAAGAAAGATAAATATAATCAATTAATTATATAACTAAATAAATATTATATTTTGTCACTTATAAAATATACATATTATCGTTTAGAAATTTGTATATATATATATATATATATATATATATATATATATATATACTTGAAATCTTTATTTAACGATATAATCTATAGTTTTTTTAAAACTAATTATATTTAAAGTTTATAAATATATAAATTCTAAATCTTTTAAATAATAGAAAATATAATATCAAATAACGTTTACACTTTAAAACTTAAATTGATATAGTTCATGTATGTACTAGAGTTATTAACTTCTCAAACATTCTAATTAACTTATCAATAGTCACGAGGAAATTATCGTAAAACATGTACATAAATCTCCACTAACTTTTGTCTAACACTCGTTAATTGGCACTTTGTTCTTACTTGTGAATCACATTACCAATTATTCCGAATACCGTTAAAAAGAATAGATTTCTTAAATCATAATGGTCCTCTCAACAGAGACCCGTAATCATATCACAATGTATCTGATAATTCAATCATTTGATATTATCATATACTTCCGCCGATAATTATATTAAACATATATTGAAACAAGTACGTTTACATAAAGTATTATACATCTAATACTTTGATAATTTTTTTAATTAATATAACTATATATTATATATATACATGTCTATATACACATAAATGTTCGTGAATCGTCAAGCACAGTCAAAGGGTAATTGATTACATGAATGTAGTTCTAAAATTTTTGAGATTCAACTTATCAGACTTTGCTTATCGTGTCGAAATCATATAAAGATTAAGTTTAAATTTGGTCGGAAATTTCCGAGTTGTCACAAAAACTTCACCGGAATCCAGGTTATTTCGAGCCAGGCAAACCGAAAGAAAGTCTCGGCCAAGTGAACAAACGGTTTAATCAACACGAAGTCATTAGACCCAGAATTTAAAACATTGTCAAAGTTTTCTTGATCGCCACAAAGACATAAACAACTAAAAGGGCCGAGCAAACTATGTGCGAAATATGGACCTTATGCGAAATCAACAACTAAAAAGCGAGTTTGTAACTTTAACTTCGTTCTATTTAAAAGAGTTAACTCGATATCGCTAGACCTATTATGATTGTTTGGTATGTACACTTACTTATTATCCTTGTTATAAATAATAATATAACGACATTAATTCATTCGTTAGAGTTATTATTAACACATATAAAAAATGTATGAATATTAAATTTCAAAACAAAACAAACTCGGTGTCGTGAATACCGGTAGTCTACCTCCACCAAATATTTCTTAAGATACAACAAGTTAAAGAGTACCGTTAATGGAACCCTACTTGTTGTATGCATATTTTAATTTATTTTTTGAGTAAGATGTTCAATGGAAAAATTAATTCATCTTAGTATTATATTCTTTTTTTTAACAGCGATATCGACATCGAATGTTCGCATTTGTCACTAACATACACGTTAGAAAGAAACTCAATTCGCGACGATGTTGACAGTACCATCGGAGGTTGGAACATCCCAGAGACCTTCCCAAATCGCAATGTTGTTGGCAATTCACGTGTGCGATTCACGTGTCATTATGTTGCCAGTAGCATGATTTGTAGCTTGAATTAGAGTGTTTCCAACAATGGTCGTGAATATCCTATTTTGAAGCTCTTATTTATTTGCGCCGATGGCACGGTCTGTCAATACGACATCAATCCAAGTTCGTGGTGTGATCACGAATATACGCCAAAAATGAGACGAGTTTGGTTAGCTTTTTTGGGTTTTTTGATTTCCGACTTTTCTCATTGTTTAAATAACTTAGCGGTGGGGTTAGCGTTTACGTGTTAATGATCGGTTATTTCACAGTTGGTTAACGGTTAAAGGGTAATCGAAGGGTAAAAAAGGAATTGAAATTAAATAGGTTATAATAAAGTGGGAAAAAATGGGAATAAAAAAAAGGTTACCAAAATACCCCTAAAGTTGGAAGTATTTATAAATGGTGCCATCATGAATAGTAAATGGAACTCAGTATCATGTTTAATGGAGTAAAAATGAGGTGGTGTGTGTATGAAAGTGGGCTTAGTAAGTTAATAATCAATACTCATGTAGAATTACTAGATATATGAATGAAAAATAAAAAGGAAAAATAAAAATAAAGAAATTGGTTTTGTTGGTTGCTTCCCACAAATTGACGTGTCAATGGGCCCGTTGAATGAGGGGTGAAAACTTGGCCCAAACATCTTGTCCACGTCCCATCATTTGTGGTTCTTAATTTCATACGTCGACAATCAACCAACTTAAAAATACTCCATAATAGAGTTATTTGATTCCTTTACTCTTTTTTTTTTTTTTTTTTTTTAAAGCAAGATAATATTAATGAAACTTATAAGTACAATGAGAGATGGCTAAATGGGTCAGACTGCATGATTGTATCAGATTTAAGAACATGACGAGTATAGTAGTCTGAACTAATTCAACAAAGTTTTAAATTTCAAACTTTTGCCAAAACTTACCGAACAGTAACCATCTTATATGAGTTCTGTTTTGTAATTTTGAGTATGTTTGCCACACCAGTTTCTACTATCTTACTATAAGTTTAATATATTTATTCTTTTACATTTTACAATCGTTTGATAAACAAAATTTTAAAAACGTGTTAAAAAGTAATTTTAGAAAAAGAAAAAAAACTTTTTTAAAGTGATTTTTAAGTACAAGTTATTTTCTTATGAAATCAGAAATTGGATTAGTTTTATTAATACAATTATGTGTCATTCGTTTATTTGTTCTTTTACGTCAGTTTAAGCTTGAATTATAGCTAATTTTTTACGAAATACTTGTAAAAAACACTCTAGATATGCTTAATACAAACTCCAACTCTACCTCAAGCTAGAAGCTTCACTTATAAAGTTTTTTCTCAAAAATCTAGCAAACCTTGAATTTAAATGCAATAAATATAGGTTGAATAATAAGTGTGAGTAATTAGTGGGCCAATGAGACTTCTAGAAAAGAAACGCAATTCGAGAAGGCGGGCTACAAAACTATGGTTGATATAGTCATTCCAAAAGGGTGCGCCCACAATAAACCAGTACGTGGTCCGTATTCACTATTGACTTGGTTTTACGTACGACTAGTAACTTCATCTTTGATACGATATAGTTTGATGTATACATCTATGACGAAATATATGATGGTAATGGTAATTTAATTATTTCGATCACATTTCTACTAGATAGGTTTATTGTATGACATATATAAATATAATACAGAAGAAACCACTTCTAGAAGCCCATCCAGGATTTAAAACGAATTCGTCATATCAAATATAATCCCTTCATCGTATGTGTGAGTTGTACTAATGACGTCACATATATTAGTGTTTTAATTTTTGAAATATAGTATGCCAAGTTTAATGAAAAAAAAAATAAAGTGGAAAGTGGTACTTTCATATATAAGATCAAGGTCGTAAAAGACGCGAGTCAAGAACGTGTCGATAGAGACCTTAGAGGGATGAGTGGATCGAGACAGGGACGCGGCGAGAGACGAGTCGGGAGTTGTCCAACGTTGACTTTTAAATATAAATACATTGATTATACATATTTCGAACATAAAAACTTTATATATGAATATTTTAAAAATAAATAATTTACTAATAAAATGAAATGAAGTTGTTGTCATTTGAAAGTATTACATGTAATATAGCAAAAAGGAGGCACCCCAACATAACTGTTTGTGCACTTACACCCGTAATTTAGATGCCTTTTAGATTATTTTGTAATCATATTTTACACACTTGGTAACGATAGAAAGACCAATTTTTTTACAATAAGTGATTCGGGTCAACTGTCCGAGACGGCGGCGCTTCACCAAACTTCAATAAATAAGCAGTTTCGTAAACTGGACGAAGAAGAGGCATAACTTGAGCATCCAAATACGAATTGCACGAAAAACACCAAACCAACTTATCACTGCACCAAACAACCAATCACAAGCTAATGATCAAGCCTTCCCTTCCTAAGCTTCAATTTCTGATAAAATCATACAAAACCTATTGAACGAAGATAAAACCGAGCCGAGTATTACTTATTATTGGCAAGTAAAAATTCAAAATCAATCAATACAACAACATCAAATCAAAACCCAATATTCGAATAAAGAAAACAATACCTGATGTTAACCCAGAATCAAAATCCCTAATCCGTTGGAACACTATTAAAATCAACCCAGAATCAAAATACAATAGACAGTACATTAAATGTCTTCTATAAGAAAATAAAAAACCCTAACAAAAATCGAATATTAATAACATTATAGGAGTATTTTACGGAGTAACTTACAGATACATTAAAGGAGATGACCTCAAGGATATACTGAGCAGCAGCTGCACGGTTGTTAAGTGCTGCCCATTATAAACCGCAATATCCGTTATCATCAGGTTTATTAACCGATCAACCTTAAACCTCAACCAAATTCCTAAGTTTCTCTAAATCACCATACACATATGATCTATAGGTGATAAGAACTGCAAAGAAACACATATACAATTATGCAATTCATAATGCATATAACATATCCAATTATTATTAATCAAATCAAAGAAAACCATATATATGTTGGAAATATGCACGTATCAATAGTTGTTTTTAACATTTGTGAAAACCTTAAGTTTCAAAAGACTTAGAATAGACGAAAGCATCTACAATTCTCAGCTGTTTACTCGAGAGGTAATAGTAGCACATACAACGACTTAAAAGACCTAACCAACAACAAACAAAGAAAGCATAAAAAAATGACAACACAATCGCTATTACACACCAAAAAAGCAACAGCAAATCGTAATAAGCAGCAAAAATCAAACGATTACAACCCTAAATCATCTTTTCAGTACTTTTTTTAGGAAACAAAAATCAAGATAAAACCCAAAATTATCTTTACTGTGGTCAGCAACAATGAACGGAAGAAACATCATGAACCCACCAACAAAACCAAGCGATCTGCAAAAATTAGGAAATAATTTGCTGATTAGATCACCAAAATATTACTTAAAGATTTTTTTTTATTATTATTTTGCAATCTATTAATTTTCCACGTTTTATAGTTAACAAAGTTGTTGAAGCCATCAATAGGAATCTTAATACCTCATTAGGAATTCTTCTATGTCATACGGTGGATAACACGGATTAAATTTTTTAACATAAAAAACCAAGTATAAAGACCCTTTTGGTGATTTTCATTGTTAAGGAATGTGGATTGATTGTTTAATCATTTCTTTTGTAAAAGAAAGTATGTTTGTTACCAATATATATGTTAGGTTCTTCAATTATCCTGCATTAAAAAAGTTGTGTTAAATACCAGTTTAACATTAAATTTTCTCATATATATAAAAAGTAAAGCTCATATAATTTTACAATGCTGTGCAGTGTTATGGTGCGTGGTATGGTTCAGTTCCTAGTTTGAAGGTTTTCGTACCATACTCTTTCGAAGACGCTTGTGGACTTTTAAAAGCTGCAATCAGAGACCTTGACCCTGTTGTGTTTCTTGAAAATGAGTTGCTGTAAGTATATAAGGTCACTTGTTAAAAAAAAACACATCTTTACAGCAATATAAACTAACCTAACAGTTAAAGTAGAGCAAATAATATAGCAATCAAAGAAAACAAAACAAAAAGATGTTACCCTCTATAGTTACACCACTCTAACTTTGCTGATTAGTATTTGTAGCAATCGCAGATGACGATTCCAAAAGAGCAGAAGAATAATAGGTGGGTACAAATGTATACAACACAAAAGATTCAACAAACAACTATCCAAATATAAAAATTGGGTGGCGTGTATTAATAAGAACTTATAAAATACTAACAAATCACAAAAAAAAAAAAACGTGAATAACCATCATATTATTCCCTAAAACATAAATATATAAAAACATCAATTATCATCACAATTCGTATTTCAAATAAAAAGACTTAGTTATTGAAACATATCATTTTGTTTACTTGAGCAGGCAAGCCTCCAGCAGCAAAAGCTTTTTGCCTTATAATCCCTAACATATTTACCACAAATATATCTCAAATTATTAAAATACTATATATATGAGATACAAAAAATTGAGATCGAAATCAAAGAACATTACCTGACCACAAATATTTCTAGAACCGACATCAGCTCCATTATAAAGCAAAAATCTAAAAAATTAAATTTTCGCCCAAACAAAAAAATTAGTTTAGGGTAGCCATCAAAGAAAAAATCATCACTTACCGGTATCAATTAGAAAGCATAATGTAAACCCCAACAGGATGATAACATAATGAACCAATTCATGCCTTTGTTAGACTCCTGAGCCGAATATTACAATGGGTGTCATTCGAACAAAGAAACAGGAGCCAATTGAAGGAGTCGGTGGATGGCAGCGATTGGCGTCTACAGAACATAGAAATATCGTGGATTCTAATTCTGAAGTCGTACGAAATTGGAAGAAGCAGAAGACGCAACGATTTCGCAGCAGAAAAGTAGCCTTTAGGGTTTTCTGGGGAGAGATGTTCGTTCAAGTCGATGCAGGAGACGAAGCTTTTAGGTTTTTTTTCTTGTGGTTTGATTATGAACTAAAAAAAATAAAGAAGAGAAGGGGATTTGTTGAAGAAGATGGGAGGGATAGGTTGAAGAAGATGGGAGGGATGGAGAAGTCTGACATCAGCATGTAGTTTATACCAAGGTTGAAGAAATCGGTTATGGGAGAGTTCTCGGCGGCAGGGTCTCCAAAACGAGAACTCGGAGAATTCGGGGAGTTATCCGAGGTTGACTTTCGTTGACTTTTGAGATTTTACCGAGTTTTTCTGAGATTTGACCGATTTTACCGATTTTTGGGAGAGTTGACCGAATTTTGGTCGTTGACCGATTTTTTGGCCGATTCCAAAACGAGTTCTCGGTAGGGAGGTCATACCGATTTCTCCTTGAGAAATCGGCCGAGTTTTCCGATTTTTGCAGTATTAGTGTATACAGATCTATATCTCTTTTTTTTTTTTTTTTGGGAACCGACGTGAATAAATGTGTAGCTAAAAAGAGGAGCTTTGGTGAACAGGAATACTTTGTGAGTATGAGGTACTATCGTGGGCCAATCAAAATGCTTGAAATCCTCTTATCCATAGAATGTGTATAATTAAAATTGGGTCAGAATGGTGTGAAGCCCAAATAAGGGATGCAAGGGTTAAGGACCGATCAGGTGGGCTGTTTGACCAATTAACCATTTGACTTTTGTTGACTCAATGGTGCACTATTGATGAATAGTAAATGGACCAATAATATTGATGAATAGTAAAGTGAGCATTAGTGATGAATAGTAATTGGATCGATAGGGATGGAGTATTTTGTGTTATTTTGTGTGGGTATTAGTATATAGGATAATATATAGGCTTGTCACAATGTTTTTTAGGATATAATATATTTATTAATTTATCTTTAAGGGATACTATGTAAGCTGATGTCTTTCTCATCGAATTTTAAATGAGTTGGGATTTTTGTTAAGAGTAGGACAAGGTCCGATAAAAAGCTCACTTTTAACCGACGTTGTGTAGATCCCATGAATCAGTAGCATGGATCTTTGTATAAAAAAGTATCGATTTGTATTTCAAAAACAAAGTAAGAAGATGGGAGCATAAAACACATGAATCTAAATCAACATTGATGTTGTATTGATTAATAAGCATTGCAAGATTGAATACATCAAATTTAAACAGCGAAACATGGATTTTTCAAGGTGAATCGAACATGAAATCACCTTTGAGCCTCTAGTTGAAGAGGATGGAATGCATCAAAAATCAAATGAACAAGGAAACTACTATATATAGTCCACTGACTATTTCTCATGCGTGTGATCAGTACATATGTGCATGTGAAATACAGGAGCGCGCGTGGACTTCTCATACGCGTGTGAGATAATGCATCAAAATTTTTATGTCACATATACTCGTGTGACAGTAGTTTCCAATGTTTCTGATAACCTAGGTGTACAACATAAACGTTAAAAGCACATAGTCTATTCATCCAGCGACGGACACATAAAAAATGCATCAACACGTTGACATGACATTCCTAACTTTGACCTGACATTTAACCGTTGATCGACTTATTGGACGATTTTCTTCCGGTCGGGACGGACTAGTCACAAAACGTTGCATCGACTGCCGTAATGGCTGAGGCGGCCTCCGTTTACAACACCGTATAAGAGATTTAATTGTTCTTAATTATTGGGGTAAGGTAGTTAACGGTAACTTGAAAAATGTTTTACAGAAATGGAGATTAGTGAGGTGGCATGTTGAATGATGTGTCAAAATATATGATTGGAAGTTAGATATTAAAAGAGTATAAAAAGCATAAAAACAATTTAAAAATTAAAAATGAACCAATGAGATATTGTCACATCTTCAACAAGCTTGGAATCTCTCACGTGCCACAACCAAGCACTCATAAATTTGTGCTACCAACATGCCGCGTTATCGGTGTGTTCCAGGCATGCTCCAGGCACCTGAGCTCTAACACGCTCTACTAATATAGGCCTAACGGAGTACTAAATGTTTTGAAATTATTTATAGTCAAGAAAATATTATATCTGTATGTTTCTTTGTTAACGTTTAACAATACTATGTATTTTTTTCTAACTTGATGAACTAATAAAAAAGCAATAGATTTCCAATTTGACCCCTATACTTTTATATAATGAGTTAAGTTTTTCAAAAGATAGTCAAGGGCTATCTTTAATATTTTAAGACATGGTTAATCGATCTGTAACTTGCTATTAACTATCCTAATTATTTCTTAATAATCAGCTTCATAACTTTTTTATACAACTAAGACTATCTTTATCGCGCGAGTTGGACGAATTGTTTTTGCCAAAAACGCCATCAACGCGGCGTGCTTGTGGGTTATCTTCTTCGGCGTGCTGGATGATAGCACGACAAGGGTGAGGAGCGTGTTTGCTTCATGGTCGATTATTATTGGACAAAACTCAAATGGATATATGATAACACGCGTACTGAATCTGTATCAAAAAAGTCATATTTTCAATACGACTTACCATTTGTCAAATTCCATCCGGAATTAAACCGGCAAAATGGTCCAGAGAAAATACCTTCTCCTGGTCCCACCTAAACAAACCGGTCAGAAGACTATCCGAATATGCATCCAGGAAGAAATATCCCGAATAGAAGCCGACCGTAACTTCACTCACCTGGATAAGTGTGCCGGATATCTGGCACCATTCACCCAGATATCTTGTATATAAGACACCGTCCGAGAATATCTCCGGATATAAAGCACCGAGAGGTTAAGGATCACATTTACACATAAAGGTCTCCTGATCAGCCAAAAAGCCTGGTCACCCGGTAACCTCTACAAGAATATTACGAACGGACATAAGAACCGGCTGTAACCTTACCCGGCCAGGAGAGTATCGCGAAGAAACACTTGGATAATATTAGGCAATGCTCTTATATAAGTTCTCCTACCTAACCGAAGGTGGCGCCCATCCGTCACATCATAGACGGATCTGGCACACCATTCTGAAATAATCACATCACTCCAGAATCATCACACCATTCCAAAATAATCACGCGGTCCCTGAACAAAACATGGTTTCGGAACAGGCACTTGGTCCTGGAACAAACACATGGTCCAGGAACAAACATGTGAATGAATCGTGTGACACGTCAGCCCACAAATATAGGAAAGTTTGTTAGGATTTGTTTGTTACGCCAATGCAAGGGACATGGGCCACGTCTGCCCACGAATCAGGAAAGTTTGTTACGATTATGAAAGGGGCATATGCCACATCATCATTCCCTCTAACAAACTATTTAGAAACATCTATAAATACACCCCATGGATCATTCTTTACAGGACACTGAACACACACTGTTACTCTGCCAAAATCATACCGTAACATTGTTCAGCCAAAAATACAACTCTGATTAAGATTTCGGTCGATATCGGAGTTCATCAACATCCAAGATAGTAAATCATTCGATCTAATTGAGTGAGGTTAATCTAATTGTTTATTTTATGCCCTTGGAATCCAAATTTCAAATGGCGTTTGCACAGTTATTGGAGTTAAAACAATTGATCAACATATTTTCCCCAAATTAAGCACTCAAGTCTAATCCTAAAATTACCAATTTAGTTTTAGGCGTGATCAAATGGCACTATCTAACGGTAAGAAATTAACTGATCTTTACCTCAACGAGCTAGACGTATAAGAAACAAGAAACAACATAAACAAAATGACAGAAGACGATTTATATATGATTCATTCATGGGCTACTGGGCAAAGACGGAAGGCAAGAGCATTAGACGAATGGAAACACGAACCTATCATCTTCCCATCATTATTTAATATCAATCCTTCAAGGGAGTTAGTTATCATCAAAGCACACATTTCGAATTGCCAAATCGGTCGAATTTACACAGACACCGATGCAGGAGTAGAAGTGATGTTCGAACATTGTTTCTGGCAGTTACCGGAAGGATTCCATATATTCAAAAGATTTGCAGCTTCTCCATTGGCAGGATTCAACAGTGCGATAACTTGGCCAGTAGGTTCCATTACACTAGAAGTCGTTTTAGGAAAAATACATTTTCAAAACAATGCCGAAATTGAGTTCTCCATTGTCAAAACTGAATCCCGGTATAACGTCATACTTGGACGAACCGCCATGCAGAACTTCAGAGCGGTCACGTCTACGGTACACGGCATATTGAAATTTGCAACCCCAGTCGGCATAGCAACAATCCAGACACAGGAGTTGAAACTGGTTGAATGTCTGCAAATATTCAAAGATAATGCAGACATAATCATACATGTTGACGGATCCATCTCTCCGAATCCCAAACATTCGAACAAAGAATTCAGCTCGGAACTGATCTAAGTGCTAACGCTAAGAATTCAGCTCGGCACAAACTATTAGCAGCAAATATTGACGTTTTTGCATGCGAAGCATCTGGCATGATAGGAGTTCCACACAAAATAGCTCATCGATTGAACGTAAACCCAAACATCCCACCACTCGTCCAGAAGAAAAGGGCAATGGCTTTTGAACGAAGCAAATTCCTGGATGAAGAGGTAAAGAAACCGATCGACGTAGGGATAATGAGGGAAGTAAAATACCAAACATGGGTGGCCATCCCGGTCATGGTCAAAAAGGAAGACGGATCATGGCGCATGTGTGTCGATTACAAAGATATCAACAAGGCATACCCGAAGGATACCTATCCCTTGCCGGAAATCGATTGGAAGGTTGAGTTACTAGCAGGTTTAGATATAAATATTTTATGGATGCATACAAAGGTTATCACCAAATCCTAATGTCGACAACGGATGAAGACAAAACTGCGTTCTTCATAAACAAAGGCATTTTTTGTTATACAAAAATGCCATTCGGTTTAAAAAATGCAGGAGCAATGTACCAAAAGGTGATTGACCAAGCATTCCAATACCAGATTGAACAAAACATCGAGGCATATGTCGATGATATCATAATCAAAAGTGATTCAGGAGAGCAAATGATCCTGGATGTTATGGAAACTTTTGAGTCACTACAAAAAATTAACATGAAGTTTAATCCGTCCAAGTGTTCCTTTGGGGTAGAGAAAGGTCGATTCCTCGAATTCACGGTCACCCCGAGAGGGATTAAGGCCAACCCAAAGAAGATTCAAGCTATCGAAAACATGCAATTCACAAAGCGCAAAAAGGACGCATAAAGCCTGAACGGCAGGCTGGCGGCATTAACACGATTTCTGTCTAGGTTGCCGACAGGTCCTTACCATTCTTTCAGACTCTAAAAGGGTGCTTGAATAAGAAAGATTTCATCTGGACGGGAGAAGCCGAGAAGGCTTTCTACGAAATGAAGACATTTCGAAGGAATTACCCACAATCACGGCTCCAATTCAGGGAGAGACTATGACAGTTTACCTAGTCGCTTCTTCTGAGGAAATCATCTCAGTGTTAATAGCCGACAGAGACAAGGTCCAGATTCCGGTATACTTTGTTAGTAAAATCCTCCAAAATGGAGAAGTAAATTACTCATCAATGGAAAAAATAATTTATGCACGGGTGCACACAGCAAGACATCTCTGAAGGTACTTTCAGGCACACCCAATCCTGGTCCTCACGGACCAACCGATTAAAAAAGTCCTGACTAGTCCGAAAATCTCCGGGCGACTGGCTAAGTGGGAAATCGAACTCGACAAGCACGCAATCAGCTTTGTCCCGAGGAATTCCGTCAAATGGAAGGTGCTAGCAGAATTTCTAGTTGAACTACCATCTGAAATAATAAAACATGGTGAAACCACCATGTCCAGGAAAGGAGAAGATGAAATTTGAGAATTATACACCGATGGAGCATCTAGTGAAGAGGGAGCCGGAATAGGTGTACTATTAGTATGTCCAGATGGAGAAGAAATTACTTATGCCATACGAATGAAATTTGCTGCATCAAATAATGATGCCGAATACGAAGCCCTGTTAGCAAGTTTGCGTTTGGCAAAAAGCATAGAAGTCAAACCACTCATGGGGTACGTTGATTCACAACTAGTAGCAAGCCAACTAAATGGCAATCAAAACGCTAGCCAAAGATTTTATAACATTTGAAATAAATCAAATACCGCGAAGCCATAAAAAAAAGCATATGCTTTAAGAAAACTTGCCTCCCTATTGTACGATCATTTTACAAAAAAGGTCATGGTCGAAGTATTAGAAAGGAAACCTAACGAAGAAGATACTCTTATGGCGATCATACGGAAGACGGAGACTGTTGTATGACCCCGTTCATACAACATCTCACCGAAGGTGTTCTCCTAGAAGATAAGTTCCAAGCCCGGAAGATCCAGATGCAAGCACCGATGTACCACTTCCAGGATGACATGCTTTATCGAAAGTTATTCGTAGAACCATATTTAAAATGTGTTGGACTGACACAAGCCAAAGAGATCGTACAAGATATGCACGAAGGAGCCAGCTCAACACATTTTGGTTACCGAATAGTGGTAGATAGAATCAAAAGGATGGGTTATTCCTGGCCACAAATGTACCAAGACACGTATGAAATAATAGTTAATTGTGAATCATGCCAAATACATGCCCCAGTTAACAGGTCTCCTCGACACAATATGTGTAACGACCTTGGAAATTCCAACTTTTAATTATTAATAATTATTATTAATACTTGTGTTTTAACGAATGTATTTTATTACATTTACTTGTCATCATGATTAACTTTACATGCCCAACACGTCTTTGTGACACGCAAACTTTACACGCAAACTTTACACGAATAATATTTTCAAATATTATTTACATTCATGATTAATTTTTATTAATCATTTTAATTAACTAAGGTTACTAGTTAATTACTTGGGCTTTATTGGATTAATTTGTTAACTACTTGAACTTGGGCTTTTATTAATGCTAATGGACTTAGAAGCCCACCCTACATCCTTAATGGACTAGTTAGCCCATATTTATGCAAGTATTACATTAAGTTGCAACTAGATAAATTAGCTTAGTAAAGAATCTAGTTACAAGTTTACTTACACCATTTTCCAACACCATGCAACTTTATTACCATCTTTTTGAGCCAAATACATGAAGAGACTAGTGGACACTTCCCTTCCCCCTTTGATGGTGTAAACCGTCGGTTTTGATGGAGTAAAAGGGAGAGTTTGTTTCATTTTTGTATTACTTCTCACTTGCACTCTCTCGTTCCAAACACACACTCTTACTTGCAACTTCATTTTTCTCTCATTTTGCTCTCTACTTTGTAAGTAACTTGAGCTTTTCTTCTCTTCTTTTCCTTGTTTAAAATCGTAGCAAACACACTTATCATCATCATTCTTTGTTGTTGTTTTGTTACTTGTTCTTAGTTGTTGTTACTTACTAGTTAATAAGAATCAAACTCTTTAGTTTGCTCTTCATTTCATCTTGTACATACAAGAACATACAAGAGCCTAAACTTTCTAGTTTATGTTCTACACTTAATGTTTTAAAGACTTAAAGTTCATGAGTTGTAATAACCATACTTGAAGTTCATGTTGTAAACTTAAAAGTTTACTTCCTTAAAGATCAAGACCTTGGCTTGAATCTTTAAAAGTATGAACAACCATGAACTTATTTACTTGTAGATTTCATTTATTCCTTCATTTTGTTCATGTTTGAATTCGTGATTTATATTAAATGGTCAAGTATTACAAGTTAATCTTGATCTCATACTTCTTGAAACTAAAAGCTAACTTTATAAGTTCAAGAACATGGAAGTATAACTTTCTAGTTATAACTTCATATACTTGTGATGGATCTAAGTTCTATAGCTTATGATCTACTTATTTTGTCATAAACAAAAGCTTGAAAGCTTACATACACTTTACAAGATGCAAATCTAAGTTTTATAACTTATGGATTCATGAAAATAAAGATTTATGTCTTATAACTTAGGATTTAATTTAATAACTTTAGATCTAGACTTTTGGGTCTTGGATCTTCAAGATCTAACAAAGAACTATGTTCTATAACTTAAGATCTTGATTAGTTAGTTTACTTTCAAGTTTGTAGTTCAATATTACTTTTATAATTCATGTATGTGACAAATCTAAGACTTTGATGTAACTTTGGTTCATCAAACTACATGCAACTCTTAATTGAGTTATGCTACATATCTTAGACATGCACTAGTGTTATGATGGTCAAAACTTGGTAAAAATGATGTAAACCCATCAACGAGTTGTACACTTGAAGCTACAAGCATCAAGGATGAGAACCGTGATGAGCATCAAGCACCAAAAACCCACCGGAGCAATTTAGCTACTTTTTTCTGTAACTGATAAGAACTACTGGGCTGCTGTAAAGTTGATTTTCAGTTTTCTCAGTTTGTGTAGATGACTTTTCATTTAAGACTCGTCTTAATCCGAGTTACGGTTTAGGATTTATGGCCCTTCGATCATCACTATGTCCTTTTAACGTTGTGCTGAAAATTCTGACCTACTCGCACTTAGACCGTCGCCACGGTCAAACGAAGATGAGTTTGCTTCTGTAATTTTTACCACAACTAGAGGACTCATATACGGAGCCAGGGCCACTGGTCTCACCTTATTTCAGTAGGTATAGAGGCGGTGGTGACTGATCGAAGTCAGCCTTTGTTTTAAACTCTTTACTTGATTGAAAACTTACTTTACCCTTTTGACTTAATGATGAATGATGATGATACTTAAGACCTAATTTACATACATTTAAACCTATTGGAACAATTTACTGACTTAGTAATATTTGACTTAGGTTGAGGACTTTCCGGACCTACATACTTGCTTACTTCCCGACTCAACTTTACTACTACTTTACACTGTGAGTTATAGCATCCCTTTTTACTTTAACTATTTTGGGAACTGAGAATACATGCGCATTTTATGTTTTACATACTAGACACGAGTACTTAAACTTTATATATGTGTGGGTTATACAACGGCATAAACATTCCCTTTAGCTCGGTAACGTTTAGTCATTGGTTTTTTGAACCGGTGAACGCGAATCTTAGATATGGATCCATAGGGTTTGACATCCCCACCCGGGCTAGTAGCGCTAGCATTTAATGGGTGTTTAATGCTTTGTAAATATACGCACTCGCCAAGTGTACTTTCAGGGGGTTATAAATGTTAAGTTAGTTACCAAGTGCCCACGGTTAAACATATACTTTACATACTGTTTTGAAACGCTCTTTGTAGTACTGAAATCTCATGGCCTACCTTACATTACTGTTATACTTAAACTATAGCTCACCAACCTTTGTGTTGATGTTTTTAAGCATGTTTTTCTCAGGTGCTTAAGATTGCTTGTTTCCGCTGTTGTACTAGTCATGCCTCGTAGACTTCCGATGTGCTTTACTAGAGATGCCACCGCATGAAACACTTTATCTTGCATTCAAACTTTAATACTTTTGAAACAATGATTTGTAACGACCTAAGGGTCACGCACTATTATCCTTGCTTCTATTCATAGAAGCATACTTTTAATGTAAAACATTCGACGTTAGTTATGACGTCACCTTTTATCATGAATGCAAACTTGTTTTGAAAACGCATATAATGTTTGACCTTGTAATGATCCTATTGTTGATGGTCCGTACATGTTGATTTAGTACGGGGCGTCACAATATGGTCCCGGTTCAGGCAGATTGGCCATTCTGCAAATGAGGAATTAATATCGTAGGCCCATTCCTAAAGGGTGTCAGAAACGTTAAATTTTTAGTCGTGGAAATCGACTACTTTACTAAGTGGGTCGAAGCAAAACCACTAAGCACGATATCGGGAGAAAAATCCTCACATTTGTGTGAGAAAACATAGTCTGTCGCTTCGGTTTGCCATGAGAGATAGTCAGTGATAACGACACTCAACTCGCACAAAACCTGTTCAGAGATTGGTGCATTGACATGGAAATAAAGCAATCATTCACCTCTGCGGCATACCCACATGCCAATGGTCAGGTTGAGGTCACAAACAAAGATATTGTAGCTGAAATTAAGGCCAGGTTGGGGAAACTGAAAAGGATTTGTCGATGAACTTCCACACGTATTATGGGCCCACCGGACGACTCAAAAAGAAAGTACAAACGAAACACCGTTCATCTTGGTATACGGTACAGAGTCAATCATCCCGACTGAGGTAATCGCCCCAACTGCACGCATAAACGAATTTGATGAACAAGAGAATGACGATGCACTAAGAAAAAATTTGGACACCCTTGAAGATCCAATTCCATAGAATCCATCAGTCAGGCAGAAAAGAAACAAAAAATCGAAAACCATTATAATAAGAAAGTTAAACCATTAGACTTTCAACTCAATGACCTGGTATAACGAAGTAATGAAGCCAGCCGACAACAAGCCATCGAAAATTTGGGTCCCCGCTGGGAAGGGCCTTACAAAGTTGTCAGCATAAATGACTACGGTGCATATCACCTAGAAACGCCAGACGGAGTATTGTTACGACGACCCTGGCACGCTTTCCATTTGAAAAAATATCATGTGTAAACCATCTATCACTGGGAGGACCGATCACCCACCCGACCACCTTAGTATGTATACAACCATGTACAAATATCTTAAAGTATAAGCTCTCAATAAAATTTCAATTTATCTTTTTTATCTTATACTACATATCTCTTTGAATATGACACAAACACATACATTACTATTTTGGCATATTTCAGACCTACCGCCAGAAGAAATGTCTTCTAGCTTTCGTTGGTAGGAGGACTCCTCTCGAAGAACCATCTCGGATAAATGAGGAGGACTTCTTTCGATTCCACATTAAGGTATTTTCATCCCCGACTAACGAGCCACGTGCGAAGTTTAAATGGTATCAAGATAGTGCACGAAAGGATGTGGAGCGCACATTCAATGTTCTTCAAGGTAGATTCAATATATTACGTATGCCTGAACGAGCTTGAAAACAAAAAAAGTGTCCATAATCTTATACACTTGTGTAATATTGCACAATATGATCCAAGAGAATAACAGTTTCGCTATATCTTCACTTGACGAAGAGCTTCTAAGAGATCCTAAAAACCAACATGTTAGGAATCTAAATAGGGATCGTGAGACTCGAGATAAGGAAATGCACGATAGAGATGTGCATAATCAACTTCGTGAAGACCTAACTGAGCATATACGACATCATCCACCAAATTTTCGCCGCACTAATAACAACCCTCTCAGTCCCAAATCTATAGTCTCAGACAAAAAACACGCAGTTTAAGAAAAAGTACCCGTCACATGTATCTTTTTGTTAACTTTTCAGTCTTACCCTTTACCATTTACCTGCCTTTTTGTCCTACTAAATAAAGTAGGGGCAACAAAGATTCTTATCACATTATTTTTATCCATTTATGGAAGTAGAGAATTATTTTTAAATATCCGAAAATGAAATATCGGACAATAGATTTGGGATAAAGAGAGCAATTTCTTAATTATTGTATTTTTACGACTTTTTAAAAATAAAGTAAGTTGATGAGTTTTTTTTAATTAATGTAATTTTCTATTTTTAAGATTTTTTTAATTAATGTAATTTTTTATTTTTAAAAATTTTTATTCATGTAATCGTATTTTAATTTTAAATTAAGTGTGTTTTATTAATTCAATTTATTTTTATAAATACAAAATAATAATCTAACTAATTAAATAAGATAAAAACTAAAACAAATTATAAAGTAAGAAAAATGAAAAAGAATTTATAAATACTCACCACTACCTCCCAACACGCCACTCTACACGCCATCACGTTATCACTCAATTTACCAGTACGCCTCTCACAATAGCGTCAAGCACCCCACTTCACCCCTCAACACGCCACTTTTTTCCATCACCATTGAAGATGATGTAATTACACATAAATGAATATTTTCTTACGCACAACCCTTAAAACTATGATTTAAAACACTTCTATCAATATCGCAAGTTTTTATCTTAGATTACATTATTTTCAATATCATTTTTTACAGATATATTAAAATTCTGTATTAAGTTTGTATAGAAAAAATATTTTCTTCTTTAAACAATTTGAAAAAAGATATCCCGTTTATTAAAAGTTTGTAGTAGCAGTGGAAGTGTTTAGGGTTTACCATTTTAAAGTAGACGGCATGAGTTTGAATCTACAAAAATGGAAAATTAATCCACTCGTTGCCACAAAGATTTTCCTGCAATAACTCCGAACTACCCACAAACTAAGTAATAATCATGAGATTAGTCGGTTCTGTGATGCCCCATACTAAATAAACATGTACGGACCATCAACAACAGGATCATTACAAGGTTAAGTACTATATGCAATTTCAAAAGAGTTTGCATTCATAATAAAAGTGATGTCTTAATCAACATCAAATGTTTAATATCCCAAAAGTATGCTTCTACGAATAGCAAGCATAAGTAATAGTGCATGACCCATAGGTCGTTACAAATATATCGTTCAAAAGTATCATGTTTGAATGCAAAATAACGTTTCTTGCGGTGACATCTCTAATAAGCGCAGCAGGTATCTACAAGGCATGACTAGTACAGCGGAAGCAAGCAAACCTTAAGCACCTGAGAAAAACATGCTTAAAAATGTCAACACGAATGTTGGTGAACTATAGTTTAAGTATAACAGTAATGTAAGGTAGGCCACGAGATTTCAGTGCTACAAAGAGCGTTTCAAAATAGTAATCCAAATCAGTATGTTTAAGTATATGCTCAACCGTGGGCACTCGGTAACTAACTTAACATTTAATAATATATCACCCCCTGAAAGTACACTTGACAAGTGCGTATGTTTAATAAGTATTAAACACTCGTTGACTACTAGCGCAACTAGCCCGAGTGGGGATGTCAAACCCTATGGATCCATATCTAAGATTCGCGTTCACCGGTTCAAAAACCAATGACTAAACGTTACCGAGCTAAAGGGAATGTTTCTGCCGTTGTATAACCCACACATATATAAAGTTTAAGTACTCGTGCCTAGTATGTAAAACATAAAATCCGCATGTATTCTCAGTTCCCAAAATAAGTTAAAGTAAAAGGGAATGCTATAACTCACAATGATAAAGTAGCGGTAAAATATGATTCGGGAAATAAGCAAGTTTGTAGGTCCGGAAAGTCCTCAACCTAAGTCAAATATTACTAAGTCAGTAAATCGTCTCAATAGGTTTAAATGTATGTAAATTAGGTCTTAAAGGTCATCATCATTCATCATCAAACAAAAGGCGTAAAGTAAGTTTCGTTCATGAAAGAAGTTTAAAACAAAGGCTGATTTGGATCAGTCACCACGGCCTCTACACAAACCGAAAAGAGGTGAGACTAGTGGCCATGGCTCCGTATATAAGTCCTTTAGTTGTGGTAAAGTTTCCAGAAGTAAACTCGTCTTAGTTTGACCGTGGCGATGGTCTAAGTGCGAGTTGGTCAGAATTTCTAGCACAGCGTTAAAAGGACATAGTGACGGTCGGAGGGCCATAAATCCTAAACCGTAACTCGGATGAAGACGAGTCTTAAACGAAAAATTATCTACACAAACTGAGCTATCTGAAAATCAATGCTACAGTAGTCCAGGTGTACAGGTATGTTACAGAAACTAGAAAACAGAAACTGTAAACAGAAAACAGAAAAATAAATGGATTCCAGTGGGTCTTGGTGCTTGATGTTCATCATGGTTCTCATCCTTGATGCATATAGCTTCAAGTGTATAACTCATTGATGTATTTACATAATCTTTACCAAGTTTTGACCATCATAACCCTTGTGTAAGTCTAAGATAAGTAACACAACTCAATTAAGTGTTGCAAGTGTCTTGATGAACTAAAGTTACATCAAAGTCTTAGATTTTACACATACATGAAATATAAAAGAAATATTGAACTACAAACTTGCAAGTAAACTAACTAATCAAGATTATAAGATGTAGAACATGGTTCTTAGTTTGATCTTGAAGATCCAAGACTCAAAAGTCTTGATCTAAAGTTATTAAGTTAAACCTTAAGTAATAACACATGAATCTTTACTTTAATGAAACCAAAAGTTACAAAACTTAGATTATCATCAAGTAAAGTGTATGTAAGCTTGAAAGCTCTTGTTCATGACAAAAATAAGAAGACCATAAGCTATATAAACTTAGATCTTACAAAAGTATTTGAAGTTATAACTAGTAAGTTAGACTTCTATGTTCTTGAACCTTTAGATTTAACTTTAGGTTCAAGAAAGTTATGAGATCAAGACTAACTTGTAATACTTGACCTTTTAAACTAACAAACATGAAATTAAAGTGCAAGAATGAAGTGATAAACTAAATAAACAAGCAACTAGTTAATTGTTGTTCATACTTTAAAGATTCAAACCAAAGTTTGATCTTTAAGAGAGTAAACTTTAAAGTTTACTAACATAAATTACAAGTATGATTTACAACACATGAACCTTAAATCTTTTAAAACAAATAAGGTAGAATCATAAACTAGTAAGTTTATGTTCTTGAGTGTTCTTGTAAATACAAGATAAAAGAAGAATTAAACTAACAAGTTTGATTCTTGAAAACTAGTAAGTAAGTAACAAACAACCACTAGTAAGTAAGTAAACAATGATCAAGTAAACAACATGTAACAAAAGATGATGATGATGATCTTGGTAGCTTAGGCTATGGTTTTTAAGACAAAGAAAAGGAAGAAGAGTAGTTCATAATACTTACAAGAAAGAAAGAAAAATGAGAGAAAAGATGAAGCAAGTATGTGTGTGTTTTTGGAAATGAGAGAATATGAGTAAGTAAGTAATGAAAAATTGAAACCAAAACTCCCTTATGGCTACACCAAATCGACAGTTTCCAAGCAAAAGGGGAGCGGTGAGTTGTCTACTAGTTCCTTGTGTGCAAAGTCTTAAAAAGTTGGTTAATAGATGGGGTTTTATGGGGATTATGTAGTAACTAGATTCCAAGTGTCTTAAACTAGCTAGTTTCCATCTAAATAATACTTACATGTAAGTATGGGCTTAATTAGTCCACTAAAGAAGTAGGGTGGGCTTCATGGGTCCATTAACACTAATAAAGGCCCAAGTTCAAGTAATTAACAAATAAATCCAACAAGAGCCCAAGTAATTAACTAGTAACCTTAGTTAATTAAAATGATTAATAAAATCAATCATGAATGTAAATAATATTCTAAAAATATTATTCGTGAAAGTTTCGTGTGTCGCAAAGATGTTTCGGGCATTTAAAGTCAAGTACGGGCAATCATGGCAACATGTAAATGTAACAACATACATTCGTTTAATCATAAGTATTAATAATAATTATTATTAATAAATAACGTTGGAAAATCCAGGGTCGTTACATTACCCACCTGTTAAAGAAAATTTCATCCCGAAATTTTAAGGAGTGACCAAACAATGGTACCGTATTTGAATAAGAAGGGCATATCAAAGTTCCGTGAGACCCGTGGGCTCAGAAGTGAGTTATTTACCTTGAAAGGTACTTCAGCGTATGAAAGTGAGAATAGGTATATGCCGTTAATTAAGTCTCTTGTCCTAAGAGATCAACAAATTGATTTCGTTTCTGATTGACATGAGTATGTCATCTGAATGTATATCCACGAAAGGAAAGAGGGTGTGTTTAGCCTTACAGGCATCTTCAGTGAGCTGGATGCGTGAAATGCATCATGAATGTTTCTAAACTCATTTAAAACATTGAGCGTTTATGTCGTAATAATAATCTGACAGGTAGGATGGAAAACATGATGATCACAACCATGCGTTTTGAAGTCTGGATAGTGTTAGCCACGGATTGTACTAATCCCTTGATTTTGAAAGGAGGCCAGAGGCATAAAGAACTCGATATATAAGAACGTTTCATTTGAATAAGTGAATCAAAACTTTAGCTGAAAGTGACCAATCGGACTTGCAAGCCATAATTATTCATAGTGTCTTCAGGACGGTCTGAACGAACAATGAAAGACATCACCTAATTTACCATACCGCAGGTGAACCTATCCTTTGATGAAATGAAAACACAGTTCCGCAATGTAACTTCATCCTTTCAGTTACATGTTGAAGTTAGGGTTAACGTTAACTAGAGCAACATACAGTTGCCACCAATGAAGGAAGAAATATATAGAGTATCCACCTGAGCGCCGTAGATGTTTTAAGCAGTCTCTTCCCAAAAGGGATAACGAGATTCATAGGTTCTCAAAGTATCTTATATTACATTTCCGAAAGAAAGTTGCACGAAAAGGTGTGGTCTTGAACGAGAGTGAACTTTTCGAGTGGTTCGTTTTGAATTTATCCGTGTACTTAAGGGGATGTGCGGATGAGGAGATACATGAACCCTGGGTCCTAATGAATGGTTTACTCCGAGTGAAAAGAATCTCCAAAAATGATTCTTGTGTCTCAACATACTGATTCATAGAGATGAAGTTTACGAGGGTGTTGTGATTCGTCGTGAAGTATTGAGAACAGTAACCCACCTAGTACCTTTCCTACAATAAGGTGACCAATAAGTGTACCTCAGAAAACCGATTTATCGACCCGCGTTTTTTTTGTCATGTCTAGCTTTAAAAAGAACATTTTATGGGTGCAAAGATTTTCTAACAAGTTTTATAAAACCGCCATCCAAAGTGGCTCAAGTCTTAATAGTAAGTTTCATCTCTTAACAGAGGGCGAGAAAAAAAGTGTGTTCCACACATGGTGTAGTATAATACGAAAACCTTTAATAAAATCAACTAACGGAGTTTTAAAAAACAAAACCTTTAAATGTTTGTTGTGACAACGTAAACGGAACGAAGTTCCTAGTAAATTTAGAAGTAGGTACAATGTGTACCATTTTGCACAAAACTATTTGACTTAAGTTGAATAACTCGGTAAAGGAGCGGTTTTTTTTTTAAATAATTTGAAGATATAACTTAGTATCAAAATAAGTAAGTATAAATTTATACATATACGATTTTACAAATCGTATAAGTGACAGAAAAGTTTTTAGAATTTTCATTGTCTGTAAATCTTGTGAGGACCGCACAAATAAACAACGTGTAAAAATTTCGATAAACATAGTTTTTCGTATTTCAAAGGTTACGAGTTGAAAAAGATTGAGTGGAAAAGCTTTGAATCATTGGGTGACCAGTTACTAGGTATTGAAAACTAATGACATAAATGCAGTTTTGGGTAATTATTAGGAGACAAGTCTTTGGGCCAAAAATATTCACGTGCGAAGCCGTTGCTAAAAGTGGGGTACGAAGGATAAAGCACGAGGATGAGAAGTTAATTGCTTCTTGAATTTGCAAAGTGCCAAACAGGTTATGACTAGTATTAAAGTCGGAATAATGATGGTATTAATACCACTAAATGAGGATCCCTTGAAATAAGTCAGGACTTAGAGTTATGTAAGAAAGAGCATTGTTCCAACAGGCGTGGAAAATAAGGTTCTTGGGGTAACGCAATGATTTTTAAATGGTTTAAGTGTCTGTGGATGCCCAAAGGCTCTGAATGACGTGGCAGAAGTGTCTTCAACCCATACACACATGAATCTCTCGCTTTCGACGGTTGTAAAGTCTTCATGATGACTTGGGTATGAATGAGCAACGGAGAATTTTATATAGCATGCACCGAAAAATTTTATAGAAATTGTTTAAGGTGACAATGTATGGAAAGAAATGAAGTTTTAGTAAACTAGGGTTATGTACAACCCGTACCATTCAAAGTAAAATATATTTTGAACAAAAGATTTGATTTGTAAGAGTGAAAGTAAAATTTTACATGTATTTGTCAAAGATAAGTAATCATTTACTTTATTTTATATAACGTATATGATTTCAAAATTTGCGCGAATGGCGAACAAAATACATTTATTTTTATAAAGCTTTGAGAGGATAGCACAGTAAAATAATGTGTGTAAGATTTTGGCAAACAAAATTTTCATATTTCGGAGGATACAAGTTGGAAAAGATTGATGAGAATCGAGTAAAAGACTTTTGAAAATTTTGAGTGATATTTGAGGTAATAAAAACCATTGAATTTATATGTGATTGACGACTATTAGTAGGGCATAAGTCCTTTGACCAAAAACGCTTAAGTGTGAAGTTGTTGCTTATAAGTGAGATACGAATGGGAGAGTATGAGGATGAGAATGAACCACCCATTGATTTTTGGAAAATTTCGAACTGTTATGACTAATATCGAAGAAAAAGGATGGTGGTGTGGTTATCATCGAATAAGAAATTCCTCGTAATAAGTTAGGATTTAGAGTTGCGTAAGAATGAGTATCAAATGAGATTCTTGGGTAATCCTCAATATAGAACTTGAATTGCTGAAGTGACAGGATACAATTTTCTTTAAGTATCGTTGTGCAAGTTTGTCCATTGTATCGGTTTCTTTCATGGCTAGAAAGTGAGCAGTTTTGGCGAGATGGTTAATAATAACCCAGATGATGTTCTAACCGCCTACTGTTTTCAGTAGCTTCGTGATGAAATCCATTGTTATTCCTTCCCACTTTCATTGTGGGATTTAGGTTTGTTGTAGTAACCCAAATGGCTTTTGGCTCACCATTCTCACGAGATATACGAATAATTTTCTTACTATAAATATCCTTCACTTTCATCCTTGAAAGTTAGTTCGTTCCAACTATTTCATCAAAGCTTCCTAACTTGATGAGTATTAGGTAAATCTTAAGGTTCATTCCAACCAAATCTTATTATACTGCCGTGAAAATTTTATCAATCTTTTCAAATAACATATGCCTGTACGTAGGTAACTTAATCCTTTTCAACTACTACATTAAAACTCCCAAGTTTGGTTAATATGAGGTCATCTCCAAATGACCCACCTGTTAATCTTAAAGTACTACCTTAAATTATTCCCCTATCTTCCTTAGCTTACCATTTGCTTGTCCTGTAAAATACTTAATTCCCATGGTTATTAATGGCTTATTATTCATAACGCTAAAGTTCTTAGATATAAGGTTTCTATCGTTCTATTATTAAACAACTTTCAGAAAACAAAACGTTGTGACGAAATGTGACGAAATGTACCCTAACTAATTTTAGAGTTCATGCAAGTTTCCATAACGATTGCTTTACCGTAGGTAAGTTTAAAGTTTTTCCTATATGAGGGCTTTTTTTTCCTTAAATATCCAGGGTGTCGATATCTATAACAAATTTTCGGGTTATTAGTTCTGCAATCAAAGCCCTTCTTGTATAGTATCTGGGTTACGTGGTTATTCCTTCCCTACCTTTAACAGACTATGATACGTATGCTCAAATGATCCCTGCCAAAATTTTCCCTGGATCACCCCATATTCCTCATGTAGTAACATTGGAACTTCTGCATGATTTACTTCAATATAATCATGCTGGCCTGGCGTCATTATATTGTACTAAATCGTATGTTCATTCCAATATCATTTCATATGGTCAATGTAACGTGATCACTTCCAATTATACACAATTTCATCTAACGGTGCTTTATCTATGTCATCTCAAAACGGAATCGACATAACTAATCTCACAGTTTCTCGATGTGGGTGCGTAGGTTCCGTAGATCATGTATTAATGCCTAAGTGTCCCGAAGTTTCTTCAAAGGTTCGGATTCAGGTAACGTTGTTAGGTTCCTTCTAGATATTCATTTCAGGTCTCGCGTCGAGTTGTACGTGTAGCAAGTTGTGATACGATATGTCTCGAGGCGACTCGCAAGTCTTTGGGTATGGCTGAGTATTAGTAGAAGACACTATGACCTCATTAAAGGGAATGCCTTCCCGACTTCTCCAATGTCTAGGAGTGGTAGGGACCTAAGTGCAGAAGTGTCGTTAGATCGTTGAGCAGTCGTGAAGAATGAAAGAGTTAAGTGACGGTCATGAAAGCGTACAGTGTATGTGTCAACTGATCAATCTTCTAGATTGCGTGAAGTAATGTTTCGATCTCTAGAACGGTGGAACAGTAGTAACAGGTGGATTACACTACAAGTTCTTAGGGTTAGATGAGTGGGAATGTAGTTCAGGAAAACATCTGAACCCGAAAGGATAAGTTCTCCAAGTCGGTATAGTGGATAGTAGACAGGTAGCAAGAGCGTAATCAGGCATAACAACTACAGCAGCCTAGATCGTTTATAGCAGCACGTAGCATGGCAATAGTAACAGTATCATACCGAGGTAACATGCTAAATGCAGATAGTAGCATGCAGTAATATAACACAGTAGCATGCAATCGAAAGTAGGTAATATCGTGCAGTAGTGTAAACAAGTAGCAGCATACGATATATAGTAGTAAAAGCAAGCAGCAGTATGCAGTAAGTTCAGCGGAAACAAGTAAACTAGCAGGTTGTAGATTAGTCCTATTAGTGAATCCTAGTCGGGTCGGTCTTAGACTCACTAATGCAACCTAACTCCCTACAACCAATGCTCTGATACCAAATGTGATGCCCCATACTAAATCAACATGTACGGACCATCAACAACAGAATCATTACAAGGTTAAGTACTATATGCGATTTCAAAAGAGTTTGCATTCATAATAAAAGTGATGTCTTAATCAACATCAAATGTTTAATATCCCAAAAGTATGCTTCTACGAATAGCAAGCATAAGTAATAGTGCATGACCCATAGGTCATTACAAATATATCGTTCAAAAGTATCATGTTTGAATGCAAAATAACGTTTCATGCGGTGACAACTCTAATAAGCGCAGCAGGTATCTACAAAGCATGACTAGTACAGCGGAAGCAAGAAAACCTTAAGCACCTGAGAAAAACATGCTTAAAAACGTCAACACGAATGTTGGTGAGCTATAGTTTAAGTATAACAGGAATGTAAGGTAGGCTACGAGATTTCAGTGCTACAAAGAGTTTTTCAAAACAGTAATCCAAATCAGTATGTTTAAGTATATGCTCAACCGTGGGCACTCGGTAACTAACTTAACGTTTAATAATATATCACCCCCAGAAAGTACACTTGGCAAGTGCGTATGTTTACGAAGTATTAAACACTCGTTGACTGCTAGCGCGACTAGCCCGAGTGGGGATGTCAAACCCTATGGATCCATATCTAAGATTCGCGTTCACCGGTTCAAAAACCAATGACTAAACGTTACCGAGCTAAAGGGAATGTTTCTGCCGTTGTATAACCCACACATATATAAAGTTTAAGTACTCGTGGCTTTTATGTAAAACATAAAATCCGCATGTATTCTCAGTTCTCAAAATAAGTTAAAGTAAAAGGGAATGCTATAACTCACAATGATAAAGTAGCGGTAAAATATGATTCGGGAAATAAGCAAGTTTGTAGGTCCGGAAAGTCCTCAACCTAAGTCAAATATTACTAAGTTAGTAAATCGTCTCAATAGGTTTAAATGTATGTAAATTAGGTCTTAAAGGTCATCATCATTCATCATCAAACAAAAGGCGTAAAGTAAGTTTCGTTCATGAAAGAAGTTTAAAACAAAGGCTGACTTGGATCAGTCACCACGGCCTCTACACAAACCGAACAGAGGTGAGACCAGTGGACATGGCTCCGTATATGAGTCCTTTAGTTGTGGTAAAGTTTTCAGAAGTAAACCCGTCTTAGTTTGACCGTGGCGATGGTCTAAGTGCGAGTTGGTCAGAATTTCTAGCACAACGTTAAAAGGACATAGTGACGGTCGGAGGGCCATAAATCCTAAACCGTAACTCGGATGAAGACGAGTCTTAAATGAAAAATTATCTACACAAACTGAGCTATCTGAAAATAATGGTTACACTAGCCCAGGTGTACTGGTCTGTTACAGAAACCAGAAAACAGAAAACAGAAAAATAAATGGATTCCGGTGGGTCTTGGTGCTTGATGTTCATCATGGTTCTCATCCTTGATGCATATAGCTTCAAGTGTACAACTCATTGATGTGTTTACATCATCTTTACCAAGTTTTGACCATCAAAACCCTTGTGTAAGTCTAATATAAGTAACACAACTCAATTAAGTGTTGCAAGTGTCTTGATGAACTAAAGTTACATCAAAGTCTTAGATTTTACACATACATGAAATATAAAAGAAATATTGAACTACAAACTTGCAAGTAAACTAACTAATCAAGATCATAAGATGTAGAACATGGTTCTTAGTTTGATCTTGAAGATCCAAGACTCAAAAGTCTTGATCTAAAGTTATTAAGTTAAACCTTAAGTAATAACACATGAATCTTTACTTTAATGAAACCAAAAGTTACAAAACTTAGATTATCATCAAGTAAAGTGTATGTAAGCTTGAAAGCTATTGTTCATGACAAAAATAAGAAGACCATAAGCTATATAAACTTAGATCTTACAAAAGTATTTGAAGTTATAACTAGTAAGTTAGACTTCTATGTTCTTGAACCTTTAAATTTAACTTCAGGTTCAAGAAAGTTATGAGATCAAGACTAACTTGTAATACTTGACCTTTTAAACTAACAAACATGAAATTAAAGTGCAAGAATGAAGTGATAAACTAAATAAACAAGCAACTAGTTCATTGTTGTTCATACTTTAAAGATACAAACCAAAGTTTGATCTTTAAGAGAGTAAACTTTAAAGTTTACTAACATGAATTACAATTATGATTTACAACACATGAACCTTAAATCTTTTAAAACAAATAAAGTAGAATTATAAACTAGTAAGTTTATGTTCTTGAGTGTTCTTGTAAATACAAGATAAAAGAAGAATTAAACTAACAAGTTTGATTCTTGAAAACTAGTAAGTAAGTAACAAACAACCACTAGTAAGTAAGTAAACAATGATCAAGTAAACAACAACATGTTACAAAAGATGATGATGATGATCTTAGTAGCTTAGGCTACGGTTGTTAAGAAAAAGAAAAGGAAGAAGAGTTGTTCATAATACTTACAAGAAAGAAAGAAAAATGAGAGAAAAGATGAAGCAAGTATGTGTGTGTTTTTGGAAATGAGAGAATATGAGTAAGTAAGTAATGAAAAATTGAAACCAAAACTCCCTTATGGCTACACCAAACCGACGGTTTCCAAGCAAAAGGGGAGGGGTGAGTTGTCTACTAGTTCCTTGTGTGCAAAGTCTTAAAAAGTTGGTTAATAGATGGGGTTTCATGGGGATTATGTAGTAACTAGATTTCAAGTGTCTTAAACTAGCTAGTTTCCATCTAAATAATACTTACATGTAAGTATGGGCTTAATTAGTCCACTAAAGAAGTATGGTGGGCTTCATGGGTCCATTAACACTAATAAAGGCCCAAGTTCAAGTAATTAACAAATAAATTCAACAAGAGCTCAAGTAATTAACTAGTAACCTTTAACCTTAGTTAATTAAAATGATTAATAAAATCAATCATGAATGTAAATAATATTCTAAAAATATTATTCGTGAAAGTTTCGTGTGTTGCAAAGACGTTTCGGGCATTTAAAGTCAAGTACGGGCAATCATGGCAACATGTAAATGTAACAACATACATTCGTTTAATCATAAGTATTAATAATAATTATTATTAATAAATAACGTTGGAAAATCCAGGGTCGTTACAGGTTCGCAAAACGAGTCTTGTACACTGAGATACCCAAAATAAAAAACTTTGTAACATGGATATAACTAAGGTAAAATTTCAAAATCGAGCAATGGATTATCATTTCCTTTAGACATTTACAGGAAAGATTGAAAAGAAAAATTAGACTAAAATCCTCAATCCATTTCCTTTTTTTTTTCTTATCATACTAAAACTCAAGAATACCAATTTTTTTTAATTTATTCTCGCTTCCTTTCTTTTCCTTTGAAAATTAAATTGTGGAACACAACGCCCTGTTTTCGATTTTTTTAAAGAGAAAAGAAATGAAGAGAAGAGAAAAGAAAAGAAAAGAAATGTAGAGAAGAGAAAAAAAAAGCAAATCTTTTCGATTTGGAAGGAACTGTTGGAGAGAAAATTAGACATAATTTTCCTTTAATTTCCTTCATTTACTCTCCTTTAAAACTTAGGAACACCATTATTATTTAATTGCAAGTTCCTGAGTTTACTGTTCATTTTACTCCTTTGTTCCCGAGTTTATTCATGAAAGAAAAGTAGTGAAACGAAGGGGAATGAAAGGGAAGAAAATGAGATTTTTTTCAATTTAGATGAAAAAATTGAAAAGAAAATTTTACTAAAATCATCAATTCATTTCCTTTTTTTTCTTTCCTACTAAATTCATGAACACCAATTTTTTTTTAATTTATTCCCCCTTCCATTGTTTTCCTTCGGAAATAAAATTGTGGAAGAGAGCCTGGGAAGTTATTGGTTCACTTCTTTGATAACAAAATATTGTTGGCCCACGACCCATAAGCCCGTAAAACCTTCAAGTTATTCTATGTTGACTGTTGAGAAGTTTTCTCCTTGTTCCCAAACGTGAGGTGGGGCGATACAGTTAGAAGGATGTTTTGTGAAATATGATAATACTAGTTTTATTGGTGTGGAAGATAAGATGTTTATGACAAAGAAATGTGGACCATCAGTTGGGTATGATCCCGCAATTATGGGACAGAGGGATTCAGTGTTGGCCACCTTGGGTTCGGTTGGGGGTTTGTATCGAGTTGGGGCTTCTGATGACATGGAAGGCGTTGCTCAATGTTCAGGAGATTTGAGTTATGAGATGTGTCACGATTGTTTGATTGACGCAATTGGACAGCTGAAAGAGGATTGTGGTGGTGCTATTTTTAGTGATATTTATTTCTCTAAGTGTTATGCTAGGTGTTTTACTCGTCGATCTCATGCTCATCATCATGGTAAATTAAGCCTGAGTTGATTTTTATTTATATTTTCTAATTTTCTTATAATGTTTTAATAAAAAATAAATAAACTTTACAGGCAAACACTATGAGACAAAGAAGGCAATCACAATCATAGTTGGATCACTTGTTGCTACTGCACTTATCATAGTTTTCATAACTTATATCAGAAAAGCTTTTGGTCGAAAGCCGGAGCCACGCTACTACGTCGACAGCCAATATTATGACTACTAGTATTATGATTATTATTATCATCTTTTTGTATAAGGCCCATCTTCTTATAAGGCCCATCTTTTTTATGTTGCATTTATGCGCAAGGTACAACACATAACTATATGGCTAAATTCGTGTTAGCCTTCGGAGTCACACACATATACACCTAGACGTCAATAAATAATATATATGCGATGTGTATTATTCAAGTAATTAAATACAATTAATTAATTAATTAATTAATTAATTAATTAATTGATTAAATTAATTAATAAATAAATTTACTTATGCACCAAGGCAAAGTAATACGGAGTAAATACTGTGGGATTCATGTTTTCCCAAACTGACCTATCTTGAATCATTATATATACATATACTTGAATTGGGTTACAAGGCCGTGAGCACAAAAAGAAACACCACAAAGACTTTTCAACGAAAATTAATCATACGCATGCTTTTATTTTGACGGCTAATTACGATAAGGAAAAAACCATAAAAGTTTTTTTTCTTCTTGTTTTCCATAGAAAACATACACTGAAACCATTTGTTTTCGACATACTGTTTTACGGAGTGTTCGACAATCAAAACAAAAATGTATATATATATATATATATATATATATATATATATATATATATATATATATATATATATATATATATATATATATATATATATATATATATATATATATATATATATATATATATATATATTACGATTTCAACTATAATCCTAGTGATTATTTATTATTACTTGGCGGGACTAGCACATCCTCTTGACGTTGTTCGAAGTGTAGTGTGGACTACCCTAGCGACAATCATTCTTTTGGTTGTGGTTTCTCTCCCTTCACCCGGTTCTTCAAGAAAGGTATAAACGTTAAACTCCCTTGTTGTTTATTTATTTAACCGTATAAATCATATGAATCCATTTTGGTGATTTATTAAATTCAATATAATTAATACGCTTCCGCTTAAAATTATTGTTATTATTATATGAAGATACATGATAATAATTAATTAGAAAATCGTTTTCTTAAAACCCTAAATCACCCACAGTGGTATCAGAGCCTCTTATATTTTTATACGGTTAGTAATATTTATGTGTGGTTGTTATTGTTTAAATGGCTTGTGTATATATTTGTATGTTTTTTTATCCATGGCCAAGACATGCATCTTGTGCCATGGAGTAAGCCATAATTATTGTCATGATCATGTTATTATTATGATGATTTAATTGTGCATAGCTGATGAAAACTTAGACCGTGTGTATGTGTTATGATCTTGAATGGTTATGGTTGTTTGGATGCCATTGTTTTGTGGCCATTTATGGATGTAATTTAATCTTTTATTTTGGGAGGCCGTTTTGAGCCAATTATGTAATTTACAATTCTAGATTAGTTGTATTTTATTTTATAATAAATGTATCCTCCATGATAAGATTAAAGACTTGAAGTGAACGGAATTTGGCCATCAAGACACACTTGCAGTAAAGTCAATGGACAAAAGCTGAGAGAGATGCGGTGAAGGAGGACACTTGGTCATCATGAGATCTTGACGCAAATGGGAGCTTCTAAGGTTTACTTTTGTGATCGTCCCTTTAGTTGACCGCTTGGTTCTCATAATGGCTCGTGAGACCAAGCATAGGATTTTCATCGGTTGAGGCTATGCACATACATATTATGTTTTGTTATGTTTGGTTGCATTTTATATGTTATGTGATTGTGTATAATTTGCCATGAGAATTAAAAATCAAAACATAATTAAAATTAAGTTAAACCGTTTTTAACTTGTGAGGCGAATATTGTATGCATGTAATATTCGTAACACAATTTTTCTAAACGATTATTAAAATTGTATAATAAATTTAAGTCGTTCCGTCCAATTCGGTTGAAACGCTTGTCGTTATTTTTTGACTATGCGTGAGACCTAGTTGAATTATAACTCAAGGTGATCATTATCTATGCATGAGACCTAGATTAATTTTTACACGCTTCACAATTGGATGACTTAATCGAGTTGAGAGGTGAGACCGCAACCTGAGGCAAGGATGGGACTAAACATGCCAGCGTGACACTAGTGTTAGACACTATATGTCGTGAGTCCCATAAAGATCTAAGAGTAACACTTGTAATGCAATTGGTGCCCGCCGCCTACCGATTGAATCCACCATTGCTAGCAGATCAACTGATGTGATGGTGGAAGCACAATGTGAATCTTAGCCTTTTACAAAAAATTAACAGTTTTATAAGGTTTTAAAACATGGGTAGTTAATTTATAAAAGGATAATTATTGAAGACACTAAAAGAACCTTGTTTATTTTGTAGATGACATCAAACGCAATTCAATCCGTAAACAACATGACCATAAGGCCAAATCCTTGAGAAGGAAAAATTAAATGGTAACAACTTCATTGACTGGTATCGAAACCTTCAGATTGTCTTAAAGACTGAAAGGAAGTTGCACCATCTGTAAAATCCTTTACCTGAAGCTCTACCTGAAACTGCCAGTGCTACTGTTCATAATACTTATACTAAGCAGTATAACGAACAACTTGAAGTAGCATGTTGTAAGACCCGAATAATTATTGTACAGTGGTGTAAATAGGGTACTTGAAGTGTGGGAAATATTGTGCAGTTAAACAGAGGTCAGAGCCTGTCCAGACCAGGGTATGCTCAGCACACACTTAAGGGTGTGTGTGGTGCACTGCTACTGTAGCCAGATTATGTTTCTTTTAATTGATATGTTGGAAGGGCTTTTTGGTAAATTCAATTAGGGCCGAGTTAAGGGCCACAAGATCAGTGGATGGAGTTTCATAACTCCACTTTCAACCACCTTCATCTTTCTACTTCAAGTTTAGAGAGAGAAACCCATTTAAGAGAGAGAAAGCTCGAATCAAGGAGGAAGAAGTTGATTTCGGGCCAAACCGCATGTGTTAAAGTTGTTCATCTAATCACTAGCTACGTTGTGATTGTGGTGGTAAGATCTAACTTTGATTTCCTTATTTTAATTTTTTTAAGGGTTAGGGTTTGGGTTAGTGATGAACATAAAACCCATATTTGGTGATTTTGAGTGTTCTTGGGTAAGATTGAGTCATGAGGACTCAATAACAACTAACATAGGGTTTCAAAGTGTTGATTGGTGTTTATGAGTCTTAATTTGTTAGTTAATTACTAGCACACCTAGTTACTAAGTAATTGGGTGTTAGTTGGGTTAATGTGTAAAGACCCGTCCTAATCGATCTGGACGAATATATTACATTTGGTTACATCGCGAGGTACTTGACCTCTATATGATACATTTTACAAACATTGCATTCGTTTTTAAAAGACAAAATTTCTTTTCATCGAAAGTTGACGACATGCATACCATTTCATAATATATCCAACTAAAATTGACTTAGTATTAAACTTGATGAACTCGACGACTCGAATGCAACGTCTTTTGAAATATGTCATGAATGACTCCAAGTAATTTCTCTGAAATGAGCAAATGCACAGCAGAAGATTTCTTTCATACCTGAGAATAAACATGCTTTAAAGTGTCAACCAAAAGGTTGGTGAGTTCATTAGTTTATCATAATAATTTATTTCCATTATTTTAATAGACCACAAGAATTTCATTTCCAGTTCTCATAAATATACGTCCCATGCATAGAGACAAAAATCATTCATATGGAGTGAACACCTGGTAACTGACCTTAACAAGATGCATATAGAATATCCCCATCATTCCGGGACTCCCTTCGGACATGATTAATTCGAAATACTAAAGCATCCGGTACTTTGGATGGGGCTTGTTGGGCCCAATAGATCTATGTTTAGGATTCGCGTCAATTAGGGTGTCTGTTCCCTAATTCTTAGATAACCAGACTAAAAAGGGGCATATTCGGTTTGATAATCCAACCATAGAATGTAGTTTCGATTACTTGTGTCTATTTTGTAAAACATTTATAAAAGCGCATGGATTCTCAGTCTCAAAAATATATATTGCAAAAGCATTTAAAAAGGGAGCAAATGAAACTCACTATACTGTATTTTGTAGTAAAAATACATATGACGATATTGAACAATGCAGGGTTGACCTTGGATTCACGAACCTATATCAATTATATATATTAAAACATATAATAGTAATCGAACAAATTTATATATTATTAGTGATTTTAATTGTTATTTTAAATCATGTGTTTCATTAATAACTTAATTAATTATATTTATTTTATATACCTTAATTAACTAATTATAATATAGTTTTATTTAGTATGTTTTGTATATGATAAATTTTTATTATAATAACAATAATGATAATAACAATCTATTAAAATAATGATACTTATAATAATGATAATACTAGTAATAAAAATAATGATAATAATAATATTAAATATAGTAACTAAAATCATGTTTAATGATAATAATAATAATTAATAATAATAATAATAATATTTTTAATAATAATAATAATAATAATGATAAGTTTAATAAAATTAAAATAGTTTTTAATAAAAATGATAATTTTAATAAAAAAATGATAATACTAATAATAATTTAAATGATGATTTTAATAAACATGTTATTCTTAATAATAATGATAATCTTAATAAAAAATGATAATTTTATTTAATCATAACATAATTGTATTTATATTCATCTTTACTTATAAACGTACTTATAATTATACATCTCGGTAGTAATTACCTTAACTATATTCATGATCACAACCCTAATCCTTTTTATCTTAACATTCATAATCTTAATTATATTAGTATTAATGATATTAATAATATAATAAATTATGATATCAAAATTAGTATTAGTATAATAATAATAATAATAATAATAATGATGATGATAATGATAATAATAATAATAATAATAATAATAATAATAATAATAATAATAATAATAATAATAATAATAATAATAATAATAATAATAATAAAAATGCTACCTTAATGAAATAAGCTTTAAACAAAAATAAACGCCCCTGCCCAGGCTCGAACCCACGACCTCCCAATAAATCGACACCACACCAAACCACTCCACTGCTAATTCATTTGGGTTTTAATACTCGACTTCTACCTATATATCTCGTATCCCCTTATAATTTGGCCCAATTTCCTTTTGGCCAATCAGAACAATTATGGCCCAATAACCAAAGTAAGTTCACGGCCCAATTAGTAAGACAATTTCACGGCCGAATCTGATTACAGTGTACATGACCCGATTGTACATTAATTAAAAAAAGGTTTCGCTTTCTGCTTTAATTGATTAGGATCGAGCAACAGCTTTATTACGTTCCATCATTGAATCAATCACCATCATTATTGTTAAATCGCCATCACTATAATATTATCATCGATATATTTATAAACAGGAACTTCTTTGGAGTAGCAGAAATCAAAACATGAGCTTTGATATTTATGATGTGGTGTCATGGTGGTGATGGTTTATGTTAGCAGGTTCACGAAGGACATCAAATAGATGCAATTGAACTATTTCATAATACCGATGGTTGGTGATCAGAAGATGGGGTTAGCTTGTTTAAACAGAAAACAATTTGAAGTAACAGAAGTACTTGATGGTATTTTTGCGTGGGTTTGATGATGGGGATCAACAAGAAAAATGAGGGTTTTGAATTGGTTTTCGATAGGTTTGAAGTGGTGTTTGGTTTGTTTGGTTCGTACAGTAAACAGAAACACTAGTAGCTAAAACAGAAATATTAATCTTGCTGTAGCAGCAGTGTTGATGATGGTTTTCTAGTCGTTGGATTGATCTAAATAGGGAAGCCATTTTAATGGCGGGTTGATGGTGGTCTTTGTGGTGATTTTTGTGTGGGGGTTTGAGATTGTTTAACTGCTGCATAAACAGCAACCTGGTAACGAAACAGAAACAATAGCAGCAGGTCATGCAGTCCTCTTGTGATGGTTATGACAGTTTTTAAACATACACCAAAAGTAGAAACAAACGGGCCAGAAGTAGTAATGAGTAAGGCTAATATCACTGTCATCGTAATCACACTCTTCATCATTGTAGTTTTAAGAAAGAAAGAAAAAAAATTATATCGAGAGTGGTGGTGGATTGGGACGTGGTTGTGGTCTTGGGTTTCAACAAGAAGGAAAATATGAGAGAGAGGAGGGACTTTCAGTGGTAGTTGTTTGTTGGATGCAAATTATAGAAATAACCATTGATATGGCTCATGATTAACAGCTAGATCCAAAACAAATTAAGAAAGGTGGTTGAAGAAATAAAAACAATTACTAGTAGAAAAAAAAATTGATCATGGTATTGGGTGGCGATAGTGGTTATGGGTTTTAGGTGATATATATATGTATATATATATATATATATATGTATATATATATATATATGTATATATATATATATATATATGTATATATATATATATTTTTTAGGTGACCGGGGGTTATTCTTGGTTGTCGATGGGGTGAAGCTTGAGAAGAGAGTGTCCGTAGACTGTCTCAAGGAGGAGGAGAAGAACACAAAGTAATATGGTGGTGGTTCATGATGGTTCAATGGTGACATAAGTGATGGTTCCCGGTGGTGATTGCAGACCGTGATGGTTGAGTTCGAGAATGATTGTAGGTTGGTGGGTTGGCGGTTGATAATGGAGTTGATGGTAGAAATAAGGTGATGGTTAGAGTGTTTATCCATATGCTTATATGTTTAGTATATGTATATATATAAAATGATGATAAAGAAAGAAAACAATAACAGTATACTTATTAGTTCAATTTTTCATCCGTGATAATGGCTATCAATTATGCTAAATTATGTAATAGATTAGATTGGATTGATTGAAAAGATGATGAGAAAAGGAAACAATAAAGCATGATTCTTCAATTATCTACAGTAATCGTATAATAATAATAATATAATAATAATTATAATATAATTTACAATATAAACGTGTGATTAACTTAGCCGTCGTCTACTATTTCATTTACGGACTGAAATTCATGCTCTGTTGATCATCATGACGGATAAAGGTCTTTCTAAAAATCTTAAATTAACTATAAATATTTATTCTAACCATTATTTTATACAAACGATCATTAATTGTTTTAAAATTACTAAATAAAAATTAAATCAACTGTTCGCGCTCGATCCCATCTCAAAATTAAATATTTTTAAAATTAATTAAATAGATTCTAAATATATTTTTAATAAACCTAAAATTTATATAACTCATTTTCGGATCACCGTTTATTTTAAAATTACATAAGTTCGAATTAAACTTCTCTAAATAATAATCGAAACGTCCACGAGTATTTCAATCATTTAATATTTATTTTTAATATACTTTATTTATATATAGTTATATTTTAATTAATAATTATTATAATATCATATTTTATTTTATTTTCCATAGTAAATTGACTAAATTCCAATAATTGAATCATATAACATTTCAAATTAATATATATTAAATATGTACATATCTATTTACAAATAGTTGTTCGTGAATCGTCGGGAACGATCGATGGTCAATTGAATGGTTCAAAATTTTGAGACTCAACCTAACAGACTTTGCTTATTGTGTCAAAAATATTAAATCGTATCGAGAGTTTGGTTTAAAATTAGTCAAAATTTTCCGGGTCGTCACAGTACCTACCCGTTAAAGAAATTTCGTCCCGAAATTTGATCGAGGTCGTTATGACTAACAATAAGAATGTTTTCCAGATGAATATGAGCTGATAAATTTAGTTTTATTACTATAGAGTAATATGGATAAACAATTCGTTTATGTGGAGAGTTCGAGTGAAGCTATCACAAAAGAGTGAAATAAGTAAATGTAGATTCGTCATATCTTTTGACGTAGACTGGATTGATTTCCGGAGTTCAAGAGATTTAGAGAAAATCTTCGTAATATGATTTAGTTCTTCGATAATTAAGGATATTAGGATCTTCTTTGATTAAATGCAATGATCTGTCTCGATTGCTTTGTCTAATATTTCACCATAAATCCATCCTCTTCATTTCCTTTATATTTTGAAGTTCCATTCTTTTGTTCTCTCTTCCCGACTTTAAGTCAAAAGAATAATGGTCCAGAATTCGTAGGTATGAAGTTTCGAATGAACATGACTAATGTTCTAATAAAGAGATCGTAATAGCACGATCTTGATTGGTTAAATTACCAGAATTCCAGAGAAAAGATGGAACTTTCAGGAAGATATGTTCTCAATATGTTTAGAGATTTGATAGAATGTAAGAGTCGTGTAACATGGCACATGATGACGTTATATTCTGTGAATCATTACGTTCCATTTAGAAACTCAGCATGACTTACTGTAATATAATCACGTTGATCAAGTGTCATCATATTATTGATAATGCTAAAAACGAACATATATTTCATAGCATTATTCCTCAAGAAAGACAAGCTTTTAGTTGCAATTGTTCTATTTACAAGTGATATTCGTTTAAATAATAAAAGGTGAAGACAAAAGACAGACTCGACGAATTGAAGACGCAAACGACCAAAAAGCTCAAAAGTACAAAATACAATCAAAGAGGTTCCAATTATTGATAAGAAACATCTCGAAATTACAAGAGTACAAGATTCAAAATGCAAAGTACAAGATATTAAATTGTACGCAAGGACGTTCGAAAATTCGGAACCGGGACATGAGTCAACTCTCAACGCTCGACGCAACGGACTAAAAATTACGAGTCAACTATGCACATAAATATAATATAATATTTAAATAATTCTTAAAATTATTTATATATTATATTTATATTAAAAATCCGTCGGCAAACAAAGAGCCAAAGCTGGGTGAGCTGTAAAATCAAACTCCGCGAGTTGCGGAGTTTGAAGAAGGAAAATGCCGCGAGTCGCGGAGATCACCTGGACGAAAATTCCTATAAAAGGCAACGTATTCTGATCGTAAAAATATCAATATATCCATTAATCTATCTCTCTCACAATATATACGTAATATATATATATATATATATATATATATATATATATATATATATATATATATATATATATATATATATTTATATTTTAATTTTAATTTTAAATCCTAATAATAAGGGTATGTTAGCGAATGTTGTAAGAGTATAAGTTGAAATTATGTCCGTGTAACGCTACGCTATTTTTAATCATTGTAAGTTATGTTCAACCTTTTTAATTTAATGTCTCGTAGCTAAGTTATTATTATGCTTATTTAAAACGAAGTAATCATGATGTTGGGCTAATTACTAAAATTGGGTAATTGGACTTTGTACCATAAATGGGGTTTGGACAAAAGAACGACACTTTTGGAAATTAGACTATGGGCTATTAATGGGCTTTATATTTGTTTAACTAAATGATAGTTTGTTAATTTTAATATAAAGATTTACAATTGGACGTCCCTATAAATAACCATATACACTCGATCGGACAAGATGGGCTGGATATTTATATGTACGAATAATCGTTCATTTAACCGGACACGGGAATGGATTAATAGTCACTAGAATTATTAAAACAGTGGTGAAATTATGTACAAGGACACTTGGCATAATTGTTAACAAAGTATTAAAACCTTGGGTTACACGCAATCGATAACCTGGTGTAATTATTAAACAAAGTATTAAAATCTTGTTACAGTTTAAGTCCCCAATTAGTTGGAATATTTAACTTCGGGTATAAGGATAATTTGACGAGGATACTCGCACTTTATATTTATGACTGATGGACTATTATGGACAAAAACCAGACGGACATATTAAATAATCCAGGACAAAGGACAATTAACCCATGGGCATAAAACTAAAATCAACACGTCAAACATCATGATTACGGAAGTTTAAATAAGCATAATTCTTTTATTTCATATTTAATTTCCTTTATTTTATATTTAATTGCACTTCTAATTATCGCACTTTTATTGTTATTGTATTTAATTGCACTTTTAATTTTCGTACTTTTTAATTATCGCAAGTTTATTTTATCGCACTTTTATTTATCGCAATTTCATTATCGTTATTTACTTTACGCTTTAAATTAAGTCTTTTATTTATTTAATATTTTACATTTTGTTTTAACTGCAACTAAAGTTTTAAAATCGACAAACCGGTCATTAAACGGTAAAAACCCCCCTTTATAATAATAATATTACTTTTATTTATATATTTGTATTTTTATAAAATTAAACTAATATAGCGTTAAGCTTTGTGAAAAAGATTCCCTGTGGAACGAACTGGGCTTACTAAAAACTACACTACTGTACGATTAGGTACACTGCCTATAAGTGTTGTAGCAAGGTTTAAGTATATCCATTCTATAAATAAATAAATATCTTGTGTAAAATTGTAGCATATTTAATAGTATTTCGTTGTAAAAATAAAGCTATTTTATATACACCTCGCATAACATCAAGTATTTTTGGTGCCGCTACCGGGGAACTCAATTTCTTGCTTAAACGCCGGAAGCGCAACGCTAATATAATATAAAAAAAAATTATTTTTAGTTTACTTTTATAAAAAAATACGCTTTTGTAAAAATACATTTTAAATATTCGAAAACATAAAAAGAAAACAAAAATATAAATATTTTTAAGAGATTGTTAAATATTTAAGTTTTATAAAGTTTCTTTATTTTTATTTTATAAAAATATAAGTTTTATTTAAATATTTTGTTTTTATTTAAAACATAAAATCAAAAACCGAAAAAAAAATATATATAAATCTAGTTTTAAGATTTTTATTTATAAAATTATAAAGTATTTCTATTTTTATTTTAGTTTTTAAATATAAGTTTTTATTATATAAATATTTTTATTAAAACAGAAAATATAAAACATAAAAAAAAACACAAAAACGCGTCGAATTTAAATCAGCCTGTCATCTGAAATTTTGAATCCCGCGACTCGCGGTGTTTATTGCCACGTGGTACCGCAACTCGCGGAGTTCTCCCTGACGCGCCTGACAGAACCCTAATCAGCATTTATTACGGAGTAATTATTATTATTATTTTTTAATTAAACCCTAATTAGTTTTGTTAATTTATTATTAAGTTTAGTTTATTTATTTAATTTGTATATTTAGTTAAATTAGTTTAATTAAAATATAAAATTAATAGTTTTATAAAATAAATAATATAAAAATAATATTTTTATAAAAATTGTACTTTTTACCACTTTTAGTATATTTTTATATTTTGTCCCTTTTTAATTGTTTTAGCGTAATATTTGTATTTTTCGCTCATATTTAGTTTTAATCCATAGTTTTTGCCATAGTTATTTTTTATTTCTAGATTTTTAGGCTTTGCCGTAAAATCCCTTAAGTGCTTTTTCTTTAGACTAAGATTTAGGTGCTTTAGAATTTTGCGACGCCGTTTTTATATTTTAGTACCTTTTTAAGATATTGCCACTTGGGATATAGTTTTACTTGTAAGTTTTAATATTTTTAGACGCCTTTTACCTATGTATCAATTATCATTCCAATTAGTAATCTCAATTTGCGATTATAATTTTAAGTTAGTGATAGTAATAAGGATAGGTTAGTCGAGTGTTTTTAAGTTTTATAGTCATTCTCTTTTTCTTTCTTATTTTTCGACGCCTTTTATTTTTCGATCTTTTCTTTTTCTTTCTTATTTTTCGACGCGCTCTTTTTCTTTCTTATTTCTCGCCATCCTAGTTTTTAGGACATAGATTTTTATTCTACTTCTTATCTAAATTTCTTAAAATTACGAAAATTTATTTTAAGTGGTTAAATTGATAGACATCAAAATTTTCTGGTTCGTAGTAATAGTTGGATTTGTACGTGGACCGGGTTATTGGAGCCAAACAGTACTCAATTATATTGAGACCAAACGAATCCTGCCCCTCTGCTGCATCTTTTGGCTATTCGAAACGTGGGCAAAATCAAAAAAGTGTATTAATTGGATAACTTATATAATTTTTCTTTCCTTTTAAAAACTAATAGGATATTCAGTGAATGCACCGAGCAAGACGTTCACCACCTTTTGTATGTTCACCACCTGTAACTAGATCAAGACATCTAGCAAATATTACCGCCGTTGATTTTCCTTTAGAATCGTCATCCAGTCGACCAAGTACTCCAATTCAAATTTCCGATAATCCATTTTTTGAAACCGACCTCACAATTGAGAATCCGGAGAATATTCAGGGACGATTCATAGATCCTGAACCATTAATCTTTCCTCCGGAACCACCAATCATTCAAACAGAGATTGTTGAGGAACGAACCATTAAATCAGAATCCTCTAGTGATTCAGATTCAACAAATTCAATTATGGAAAATCTGGAACCTTTAAGTATGGAAGACCGAATGAGAGCTAAACGCACTGGCCAAGGTCACGCAATTACTCATCCAGACATCAATGCGCCAGATTATGAAATCAAAGGACAAATTCTACACATGGTGACTAATCAATGCCAATTTAGTGGTGCGCCGAAGGAAGATCCAAACGAACATCTTCGTACCTTTAATAGGATCTGCACACTATTTAAAATAAGAGAAGTTGAGGATGAACAGATATATCTCATGTTATTTCCCTGGACTTTAAAGGGAGAAGCCAAAGATTGGTTGGAATCGTTACCTGAAGGGCGATTGATACATGGGACGTTTTAGTTGAAAAATTTCTTAAACAATTCTTTCCGGCATCTAAAGCCGTAAGACTTCAAGGAGAAATTGTTACGTTCACACAGAAACCAAATGAAACTCTATATGAGGCATGGACAAGATTTGGAAAGTTATTAAGAGGATGTCCGCAACATGGTTTAGACACCTGTCAAATAGTACAAATATTCTACCAAGGATGCGACATCACTACAAGGAAAGACATCGATATAGCAGCTGGTGGTTCTATTATGAAGAAAACCGAAACTGATGCTTACAAAATTATTGATAACACTGCTTCCCACTCACATGAGTGGCATCAAGAAAAAGATATCGTTAGATCATCTAAAGCAGCTAGAGCCGATTCTAGCCATGACTTAGATTCCATTTCTGCAAAGATAAATGCTGTCGAGAGACGAATGGAAAAGATGACTAAAGATATCCACTCAATACGAATTAGTTGTGAGCAGTGTGGAGGACCACATTTGACAAAAGATTGTCTCAGTATTTAATTAACAATGGAACAAAGAGAGAATATTTCATACATAAACCAAAGGCCTGGAAATAATTATCAGAATAATTATCAACCGCCAAGACCGATCTACAATCAAAACCAGAATTATAATCGAAATATTCCATACAACAACCAAAAAGGTCCTAGCAATCAACAAGTATCCAATAATACTTACAACCAGCAAAGACCTAATTTTCAAAACAAACCACCACAAACCGATGATAAAAAGCCGAATTTAGAAGATATGATGACGAAGCTAGTTGAAACTCAAACGCAGTTTTTCACATCTCAGAAACAAACTAATGAACAAAATGCTCAAGCATTTAGAAATCAACAAGCTTCTATTCAAAATTTGGAACAAGAAGTAAGTAACCTAGCAAGGTTAATAGGTGAAAGAAAATCGGGAAGTCTACCTAGTGATACAAATGCAAACCCCCGGAATGAAACAGCTAAAGCCATTACCACAAGAAGTGGTACAACACTTAAACCACCTGAAATACCTGTAACTTCTGATGAAACTATTCCTACACTACAAGAACCACAACCTGAACAAGATAAGGAAAAAGAACCGGTAGTTGAAAAGGTTAATGAAGATAACACAGTTAAGGCTAAACCTTATGTTAAACCATACCAACCACCACTTCCTTACCCGAGTAAAATGAAAAAAGAGAAACTTGAAGCCGAGCAATCCAAATTCTTGGATATGTTTAAACAAATAAATGTAAATCTTCCTTTCATTGATGTAATTTTAGGAATGCCTAGATATGCTAAATTTCTGAAAGATCTAATCACGAATAGAAAGAAAATGGAAGAACTCTCGGCTGTTACTATGAATGCTAATTGTTCAGCAGTGCTGTTGAATAAGATACCAGAAAAACTATCTGATCCAGGAAGTTTCACAATTCCATGTTTTCTGGGTAGTCTTAGTTCAATAGAAGCATTGGCAGACTTAGGTGCTAGTATAAATTTAATGCCGTATTCACTATACGCTAAACTAGACCTTGGAGAATTGAAACCAACCAGAATAAGTATACAACTAGTCGATAGATCAATAAAATATCCTAGAGGGATAATGGAGAACATGCTAGTTAAAGTTGGTACTTTAGTATTTCCAGTAGATTTTGTTGTTCTGGACATGGAAGAAGATTCTCAAGTTCCTCTCATATTAGGAAGACCATTCTTAAACACGGCTAAAGCAATGATAGACGTGTTTGGTAAGAAACTGACCCTAAGTATAGAGGACGAGAGTGTTACCTTTTCAGTTGATAGAGCAATGCAACAACCGCAATCTGCAGATGATACATGTTATTATATTCAAACTATAGATTCACATGCAGAATTGTTAGAAGAATTTTCAGAATTACAAGGAACAGGAGAATGTTCTTTAGAAGAAGGTAATGAACCAATTGATGAAACTGAAATGTTAGCTACACTAATAGCTAATGGATATGAACCAACAACAGAAGAAATTCAAATGCTAAAAGAAGAAGACAGATATCGATATAAATCATCGATAGAAGAACCTCCGACATTAGAGTTAAAGCCACTTCCAAACCATTTGGAATACGCTTAATTACATGGTGAATCTGAATTACCTGTAATAATATCGTCTTCTCTTACTAAAAATGAGAAATCACAACTCATTTCTGTGTTGAAAGCTCATAAACCAGCTATTGCATGGAAGATTCATGATATTAAAGGAATAAGTCCTTAGTATTGCACACATAAAATCCTTATGGAAGAAGGTCATAAAACGTATGTGCAACGCCAACGAAGACTAAATCCTAATATGCAAGATGTTGTTAAAAAGAAATTATTAAACTGCTAGATGCAGGATTAATTTATCCAATTTCTGATAGTCCATGGGTAAGCCCAGTTCAATGCGTGCCTAAGAAGGGTGGCATGACTGTCATCACAAATGAAGAAAATGAGCTTATTCCTACTAGGACTGTAACAGGATGGCGTGTATGTATTGATATTAAATGACGCCACCAGAAAAGATCACTTTCCTTTACCTTTCATTGATCAAATGTTGGAAAGATTAGCCGGAAATAGTTATTATTGTTTTCTTGATGGATTTTCCGGATATTTTCAAATTTCAATAGCACCCGAAGACCAAGAAAAAACCACATTCACGTGCCCTTATGATACTTTTGCTTACAAACGCATGCCATTTGGACTTTGCAACGCCCCTGCAACCTTTCAAAGGTGCATGATGGCGATTTTTCACGACATGATAGAAGAATGCATGAAAGTTTTATGGATGACTTTTCAGTCTTCGGTGATACTTTTGAATCATGTCTAGTTAATCTGGAACGAATGCTTATTAGATGCGAACAATCAAATCTAGTACTTAATTGGGAGAAATGCCATTTCATGGTTAAAGAAGGCATCGTTCTTGGTCATAAAATTTCAAAGGAAGGAATTGAAGTGGATAGAGCTAAAGTAGATGTAATTGCTAAACTTTCACATCCCAACAATGTTAGAGGAGTTAGGAGTTTTCTAGGGCATGCCGGTTTTTACCGACGTTTCATAATTTTTTTTTCTAAAATTGCCACTCCTATGAATAAACTCCTAGAAAAGGATGCTCCATTCATCTTTTCAGATGAATGTATCAAATCTTTTAATATTCTTAAAGAGAAACTTACTAATGCGCCGATCATGATAACACCAAATTGGAATCTACCGTTTGAACTAATGTGCGATGCAAGTGATTTTGCAATGGGAGCCGTTTTAGGACAAAGGATTGAAAAACGATTTCAACCTATATGTTATGCTAGTAAGACGTTACAAGGAGCACAAACAAATTACACAACTACTGAAAAAGAACTCCTTGCTATTGTCTTTGCTTTTGACAAATTTCGTTCATATCTCGTTCTAGCAAAAACGGTGGTCTATACCGACCATTCTGCTCTTAGATACCTATTTTCGAAACAAGATGCCAAACCAAGATTAATCCGTTGGATCTTACTCTTACAAGAGTTCGATATTGAAATCCGAGATAAAAGAGGAGCAGGAAATCTCGCCGCTGATCATCTTTCTCGTCTTGAAAATCCCGAATTAGAAGTTCTAAATGAATCGGCCATACAAGACAACTTTCTTGATGAATATCTATTGAAGATAGATTATAATGAAATACCATGGTTTGCAGACTATGCAAACTACTTAGTATGTGGATTCCTTGAAAAAGGATTATCGTACCAAAAACGAAAGAAATTCTTCAGTGATATAAAACACTATTTTTGGGAAGATCCACATCTATTTAAAAGTTGTCCCGATGGAATAATACGCCGATGTGTATTCGGAGATGAAGCTAGTAAAATTTTAAACCATTGTCATACAGGACCAACAGGTGGGCATTATGGGCCTCAACTAACAGCAAGAAAAGTTTATGATGCTGGATTCTATTGGCCTACAATTTACAAAGACGCACACCTTCTTTGCAAATCCTGTGATGCTTGTCAAAGGGCCGGAAAAATAAGTCAACGTGATGAAATGCCACAAAATGTCATTCAAGTATGTGAAGTATTTGACATTTGGGGTATTGACTTTATGGGTCCATTTCCAAAATCTCATAATAATCTATATATTCTCGTTGCCATTGATTATGTATCTAAATGGGCGGAAGCACAAGCTCTCCTAACTAACGATGCACGAGTTGTAGTCAACTTTTTAAAACGTCTTTTTGCAAGGTTTGGAACACCGAAAGCTTTAATAAGTGATCGGGGAACTCATTTCTGTAATAATCAACTTGAGAAAGTTCTTAAAAGATATGGAGTAACTCATAAAATCTCCACTGCATATCATCCACAAACAAGTGGACAAGTTGAAAATACCAACCTAGCTTTAAAACGTATTCTAGAAAAAACCGTAGAATCAAATCCGAATGAATGGTCCATTAAGTTGGAGGATGCACTCTGGGCTTTTAGAACAGCCTACAAAACTCTAATTGGAACCACACCTTTTAGACTCGTTTATGGAAAAGCATGTCATCTTCCAGTAGAAATTGAACACAAAGCATTTTGGGCTTTGAATACATGTAATCTTGATTTACATGAAGCTGGACGTCTACGGTTAAGTCAACTAAACGAATTAGAAGAATTAAGACATGAAGCATACGAAAATTCATTAATCTATAAAGAAAGAACGAAGAAATAGCATGATAAAAGAATCAGAAGTTCAAAAGAATTTAAAGAAGGAGACAGAGTTCTTCTTTTCAATTCACGATTCAAGCTATTTCCTGGAAAATTGAAATCAAGATGGTCTGGACCATTCATAGTCAAAAGAGTTTTCCCATACGGAACGATAGAATTAATAAATTCAAATGGAATTGAATTTAAAGTTAATGGTCACAGAGTTAAACATTACATAGATAGTCCAATGGAAGTTGACAATGAAGTTAATCACAATTTCGATACCACATCTAACTAAGTGTGGGGAGAATCAAGTCTTTTAAAGGATAATATGTATTTCTGTTAGAGTTAGATTTTCTGTTTTCGTGTAGTTCTCGAAAATGGAACCCGAATGGTCTTTCCCTAGCAGACCCTAAAGAACTAGTCTTCTCCCCCCATTCTGAATTTTTATTTTTATAGGTTTTTACGAAATGAAGACTGCCTGTGAACTAAACCATGGTCTAATGCTACACGCTTTGATCACTAAACGTAATAATGACACACTTCTGAGTGATCTAGTATCAGTAATCAGAGAAAGATTAGACGGAGCAAGAAAAGAATCCAGATGCGAAGATAATAAGTTACAATTTGGTAAAGGAAAATCAAAATCCGCAGCGAAAAGAAGAGCACGACACCTTGAAAGATGTCACAAATGCGGAAAATGGTCACACGGAGGTAAATGTTCAAATAATCAAACCTATTCAAATACCGAATTTGTTACTTTATGCAGAGACGGACCGTTCATATGTTTAGAAGAAAAATCATTGAATGCTCGAGGTTACGCATTTGTAGCTATGGAAAACCAATTAAACCGACTATCTTATGAGTGGGATAGATCATATAACTAAGAATACTATCTCACCGGTAAGTCTGTACAGTTTTTATTTTTTTATTTTTAACCTTTTGATAATAAACGCTAATTTGTTCGCTATAAAGTATTAAATTGGTATTCAATAAAATTAGGTTTGGCGACCGAAATTATTGATATCACACAAAAATTTATTAAATCACTGCGAAATTTAACGTTTATTCTTAAGGTATAAATATCTTTAATCAATCAACCCAAAATATTTCAAAAATTCGTCATGAGTTAAATTAGGTCATGGAACCGAAATTACTTTACCGAAAAGAGGGGCGCATATTTTTGATAATATTTGATTGATTAAAGTGGGATAAAAGCCAAAAAGATTTTTAAATTTATTTTTACCATGTTTTTAAAATTAATATATAAATCTTAAATTAATATTGTAAACTTTTTAAATTAATATATTTAAAATTGTAAATATTTGAAAAATTAATATTTTTAAGTTTGTATGTATAACAACAAAAATATAATATAAGTTTGGTGTGAATTTATAATATAAATTTTTAAATTAAGTTTGGTGTGAATTTTTAATTTTTAAAATATGAATTTTATTTTTATGCATTTTAAATTTAAGTTTGGTGTGAATTTAAAAACAAAAATTTACTTTATTTCGCTAAGTTAAAAATATGATTTTTAAAAATTCGTCGTAAGTTGAAGACTAGGTCTTTGAACCGAAATTGCTTTACCCGAGGGAGGGACGAGAACTTTTATTATCATTATTTTTAATCTTATTGAATTAAAGTATGCCAAAAACATTAAAAAAACCCAAAAATCTTAGCTTTTAAAACAATCGCTACAAAAAGACAAATTTTAAAATTTTGTCGAAGGACGAACTAGGACATCGTTCCTAAACGACCTCGTCCTAAAACAAAGGAAAACAAAATTTTAAAATTAATTAATTAATTATTTTATAAGTTAAGGTTTTTATATAAAAAAAAAAAACCAAACGCCGCGACTCGCGGAGTTTGAAAGAATCAAACAGCGCGACTCGCGGAGGACCGAAATTACAGAAAAAAAATAAAAACGCTGGAATCAGCTCAGTCCACACACAACACCCACATAAACTGCGAAAAATACCGAAAAATTACTCCCAAAATTGAATTTTTTTCACCGAAAATCATCAAATCTTTCACTAAAATCATGTTGAGAAGGATGCTATCAAGGAATTACTCAAGAAAAACGGTAAATTTCTACACCTAAACACCATTTAATCTGAAAATTAGTGTTCTTGAGTAATTTTTTCCCCAATTCGATTTTAATGCTTTTTAGTGTAATTATGCTTAAATTGCTTGTGTATTATGCTTGTATAACCTAGATTGATGCTATTTAACATGATTAGAAGCTTTAAACTTCAAATTTTGAGTAATCTAGGGTTTGTGTTCTTGAGCAATTTGGGGCTTTTTGATATAAACAGGTTATGGCCGATTTTTGTCATGAATTATTGCTAAATTAAGTAGTGTAACATGTTTAGGTAGTTAAATGATCCAAACTTTGAGCCTAAACATGATTTTTGAGAATTAAAGTGGACTTTTTCAAGTCTAAAATTCATGAATTTGATTTTTGAGAGATAATGCCATTTGAAACTTGTTTAATTGCTAGTAATGATTATTTTGACATGTTATTTGAGTTGAATGCTTATGAACTTGGCGAACATTTTCGTATATGCTTATTTGAAAAAGTGTAGATTTGATAAAAATATGAAAATGAGCATAAGTTTGATATAAATTGGACATGTCATTGTAATTATTTTGATTGATGATTTTGCTAACACTAATGCATATTTGGATGCACAAAAATTGTGTTTGATGTGTTTTGCAGACTGAAAGGGGTGAATCTTCATCCCAAGCTCGCAATGCTCCTCCTGAGAATGCGGAACAACAGGATGTTGATAGCTATTTTAAACAAGATATACCTCATCCAGTTATGACATTTTCAGATATGCACTTGGAAGATTTGCACCCGAACTTGAGATTTGACAGACGTTGGATAGATTATCCAAAATACCAAAGGGGCTTACATACTCTTCATTCTAAAGCTGTTGAAGTACCTAGGGTAATAGAATGGGCACCATTAGAAGCTGTAGAATTGGCCGGCCCAATTAGAGAATTACTTACACAGAGGTATGGTAATTCTACTTTTAACGATTGGGTACGATTATTCAGCATGCGTAGACCTGTATATAAAGTATGGTGTGAAGAATTATTGTGTAGTATAGAAATAAATGATCGGGTAGTTAGTTTAACCGATCGATCTTTTATTAGATTTTGGTTAGGAGGTTCGATGCGCCACATGTCTTTACTAGACATGGCTCAGGCCTTACGTATATATACGCCTGAGGAGTTAGCATCTGCCGATTGTAGAGGGTTGATATTGAACGGTAGGAAAATTGATGAAAATTTTGATACGCATGGTGTATGGAGTCAAATGACTAGCCATCACCGATTTAAAGGGAGAAATTACTCTTATTTAGATATAGATAGAGCAGAGTTAAGAGTAATTCATAGGTTTTTAGCCAATTCGATTACACAACGAGGTAAGAATAAGGAAAAGGTAAATGAACAGGATTTGTTTTACCACATGTGTATTCGAGACCCACAAAGCGCTGTAAGTATACCTTATTGTGTGGGTTATTATTTATCAGCTATGGTTAGGGGGATGAGACCGCATAGCATAATAGGAGGTGGTATATTTATTACATTAATTGCTGAGTATCTCAATGTGGATATAAGTCGGGGGGGATTATTAGTCGAAGAACCAGAACCCCACGATACAATAGGTTTAAATGTATACCATGGTGCGAAGGTTTTGAAGAGGCGAAATAACGCCGCAGTACGATATAATGGTAGACATCCACAGGTTGAGAGAAACCAGCAGCCAGGTAATGTGGGAGGGGGAAATGAAATGACAGAAATGCAAAGGTTTATAGCTTCACAAGAGTATGAAAATGCTAGACATTGAGCATTTGAAGATTGGTAAGTTCATCAAAACCAAATCATAGCTCATTGCCAACATGTAGGTAGAAACTATATTCCTACTCCATCGCCCGTATTTCCTCCCTGGTCTATAGAGATCCAACCACCGTATCCTACGTATAACCCAGCCGAAGCATTCTATAACACATACGGTTATGCATGGAACCCCTTCTGGTATCAGTATCATCCCTAGTCTACTTAGTTTTATTTATTTATTTATTTGTAATGTTGATACATTTAATACTTATGTTGGAATTGTATTAGTTTTTATAATTTACTAACTTTTATTTTTAGATTTTAATAATTTTTGAATGTGGGGTAATATACCAAACTTCAAAAATATGTATATATGTTTGCAGTTTATCTTATGTACACAACAGGGTAAAACAACGCATTTTCAAAGACTGGCATTAAGTTCAGCAAAAGCAACTAATTTTGACGACAAGATGCAAAATATATGTGAAATAACAACAAGACGGAATGAAAAAATAATGTGCACCATTTATCATTCAGAAAACAAACGCCAATATGTTTGGAAACTTTGGTAAAATTTAATCATTTCTACGCTAATCACCCTCAATAATTTAAATTGTTACTGATTTCTTGCAAATAAGGGCATTGCAAGATCTTAAGTGTGGGAAGAGGTTAAATTCTTTAAAATTTTTAAAATTTTTAACTTAAAACACTTGGTTACCATTAAAAATACTAGTAAAGCAGTAGTTGTATTAGAATCTAGTGCTCTCTGATAATAAAGAACAGCCCTAGTCTTATATACTGACTACCCAATTCTAGTAAAATTTTTAAAATTTCCAACTAAATGTATTCAAAATCATGTTTATACATATTTATGAACGATAAAACTAGGTGTTAACACCGAAATTATTGTTACCTTGGAAAGGACATAAATTGAGAAACAAACCAAAATATTAGAATTCATTTAAGAATGGAATAGAGGAGAACAAAAAGGAAAATAAAAGCCAAGTGTGGGAAATTTTCACCGAGTTATTCAAAATATATATCACATATTTTTGTACAAATAATTGAAAATACTTTTGTTTTGGACGATAATTAACTGTTTTAGCCGATTTACTGTAAGAAAGATGGATCTACACGATGAATAAATTCCATCATTGAAAGGAAGTAAAGTCTTTCGAAAAAGAAACGCGCTTCTTGATTTAGGTCATGAAGTTGTCGTCCAGACCAGCTGTAGGTTGACGAAAAATCTAGAAAAGTCATCACTAAAATCAGCTGGAAATCCACGGACCTCAGCATCAAACAGGGTCGCCAAGTGGTCAGATTTATCCTAACCATGAGAAGGATTTATCTCGTACAATAGGGGGGCACCATGCAAATTAGCTTGATAAGACTAATGAATCAGATCCCCAGAAAGGATAATCTCCTTAAAAGATCAAAAATCAGCTTTTAAGCCTGATATTACTCAATCCTTGAGATTGACCTTAAAGATTGAGAATTATAAACTCATGGAATTCGATGATATCTAAACTCGAGCTTGAACGAGAAAATATTTTGATCAAATTAAAACCGATTTGTTTTCTGAAAACCATTTTCAATGCGTTCATTACCATTGAACGTAAAATCCTAGGAATTCACCTAGAATTCATTAGGTCACCTGAACCAAATCAGGTGTCAACCGTAAGAACGGTGGTTGCATAGCATGGTCAAAGACATGACCTTGTGCCAGACCGAAAAATTATAAGGGTGAGCTTTACTATTGCTCCTACAAAGGATAGTAATTGCGTCCGACACGTTAAAGACCATAATCAAAAGCATGTCACGGGACATTGCCTTAACAGTTGCTTGTTCAACGCTTTCCTTTACAACCGGATGGTAGTTTACCAAAAGGTAATATACAGAACAAGTAAACTGGACGTGTTACTTTCCTAATACAAGGTTAGCAAGTGGGTAACACAAAACCACAAGTGTTGAGCTAAAATTTTCAAATCTAAAACCCACACAACCCACAAAAATATTTTGCAAACACCGGTGAAGGGTTATTCCGGAAAACTTGTCTAGGGTAAAAGCTAGATTGAATTTTCAAAAGATCAAATGTTTTCATAAAGATCCAATTTCCTTAAAGGATCTAAATTTTTATAGTCATGTGGGACTGTAAACCACATCGTTACTACCATTGTTTATACCGCCGTAAAGAAATCACTGATGTACAAAGTGTGAAGAATAAAGAAGTGATTCTAGTATTTCAAGACTATATTGCTTGAGGACAAGCAACGCTCAAGTGTGGGAATATTTGATAATGCTAAAAATGAACATATATTTCATAGCATTATTCCTCAAGAAAGACAAGCTTTTAGTTGCAATTGTTCTATTTACAAGTGATATTCGTTTAAATAATAAAAGGTGAAGACAAAAGACAGACTCGACGAATTGAAGACGCAAACGACCAAAAAGCTCAAAAGTACAAAATACAATCAAAGAGGTTCCAATTATTGATAAGAAACGTCTCGAAATTACAAGAGTACAAGATTCAAAACGCAAAGTACAAGATATTAAATTGTACGCAAGGACGTTCGAAAATCCGGAACCGGGACATGAGTCAACTCTCAACGCTCGACGCAACGGACTAAAAATTACGAGCCAACTATGCACATAAATATAATATAATATTTAAATAATTCTTAAAATTATTTATATATTATATTTATATTAAAAATCCGTCGGCAAACAAAGAGCCAAAGCTGGGTGAGCTGTAAGATCAAACTCCGTGAGTTGCGGAGTTTGAAGAAGGAAAATGCCGCGAGTCGCGGAGATCACCTGGATGAAAATTCTTATAAAAGGCAACGCATTCTGATCGTAAAAATATCAATATATCCATTAATCTATCTCTCTCTCAATATATACGTAATATATATATATATTTATATTTTAATTTTAATTTTAATTTTAAATCCTAATAATAAGGGTATGTTAGCGAATGTTGTAAGGGCATAAGTCAAAATTCTGTCCGTGTAACGCTACGCTATTTTTAATCATTGTAAGTTATGTTCAACCTTTTTAATTTAATGTCTCGTACCTAAGTTATTATTATACTTATTTAAAACGAAGTAATCATGATGTTGGGCTAATTACTAAAATTGGGTAATTGGGCTTTGTACCATAAATGGGGTTTGGACAAAAGAACGACACTTGTGGAGATTAGACTATGGGCTATTAATGGGCTTTATATTTATTTAACTAAATGATAGTTTGTTAATTTTAATATAAAGATTTACAATTGGACGTCCCTATAAATAACCATATACACTCGATCGGACACGATGGGCGGGATATTTATATGTACGAATAATCGTTCATTTAACCGGACACAGGAATGAATTAATAGTCACTATAATTATTAAAACAGGGGTGAAATTATGTACAAGGACACTTGGCATAATTGTTAACAAAGTATTAAAACCTTGGGTTACACGCAGTCGATAACCTGGTGTAATTATTAAACAAAGTATTAAAATCTTGTTACAGTTTAAGTCCCCAATTTGTTGGAATATTTAACTTCGGGTATAAGGATAATTTGACGAGGATACTCGCACTTTATATTTATGACTGATGGACTGTTATGGACAAAAACCAGACGGACATATTAAATAATCCAGGATAAAGGACAATTAACCCATGGGCATAAAACTAAAATCAACACGTCAAACATCATGATTACGGAAGTTTAAATAAGCATAATTCTTTTATTTCATATTTAATTTTCTTTATTTTATATTTAATTGCACTTCTAATTATCGCACTTTTATTGTTATTGTATTTAATTGCACTTTTAATTTTCGTACTTTTTAATTATCGCAAGTTTATTTTATCGCACTTTTATTTATCGCAATTTCATTATCGTTATTTACTTTACGCTTTAAATTAAGTCTTTTATTTATTTAATATTTTACATTTTGTTTTAACTGCAACTAAAGTTTTAAAATCGACAAACCGGTCATTAAACGGTAAAAACCCCCTTTATAATAATAATATTACTTTTATTTATATATTTGTATTTTTATAAAATTAAACTAATATAGCGTTAAGCTTTGTGAAAAAGATTCCCTGTAGAACGAACCGGACTTACTAAAAACTACACTACTGTACGATTAGGTACACTGCCTATAAGTGTTGTAGCAAGGTTTAAGTATATCTATTCTATAAATAAATAAATATCTTGTGTAAAATTGTAGCATATTTAATAGTATGTCGTTGTAAAAATAAAGCTATTTTATATACCGACTCATGCTTCAGTTCCCAAAACTACTTCAAAAACATTCATATTTTAAATTCGATTTTTTATTTCAGAATTAGAAACTAAAACAGTTTCCTTTCTGATGTAACACTGATATCGCGAAGAGATAAATGATTTTCGATAAGAATAGTTATGAAAATATCTTCAGAATTATCGAGGATATTTATAATGAGAGATTCGATGATATCTTAGAATTTCCAATATCGATGGATGATGATGAAGATTTATTCGTAAGAGTTTAGAGTCAGGAGCAAGGTATTTGTAAATAACTTTAGCAGACACTGAGACATTTGGATTCTTTGAAGGCAGATTTAGTCTTTGTGATTTGTCCACAACCTCCTTCATAGTTTGCTTAATCCGTTTTCTAGTTCCAACTTTTCTCATCTTTTGAGCTTCTTAAGCCCCTATTCCTTATCATCAAACTTTCGACGGTTAAGGTCGTTTACGATTGTCTACAGTTTCTGCTCCTTCATTCAGATTTTTCAACATTCAGAGTATTAATTCGTAGACTAGGTGCTTTTCAAAATTTCAGAATGGAAGATCATAATTCTAACAAATAGATGTTATGTGTATACATATAACTGTTGATGTAGAAACGTTGCGAGATACAAAATACTGATTTGCTGATTCTCGGTAATTGGTGTGGCTATTCTCGTTACAAGATGCGGATGAGTATATGATAGGGTTTTAACGAACAAATATAATGGTTCTTCGGAGAGACTTAAGCCAATGAGTAATGAAGTTGCTGGTAAGTTTACTAATGTGGTGGGATATAAACAGTTCTCTGATAACGATAACGAAGGGCAACTTTATATATGAAGGTTATAATAAGACTAGTACGATTAAAAAGTCGAAGTTGACTTGCTGGAGCTGTGACAAAATTGGCTAGTTTGAAAAGGAATTGCAAAGTTATTTTCGGAAATAATAATGCCAAAGGAGCTAGCACAGACACGTGTTAAACGTTTACTAAGGTTCCGAGTGTTTTCAGGTGTATAACTATATGCATCAATCTTTTCTTCCGTAGATGAAGTGCGGTTGGTTCATCCTCTAGATTAAGGTGTTTTCAAGGATCATGAAAGGTTTGAACGCAGATTGTAATCGTCAAGATACAAATGAGGTTTAAGATGAAATCAAGTGGCAGGCTTGAAGAAATGTTTAGTTTCATATGTTATAATCAATATTTTAATTCATTTTAATTGTCCAATGTTGGTAGTCCTCAATTGATAGTCCACAGTTAGCAATATATAATATTCGAATTAATTAATACGTGTCGTGACCCGTGTACATGTCTCAGACTCGATCACAGCTAAAAGTATATATATTATTGTAGAATCAACCTCAACCCTGTATAGCTAACTCCAGCATTACTGCATATAGAGTGTCTATGGTTATTCCAAATAATATATATAGATGCGTCGATATGATATGTCAAAACCTTGTATACGTGTCCCGATATTTAAATGCGTAAATAACAGTATTTAAATGACGATAAATAAAGTGCGAAAAATAAATAACAGAAATTAAATGACGATAAATAAAATTGTGAGAATATAAATTGCGATAAATAAACTGCGATAAATAAATTGCGATAATAAAATGTAATAAGGAATTAACAGTTAGCTAGGAACAGTTAGCTAGGATTTTGTTAGCGTGGATTCTTAACAAAATTTTCTCATGGTTAATTTGTTTGTTTCTAACAAATTTTATTTTTGTTCAATGTTTTCTTCATTATGCCACTTGTTGGATTCTGATAGATCAAAATCCAAATATGAAATTAAATGAAAAGGGTTATTCTGCGGTGAACGGATACGTATATCGGTGGTTGTAAATAGGATAGTAAATGACTGTTGAATTAGATTTGAAAGAATGTACAGTGTATTTATTAATGTGAAATCTAAATATTCCTCGGGTATTACCTACCCGTTAAAATATTTTTACCATTAACAGTTTGTACAAAAGAATTTTTAATTATAATACTTATGAAAACATATATACATGTATATTTTCTTCAGATGTAATCATGGATTTATGAGTTAATATGATATTAATCTCATTTGCTTTTTGGTTTGAGCTAAAATAAATAATCTCTAAGACTTTAGAGATTACATAATCGCCGCCTAATAGTTCTCCAATGAAGTTATGAATCAATACTTCATCGTTGATTCTTATTAGTACTCCTTGGTATCTATGGTAAGTACGATGTTAATGCTCGAGGTACAGATTGTGATGTCGAGGTGTGGGATGCGGATATTTCTGTTGGTGGTGGTGATGGTGGTACTGTTGCTGCCGGTGTTGCCGTTGGTTCTTGTAATCTTTGCACCATATTCTCCAAAGTCACTACCCGAGCGCGAAGCTCGTTGACTTCTTCTATTACACCGGGATGATTGTCGGTTCGGACGAGTGGATGAAAAAGATCTAAAATATGAGATAGTATATAATCGTGACGGGATACTCTAGAAATGAGAGAGAAAATGGTATTACGAACAGGTTCGCCGGTAAGTGCTTTAGGTTCATTGCCAAGTGGGCAATATGGTGGATGGAAGGGATCACCTTCTTCTTGTCTCCAATGATTAAGTAGGCTATGAACCCATCCCCAATTCATCCAGAATTGGTGATGACTGATTGGTTGATCCATTCCAGTTACACTGCTTTCGGAGCACGAGTGGAAATCCATATCAGAATAGCTATCGGAATCTGAGGGACTCGAACTAGTTGAGGGATTCATCTCGTATGATCAGATGAATGATTTTTGATAAGATATAGATTATAGGATGCAGATTAGTACTCTGCAATACATAATTTACATATGCATATATAATACTAAAATCCCATAAGTTACGGAGGAATCTACGGAAGCTGTCAGGCAATGGTAACAATAACAGATACGCTAAGATATGAATTTTGTCTATACACTATTCATGCAATCAATGCAGTAAGATGTGTGTAGACTAGGAATGATAAGTAGGTAATTTCCTAAGGATAATGAGTAGATGATTTTCAACACGAATGATAAGCAAAACTTTTGACATGCAGACACGGTCGAAGTCCAGACTCACTAATGTATCCTAACGACTTATCAGTTAGATACATTAATGCAGACCTGGTTCGCTAAGACCACCGCTCTGATACCACCTGTAAAGACCCGTCCTAATCCATCTGTACGAATATATTACATTTGGTTACATCGCGAGGTACTTGACCTCTATATAATACATTTTACAAACATTGCATTCATTTTTAAAAGACAAACTTTCATTTCATCGAAAGTTGACGACATGCATACCATTTCATAATATATCCAACTATAATTGACTTAGTATTAATCTTGATGAACTCGACGACTCGACTGCAACGTCTTTTGAAATATATCACGAATGACTCCAAGTAATTTCTCTGAAATGAGCAAATGCACAGCGGAAGATTTCTTTCATACCTGCGAATAAACATGCTTTAAAGTGTCAACCAAAAGGTTGGTGAGTTCATTAGTTTATCATAATAATTCATTTCCATTATTTTAATAGACCACAAGAATTTCATTTCCAGTTCTCATAAATATACGTCCCATGCATAGAGACAAAAATCATTCATATGGATTGAACACCTGGTAACCGACCTTAACAAGATGCGTATAGAATATCCCCATCATTCCGGGACTCCCTTCGGACATGATAAATTCGAAGTACTAAAGCATCCGGTACTTTGGATGGGGCTTGTTGGGCCCAATAGATCTATCTTTAGGATTCGCGTCAATTAGGGTGTCTGTTCCCTAATTCTTAGATTACCAGACTAAAAAGGGGCATATTCGGTTTAATAATCTAACCATAGAATGTAGTTTCGATTACTTATGACTATTTTGTAAAACATTTATAAAAGCGCATGTATTCTCAGTCCCAAAAATATATATTGCAAAAGCATTTAAAAATGGAGCAAATGAAACTCACTATACTGTATTTTGTAGTAAAAATACATATGACGATATTGAACAATGCAGGGTTGACCTTGGATTCACGAACATATATCAATTATATATATTAAAACATATAATCGTAATCGAACAAATTTATATATTATTAGTGATTTTAATTGTTATTTTAAATCATGTGTTTCATTAATAACTTAATTAATTATATTTATTTTATATACCTTAATTAACTAATTATAATAGTTTTATTTAGTATGTTTTGTATATGATAAATTTTTATTATAATAACAATCTATTAAAATAATGATACTTATAATAATGATAATACTAGTAATAAAAATAATGATAATAATAATAATAATATTAAATATAGTAACTAAAATCATGTTTAATGATAATAATAATAATTAAAAATAATAATAATAATATTTTTAATAATAATAATAATAATAATGATAAGTTTAATAAAATAAAAATAGTTTTTAATAAAAATGATAATTTTAATAAAAAATGATAATACTAATAATAATTTAAATGATGATTTTAATAAACATGTTATTGTTAATAATAATGATAATCTTAATAAAAAATGATAATTTTATTTAATCATAACATAATTGTATTTATATTCATCTTTACTCATAAACGTACTTATAATTATACATCTCGATAGTAATTACCTTAACTATATTCATGATCACAACCCTAATCCTTTTTATCTTAACATTCATAATCTTAATTATATTAGTATTAATGATATTGATAATATAATAAATTATGATAACAAAATTAGTATTAGTATAATAATAATAATAATAATGATGATGATAATGATAATAATAATAATAATAAAAATAATAAAAATGCTACCTTAATGAAATAAGCTTTAAACAAAAATAAACGCCCCTGCCCAGGCTCGAACCGACACCACACCAAACCACTCCACTGCTAATTCATTTCGATTTTAATACTCGACTTCTACCTATATATCCCGAATCCCCTTATAATTTGGCCCAATTTCCTTTTGGCCCAATTTCCTTTTGGCCCAATAACCAAAGTAAGTTCACGGCCTAATTAGTAAGACAATTTCACGGCCCAATATGATTACAGTGTACATGACCCGATTGTACATTAATTAAAAAAGGTTTCGCTTTCTGCTTTAATTGATTAGGATCGAGCAACAACTTTATTACGTTCCATCATTGAATCAATCACCATCATTATTGTTAAATCACCATCACTATAATATTATCATCGATATATGTATAAACATGAACTTCTTTGCAGTAGCAGAAATCAAAACATGAGCTTTGATATTTATGATGTGGTGTCACGGTGGTGATGGTTTATGTTAGCAGGTTCACGAAGGACATCAAATAAATGCAATTGAACTGTTTCATAATAGCGATTGTTGGTGATCAGAAGATGGGGTTAGCTTGTTTAAACAGAAAACAATTTGAAGTAACAGAAGTACTTGATGGTATTTTTGCGTGGGTTTGATGATGGGGATCAACAAGAAAAACGAGGGTTTTGAATTGGTTTTCGATAGGTTTGAAGTGGTGTTTGGTTTGTTTGGTTCGTACAGTAAACAGAAACACTAGTAGCTGAAACAGAAATATTAATCTTGCTGTAGCATCAGTGTTGATGATGGTTTTCTAGTCGTTGAATTGATCGAAATAGGGAAGCCATTTTAATGGCGGGTTGATGGTGGTCTTTGTGGTGATTTTTGTGTGGGGGTTTGAGATTGTTTAACTGCTGCATAAACAGCAACCTGGTAACGAAACAGAAACAATAGCAGCAGGTCCTGCAGTCCTCTTGTGATGGTTATGATAGTTTTTAAACATACACCAAAAGTAGAAACAAACGGGCCAGAAGTAGTAATGAGTAAGGCTAATATCACTGTCATCATAATCACTCTCTTCATCATTGTAGTTTTAAGAAAGAAAGAAAAAAAATTATATCGAGAGTGGTGGTGGATTGGGACGTGGTTGTGGTCTTGGGTTTCAACAAGAAGGAAAATATGAGAGAGAGGAGGGACTTTCAGTGGTAGTTGTTTGTTGGATGCAAATTATAGAAATAACCATTGATATGGCTCATGATTAACAGCTAGATCCAAAACAAATTAAGAAAGGTGGTTGAAGAAATAAAAACAATTACTAGCAGAAAAAAAAATTGATCATGGTATTGGGTGGCGATAGTGGTTATGGGTTATAGGTGACCGGGGTTGTTCTTGGTTGTCGATGGGGTGAAGCTTGAGAAGAGAGTGTCCGTAGACTGTCTCAAGGAGGAGGAGGAGAACACAAAGTAATATGGTGGTGGTTCATGATGGTTCAATGGTGACATAAGTGATGGTTCCCGGTGGTGATTGCAGACCGTGATGGTTGAGTTCGAGAATGATTGTAGGTTGGTGGGTTAGCGGTTGATGATGGAGTTGATGGTAGAAATAAGGTGATGGTTAGAGTGCTTATCCATATGCTTATATGTTTAGTATATGTATATTTATAAAATGATGATAAAGAAAGAAAACAATAACAGTATACTTATTAGTTCAATTTTTCATCCGTGATAAAGGTTATCAATTATGCCAAATTATGTAATAGATTAGATTAGATTGATTGAAAAGATGATGGGGGAAGGAAACAATAAAGCATGATTCTTCAATTATCTACAGTAATCGTATAATAATAATAATATAATAATAATTATAATATAATTTACAATATAAACGTGTGATTAACTTAGCCGTCGTCTACTATTTCATTTACGGACTGAAATTCATGCTCCGTTGATCATCATGATGGATAAAGGTCTTTCTAAAAATCTTAAATTAACTATAAATATTTATTCTAACCATTATTTTATACAAACGATCTTTAATTTTTTTAAAATTACTAAATAAAAATTAAATCAACTGTCCACGCTCGATCCCAACTCAAAATTAAATATTTTTAAAATTAATTAAATAGATTCTAAATATATTTTTAATAAACCTAAAATTTATATAACTCGTTTTCGGATCACCGTTTATTTTAAAATTACATAAGTTCGAATTAAACTTCTCTAAATAATAATCGAAACGTCCACGAGTATTTCAATAATTTAATATTTATTTTTAATATACTTTATTTATATATAGTTATGTTTTAATTAATAATTACTATAATATCATATTTTAATTTATTTTCCATAGTAAATTGACTAAATTAAAATAATTGAATCATATAACATTTCAAATTAATATATATTAAATATGTACATATCTATTTACAAATAGTTGTTCGTGAATCGTCGGGAACGGTCGATGGTCAATTGAACGGTTCAAAATTTTGAGACTCAACCTAACAGACTTTGCTTATTGTGTCAAAAATATTAAATCGTATCGAGAGTTTGGTTTAAAATTAGTCAAAATTTTCCGGGTCGTCACATAGTGGATGACCCGAAATGGGTGTGTTGACTTTAAAAGGGTCAATTGGGTAATGATTGACCTAATTGGGAAAGATGGTTATGAAATACCCCGATTTTGTGGTAGTTAGCATTGTTGGACCGTAATCACTAGCTTTAGTGATTAATGATGGTATTGACCTTAATTGGACGGTTTTGGTGTAAATGGGTGATTTAATGCATTAAGTCATTAAATGCACATGAGTGAATGGTTGGTGTTTAGTCCAACTAGTTTGTGTGTTGATTGAGTACTTATTGTACTAGGTACTTGATGTCGTAGCGTAGGGGTACGGAAATACCATTATTTTTTACTACGAAATACGTTACAAATTACACAAGTTTTAATTATTTATTTACAGATGGGATATACCTAAATCTTGCTACAACACTATAGGCAGTGTACCTAATCGTAGAGTAGTATAGTTTTTAGTAAGTCCGGTTCGTTCCACAGGGAGATGGCTTATTTCACACTATATTTTAAATAACTATATTTGTACAAAATATATATAATAATATATAATATATAATAATATATAAAAAGGGGGTTTACCGTTTAATGACCGGTTTGTCGATTTTAAAACTTTAGTCGCAGTTAAAACCTAATGTAAAATATTAAAAATAAATACAACTTAATTTAAAACGTAAAGTAAATAACGATAATGAAATTGCGATAAATAAAAGTGCGAGAAAATTAAAAAGTATGATAATTAAAAGTGCAATTAAATACAATGACAATAAATAAAAGTGCGATAATTAAAAGTGCAATTCAATATGAAAATAAAAGAGTTATGCTAATTTAAACTTCCGTAATCATGATGTTCGACGTGTTGATTTTAGTTTATTCCCATGGGTTAATTGTTCTTTGTCCTGGATTATTTAATATGTCCGTCTGGTTTTTGTCCATAACAGTCCATCAGTCATAAATATAAAATGCGAGTGTCCTCGTCAAATTATCCTTATACCCGAAGTCAAATATTCCAACTAATTGGGGACTTAAACCGTAACAAGGTCTTAATACTTTGTTTAATAATTACACCAGGATATCAACTGCGTGTAACCCAATGTTTTAATACTTTGTTAACAATTACACCAAGTGTCCTTGTATATAATTTCACCCCTGTTTTAATAATTCTAGTGACTATTAATTCATTCCCGTGTCCGGTTAAATGAACGATTATTCGTACATATAAATATCCCGCCTATCGTGTCCGATCGAGTGTATGTGGTTATTTATAGGTACGTCCAATTGTAAATCTTCATATTAAATTAACAAACTATCATTTAGTTAAACAAATATAAAGCCCATTAATAGCCCATAGTCTAATTTCCACAAGTGTCATTCTTTTGTCTAAACCCCAATTATGGTACAAAGCCCAATTACCCAATTTTAGTATTTTAGCCCAACATCATGATTACTTCGTCTTAAATAAGCATAATAATAACTTAAGTACGAAACATTAATTTAAAAAGGAGAACATAGCTTACATTGATTATTTATCGCGTAGTGTTACATGGACAGAGCTCCGACTTTAAAACCCGTAAAATAACCTTTGCATAACCCAAAACTAATCTAATATAAAACTACACTATACTATATATATAATATATATATTTATTATTATTACAGAGGAGTATTATTATTATTATATATTTTGAACTCGGCAGAAGCTCGTTGCATTTATAGGACATTTCTGATTTTGGCTGCTCCGCGAGTGCGGAGGTTCTATGCTTTAAAGCTCCGCGAGTGCGGAGGTCAGGAATCCAGCTCACATTTTTTTGGCCATTTGCTTGTCGACATTATATTTAAATATATATAATATATAAATAATTTATATATTTATTTAAATATTATATTATATTCTTGTGCATAGTTGACTCATAATTTTTAGTCCGTTGCGTCGGGCGTTGATAGTTGGCTCAGGTCCCGGTTCCGGATTTTCGAACGTCCTTTCGTATAATTTAATATCTTGTACTTTTCGTTCCGCAACTTGTACTCTTGTCATTTTTAGATGTTTCTTATCAATAAATTGAACCACTTGGATTGTATCTTGTACATTTGAGCTTTTTGGTCATTTGCGTCTTCAAATCGTCGTTTTCGCCTTTTATCTTCGCACTTATTTAATATAAACGATTACAACTTACAATAGGACAATTGCAACTAAATAATTTACATATTGGGAGGATATTGCTACTAAATATATGTTCATTTGGAGCACTATCAAATATCCCCACACTTGAGCGTTGCTTGTCCTCAAGCAATACAGAACTTGAAATTAAATCACACGAATAACTTCTTTATTCTTCACACTTTATACATCAGTGATTTTGATACGGCAGTATAAACAATGATAGTAACGATGTGGTTTACAGTCCCACATAAAAATTTAGATCCTTAAGGAAATTGGATCTTTATGAAAACATTTGATCTTTTGAAAATTCAATCTAGCTTTTACCTCAGATAAGTTTTCCGGAATAACCCTTCACCGATGTTTTCAAAATATTTTTGTGGGTTTTGTGGGTTTCAGATTTGAAAATTTTAGCTCAACACTTGCGGTTTTGTGTTACCCACTTGCTAACCTTGTATTTAGGAAAGCAACACGTCTAATTTACTTGTCCCGTATATTACCTTTCGGCAAACTACCGTCCGGTTGTAAAGGAAAGCGATGAACAAGCAACTGTTAAGGCAATGTCTAATGACATGCATTTGATTATGGTCCAAAAACGTGTCGGATGCTATTACTATCCTTTGTAGGGGCAATAATAAAGATCATCCTATGATTTTTTCGGTCTGGCACAAGGTCCTGTCTTCGACCATGCTATGCAACCACTGTTCTTACGGTTGACACCCGATTTGGTTCAGATGACCTAATGAATTCCAGGTGAATTCCTAGGATTTTACGTTCAATGGTAATGAACGCATTGAAAATGGGTTTTCAGAAAAAAAATCGGTTTGTAATTTGATCAAAATATTTTCTCGTTCAAGCTCGAGTTTAGATATCATTGAATTCCTCGAGTTTTTAATTCTCAATCTTTAAGGTCAATCTTAAGGATTGAGTAATATCAGTCTTAAAAGCTGATTTTTGATCTTTTAAGGAGATTATCCTTTCTGGGGGTCTGATTCATTAGTCTTATCAAGCTAATTTGCACGGCGCCCTCCCCATTTTACAAGACAGATCCTCTCATGGTTAGGATAAGTCTGACCACATGGCGACCCTGTTTGATGCTGAGGTCCGTGGATTTCCAGTCGATTTTAGAGATGACTTTTCTAGATTTTTCGTCAACCTACAGCTGGTCTGGACGACAACTTCTTGACCTAAATCAAGAAGCGCGTGTCTTTTTCAAAAGACTTTACTTCCTTGTAATGATGGAATTGATTCATCGTGTAGATCCATCTATTCTTTCAAAAGTATTACAATAAATCGGGTAAAACAGTTAATTTAGTCCAAAACAGAAGCACCCGCAATAACTTTACAAAAACATATGATAGATAGTTTTTAATTGAATAACTTTGTACATTCTCCCCACACTTGGCTTTTATCATGCGTCTTTTTATATTTAATAAATAAATTCAAGCGTTTTAGTTGTTTCTCAATTTATGTCCTTTCCGAGGTAACAATAATTTCGGCATTAACACCTAGTTTTATCGTTCATAAATATGTATAAACATGATTTTGAATTCATTTATTTGAAAATTTTTAAAATTTTCACAAAATTTGGCAAATAAACCAAGTGCAAACCCGAGAGAATTTATAACCCTTCCCCACACTTGAGATCATGCAATGCCCTCATTTGCATGAAATCGGACTATAATTATAAATTCACGAGGGTGATAAGTGTAGAAAAGTGATTAAAATACCCAGTTTGTAATTTCATAGCTCGTCGAATGATAGATGGCGCGCCTCATCGTTCATTCCTTCTTGTTTTATCACACATGTTTTTCTTCAAAAACGGTTGCTTTTCTGAACTGTTTGCTAATTTTTAAAAATGCGTCTTTTACCCTAATCGTGCATTTTTATTAACGAGTTATGCACTAACCCGAACTCCTAATTTAACGTTAAGTGGGGTTAGACTTCCCCACACTTAGCTGACGACATGTGAAGTCGGTAGAATAAGTTCCACGAATTAAAATAGTGAGCCACTTATTTACATTTCGGGTGGTGTATAATATATCAATGGGTTTAATGTTTAGAACCACCCGATCGTCACTACTTAATTCTTTTTTAAGTGTAGCTTTTAGTAAATGGATATGTCTCTTTTCTGGTTCTTGATCAAATGGATCGTTATACACCGACATACATATTTCTATAGGGTGGACAATTCCTAACATTTCCTTCCGTTTATTCTCTGGATCAAAGTTTTCACCTCTATTACCCAATTGGGTGAAATCCGAGGTGTCATTATCTATTACAGCTCGTATTTCATCTTCGGTAGATGACTTGTCTATTGAGAATATTGGGTTAGAAGGTTGTGGAATGGTGAATTTTGGGATCGAAGCAAATTCTTCTTCATTAATGGTACTTATCGGTCCCACCATTTTGGTCTCGGGGGTAAAATTTTCAACGTTATCATTTTTCCAAGAGTACCAATTTGTCACCTTTACTTATTCTTCTTCATCCATTGATGGATTGTTGATTTCGTCGGTAGAGGCTAATGTGTCGATATGTTGTGAAATTGGTAAAGATGAATAAAAAGTATCATCGGGATAATTGGTGATTTTGGAGCTCTCAAATTCATCAAAATTCGATGATATGAGATTTTCTTGCACACGACTCCTCAGATCAACAGGTGTGTAATCTGATAGAGTTTCAGCTTGCCGATTTACAAACTCTCTCATTTGTTCATTTTGAGCATCAAGTTCTTCGAATTTGATTTTCATATAATCTAAAGAATCTACAGGCACATAATTTTCTTCGTCTTCTGGTTGTTGAGTTTGGATATATTCTTGGGAATAATCCCAATTTGAATTGTATTCTTCATAATCATTCCATTCAGGTTCTATGGGTGCATAATTTTCCATAAGAACGTAATAATAACATTCCCATGTTGAGTGATAATCTTCACAGATTTCACAACCAGTTATTGTTTCGTCATTCGTGATCAAAGATTGACCGAACAAATTGTCATCAACACCCGTTTGAGAGTATTGATTAAATTGATTTCGGATGTCATAAAGAGTTTCCAAAATATCCTCGAGATTTTCCATAATGCGCTTATTACCAAATTTTAGCTACAATGTGGTGCATTTACTTAATTATCCTATTAGTTATAAAAATAAAAATTATATAAGTTATCAAATTAATAGACTTTTCTGCTTTTGCCCACGTTTCGAATAGCCAATAGATGCAGCAGGGAGCTAGAACCCTTTAAATCGAAAGCTCACAACTCAGCCACTAACAAATCCAACTATTACTACGGAGCATAAAATTTGGATGTCTATCAATTTAACCACTTAAAACAATTTTTCGTTGAAATTTAAAGAAATGTTAGAGAAGAAATAGAAAAATTCTATGTCCTAAAAACTATAGTGTCGAGATATAAGAAAGAAAAAGAGTGCGCGTCGAAAAACGTCGAAAAATAAAAAGGCGAAAAATAATTAGGCGTCGCAAAATAAAAATAAGAAAGTAGCGCGTCGTAACTTAAAAGGCATTAAAATTTAAGAATTAAAAGTTGCGTCTAAAAATATTAAAGCTTAAAAGAAAAACTATATCCCAAATGGCAATAACTTAAAAAGGAACTAAAAACTAAAAACGGTGTCGCAAAATTCTAAAGCACCTAAATCTTAGTCTAAAGAAAAAGCACTTAAGGGATTTTACGGCAAAGCCTAAAAATCTAGAAGTAAAAATAACTATGGCAAAAACTATATTTAAAACTAAATATGAACGAAAAATACAAAAATTACGCTAAAACGAATAAAAAGATACAAAATATAAAAAATATACTAAAAGTTGTAAAAAGTTCAATTTTTATAAAAATATTATTTTTAGATTATTAGTATATAAAAATATTAATATATATAATTTATAATAATAATTAAACTAAATATTAAAAGTTATTATTAAAACTAAATACAAATATATTAATTAATAAGAACCCTAATTAGGTTAAATATTAATAATAATAAATAATAAAACCCTAATCCGTATTAAATGCTGCGTACCAGGTTTGCTGTGTAAGACAGCTCTGCGACTGCGGTTTCACATGGCAGAATGGCTCCGCGAGTGCGGATGTTTGCAGACTCAATATGGTTCCGTTTTTTTTTTAAATTTTATATTGTTTTTCTAAAAATATATTTATACAAATATATATAAAAATAAAAAATATAGCGTTTCGCCGAGTTCCTCGGCAGCGGCGCCAAAAACTTGATGTCGTAGCATGGGGGTACGGAAATACTATTATTTTTTACTACGAAATACGTTACAAATTACACAAGTTTAAATTATTTATTTACAGATGGGATATACCTAAACCTTTCTACAACACTATAGGTAGTGTACCTAATCGTAGAGTAGTATAGTTTTTAGTAAGTCCGGTTCATTCCACAGGGAGATGGCTTATTTCACACTATATTTTAAATAACTATATTTGTACAAAATATATATAATAATATATAAAAAGGGGGTTTACCGTTTAATGACCGGTTTGTCGATTTTAAAACTTTAGTCGCAGTTAAAACCTAATGTAAAATATTAAAAATAAATACAACTTAATTTAAAACGTAAAGTAAATAACGATAATGAACTTGCGATAAATAAAAGTGCGAGAAAATTAAAAAGTACGATAATTAAAAGTTCAATTAAATGCAATGACAATAAATAAAAAAGCGATAATTAAAAGTGCAATTAAATATGAAAATAAAAGAATTATGCTTATTTAAACTTCCGTAATCATGATGTTCGACGTGTTGATTTTAGTTTATTCCCATGGGTTAATTGTCCTGGATTATTTAATATGTCCGTCTGGTTTTTGTCCATAACAGTCCATCAGTCATAAATATAAAATGCGAGTGTCCTCGTCAAATTATCCTTATACCCGAAGTCAAATATTCCAACTAATTGGGGACTTAAACTGTAACAAAGTCTTAATACTTTGTTTAATAATTACACCAGGATATCGACTGCGTGTAACCCAAGGTTTTAATACTTTGTTAACAATTACACCAAGTGTCCTTGTATATAATTTCACCCCTGTTTTAATAATTCTAGTGACTATTAATTCATTCTCGTGTCCGGTTAAATGAACGATTATTCGTACATATAAATATCCCGCCCATCGTGTCCGATCGAGTGTATGTGGTTATTTATAGGTACGTCCAATTGTAAATCTTCATATTAAATTAACAAACTATCATTTAGTTAAACAAATATAAAGCCCATTAATAGCCCATAGTCTAATTTCCACAAGTGTCGTTCTTTTGTCTAAACCCCAATTATGGTACAAAGCCCAATTACCCAATTTTAGTATTTTAGCCCAACATCATGATTACTTCGTCTTAAATAAGCATAATAATAACTTAAGTACGAAACATTAATTTAAAAAGGAGAACATAGCTTACATTGATTATTTATCGCGTAGTGTTACACGGACAGAGCTCCGACTTTAAAACCCGTAAAATAACCTTTGCATAACCCAAAACTAATCTAATATAAAACTACACTATAATATATATATAATATATATATATATATATATATTTATTATTATTACAGAGGAGTATTATTATTATTATATATTTTGAACTCGGCAGAAGCTCGTTGGATTTATAGGACATTTTTGATTTTGGCTGCTCCGCGAGTGCGGAGGTTCTATGCTTTAAAGCTCCGCGAGTGCGGAGGTCAGGAATCCAGCTCACATTTTTTTGGCCATTTGCTTGTCGACATTATATTTAAATATATATAATATATAAATAATTTATATAATTATTTAAATATTATATTATATTCTTGTGCATAGTTGACTCATAATTTTTAGTCCGTTGCGTCGGGCGTTGATAGTTGGCTCAGGTCCCGGTTCCGGATTTTCGAACGTCCTTTCGTATAATTTAATATCTTGTACTTTCCGTTCCGCAACTTGTACTCTTGTCATTTTTAGACGTTTCTTATCAATAAATTGAACCACTTAGATTGTATCTTGTACATTTGAGCTTTTTGGTCATTTGCGTCTTCAAATCGTCGTTTTCGCCTTTTATCTTTGCACTTATTTAATATAAACGATTACAACTTACAATAGGACAATTGCAACTAAATAATTTACATATTGGGAGGATATTGCTACTAAATATATGTTCATTTGGAGCACTATCAAATATCCCCACACTTGAGCGTTGTTTATCCTCAAGCAATACAGAACTTGAAATTAAATCACACGAATCACTTCTTTATTCTTCACACTTTATACATCAGTGATTTTGATACGGCAGTATAAACAATGATAGTAACGGTGTGGTTTACAGTCCCACATAAAAATTTAGATCCTTAAGGAAATTGGATCTTTATGAAAACATTTGATCTTTTGAAAATTCAATCTAGTTTTTACCCTAGATAAGTTTTCCGGAATAACCCTTCACCGATGTTTTCAAAATATTTTTGTGGGTTTTGTGGGTTTCAGATTTGAAAATTTTAGCTCAACACTTGCGCTTTTGTGTTACCCACTTGCTAACCTTGTATTTAGGAAAGCAACACGTCCAGTTTACTTGTCCCGTATATTACCTTTCGGCAAACTACCGTCCGGTTGTAAAGGAAAGCGATGAACAAGCAACTGTTAAGGCAATGTCTAATGACATTTATTTGATTATGGTCCAAAAACGTGTCGGATGCTATTACTATCCTTTGTAGGGGCAATAGTAAAGATCATCCTATGATTTTTTCGGTCTGGCACAAGGTCCTGTCTTTGACCATGCTATGCAACCACCGTTCTTACGGTTGACACCCGATTTGGTTCAGATGACCTAATGAATTCCAGGTGAATTCCTAGGATTTTACGTTCAATGGTAATGAACGCATTGAAAACGGGTTTTCAGAAAACAAATCGGTTTGTAATTTGATCGAAATATTTTCTCGTTCAAGCTCGAGTTTAGATATCATTGAATTTCATGAGTTTGTAATTCTCAATCTTTAAGGTCAATCTCAAGGATTGAGTAATATCAGTCTTAAAAGCTGATTTTTGATATGTTAAGGAGATTATCCTTTCTGGGGGTCTGATTCATTAGTCATATCAAGCTAATTCGAAGGGTGTCCTGGAATGATGGGGATATTCTTATATATGCATCTTGTTAATGTCGGTTACCAAGTGTTCACCATATGAATGATTTTTATCTCTATGTATGGGATGTGTATTGAAATATGAAATCTTGTGGTCCATTGTTACGATTTGATATATATAGGTTAAACCTATAACTCACCAACATTTTTGTTGACGTTTAAAGCATGTTTATTCTCAGGTGAATACTAAGAGCTTCCGCTGTTGCATACTAAAATAAGGACAAGATTTGGAGTCAATGTTTGTATGATATTGTGTAAAAACTGCATTCAAGAAACATATGTCGATGTAATATATTTCTATTGTAAACCATTATGTAATGGTCGTGTGTAAACAGTATATTTTAGATTATCATTATTTGATAATCTACGTAATGTTTTTAAAACCTTTATTGATAAAATAAAGGTTATGGTTGTTTTAAAAATGAATGCAGTCTTTGAAAAACGTCTCATATAGAGGTCAAAACCTCGCAACGAAATCAATTAATATGGAACGTTTATAATCAATATGAACGGGACATTTCAGTTGGTATCCGAGCGTTTTCTTAGAGAACCAAAAAATTTGCATTAGTGTGTCTTATCGAGTTTGTTAGGATGCATTAGTGAGTCTGGACTTCGACCGTGTTTTCTTTAAAAATGATTGCTTAACATTTTTGTTGGAAACTATATATTATTAACATGTAAATATTATGTGATATATTAATCTCTTAACATGTTTGATATTGTGTGATAGATGTCTACCTCTAGCACAAATCCCATTGACTCACCTAATAATAACGAAGAGTCGAATATATATTGGCAAGATTCACAAGTTCCCGAAGAACCGGAAGAAGAGGAAATGGAACCGGAAGAAGAGGAACCGGAAAACGAGAAACCAGAAGAAGAGGACCCAGAAGAAGAAGAGCTTCCGGAGGGGGGAATAGTAGGAACCACAGAAAACCGGTTAAATAAAAGAAAATCCTAAACCAATGGACCAAAGTTAATAATGGTCAATGGTGTTTCCGCTAAGGAAGCAAAATATTGGAAAAATTACCAATTTTCCGATGAATCGGATCCTGATGAGGATTCCGATGATGTTATAGAAATTATGCCGACCCAATTTAATGAGGCAAAAGAAAATAATAAGGGAAAAGGTATCAAAATAGAGAAATCTGATTCCGACCCCGATGAACTTTATATGTACCGTCAACACCCGTATTTTCAATATCGTGACAATAACCCGGGAACCTCTAAACCACCAGGTTTTTCTAAACCAATGTGGAAAACGACGACTCGTATTAGAGGAACATTGAAATGTCCCGTTCTTATTGATTAAAAACGTTCCATATTAATTGATTTCGTTGCGAGGTTTTGACCTCTATATGAGACGTTTTTCAAAGACTGCATTCATTTTTAAAACAAACCATAACCTTTATTTCATAAATAAAGGTTTAAAAAGCTTTACGTAGATTATCAAATAATGATAATCTAAAATATCCTGTTTACACACGACCATTACATAATGGTTTACAATACAAATATGTTACATCGAAATCAGTTTCTTGAATGCAGTTTTTACACAATATCATACAAACATGGACTCCAAATCTTGTCCTTATTTTAGTATGCAACAGCGGAAGCTCTTAATATTCACCTGAGAATAAACATGCTTTAAACGTCAACAAAAATGTTGGTGAGTTATAGGTTTAACCTATATATATCAAATCGTAACAATAGACCACAAGATTTCATATTTCAATACACATCCCATACATAGAGATAAAAATCATTCATATGGTGAACACCTGGTAACCGACATTAACAAGATTCATATATAAGAATATCCCCATCATTCCGGGACACCCTTCGGATATGATATAAATTTCGAAGTACTAAAGCATCCGGTACTTTGGATGAGGTTTGTTAGGCCCAATAGATCTATCTTTAGGATTCGCGTCAATTAGGGTGTCTATTCCCTAATTCTTAGATTACCGGACTTAATAAAAAGGGGCATATTCGATTTCGATAATTCAACCATAGAATGTAGTTTCACGTACTTGTGTCTATTTTGTAAATCATTTATAAAACCTGCATGTATTCTCATCCCAAAAATATTAGATTTTAAAAGTGGGACTATAACTCACTTTCACAGATTTTTACTTCGTCGGGAAGTAAGACTTGGCCACTGGTTGATTCACGAACCTATAACAATATATACATATATATCAAAGTATGTTCAAAATATATTTACAACACTTTTAATATATTTTGATGTTTTAAGTTTATTAAGTCAGCTGTCCTCGTTAGTAACCTACAACTAGTTGTCCACAGTTAGATGTACAGAAATAAATCGATAAATATTATCTTGAATCAATCCACGACCCAGTGTATACGTATCTCAGTATTGATCACAACTCAAACTATATATATTTTGGAATCAACCTCAACCCTGTATAGCTAACTCCAACATTCACATATAGAGTGTCTATGGTTGTTCCGAAATATATATAGATGTGTCGACATGATAGGTCGAAACATTGTATACGTGTCTATGGTATCTCAAGATTACATAATATACAATACAAGTTGATTAAGTTATGGTTGGAATAGATTTGTTACCAATTTTCACGTAGCTAAAATGAGAAAAATTATCCAATCTTGTTTTACCCATAACTTCTTCATTTTAAATCCGTTTTGAGTGAATCAAATTGCTATGGTTTCATATTGAACTCTATTTTATAAATCTAAACAGAAAAGTATAGGTTTATAGTCGGAAAAATAAGTTACAAGTCGTTTTTGTAAAGGTAGTCATTTCAGTCGAAAGAACGACGTCTAGATGACCATTTTAGAAAACATACTTCCACTTTGAGTTTAATCATAATTTTTGGATATAGTTTCATGTTCATAATAAAAATCATTTTCTCAGAATAACAACTTTAAAATCAAAGTTTATCATAGTTTTTAATTAACTAACCCAAAACAGCCCGCGGTGTTACTACGACGGCGTAAATCCGGTTTTACGGTGTTTTTCGTGTTTCCAGGTTTTAAATCATTAAGTTAGCATATCATATAGATATAGAACATGTATTTAGTTTATTTTAAAAGTCAAGTTAGAAGGATTAACTTTTGTTTGCGAACAAGTTTAGAATTAACTAAACTATGTTCTAGTGATTACAAGTTTAAACCTTCGAATAAGATAGCTTTATATGTATGAATTGAATGATGTTATGAACATCATTACTACCTTAAGTTCCTTGGATAAACCTACTGGAAAAGAGAAAAATGGATCTAGCTTCAATGGATCCTTGGATGGCTCGAAGTTCTTGAAGCAGAATCATGACACGAAAACAAGTTCAAGTAAGATCATCACTTGAAATAAGATTGTTATAGTTATAGAAATTGAACCAAAGTTTGAATATGATTATTACCTTGTATTAGAATGATAACCTACTGTAAGAAACAAAGATTTCTTGAGGTTGGATGATCACCTTACAAGATTGGAAGTGAGCTAGCAAACTTGAAAGTATTCTTGATTTTATGAAACTAGAACTTTTGGAATTTATGAAGAACACTTAGAACTTGAAGATAGAACTTGAGAGAGATCAATTAGATGAAGAAAATTGAAGAATGAAAGTGTTTGTAGGTGTTTTTGGTCGTTGGTGTATGGATTAGATATAAAGGATATGTAATTTTGTTTTCATGTAAATAAGTCATGAATGATTACTCATATTTTTGTAATTTTATGAGATATTTCATGCTAGTTGCCAAATGATGGTTCCCACATGTGTTAGGTGACTCACATGGGCTGCTAAGAGCTGATCATTGGAGTGTATATACCAATAGTATATACATCTAAAAGCTGTGTATTGTACGAGTACGAATACGGGTGCATACGAGTAGAATTGTTGATGAAACTGAACGAGGATGTAATTGTAAGCATTTTTGTTAAGTAGAAGTATTTTGATAAGTGTATTGAAGTCTTTCAAAAGTGTATAAATACATATTAAAACACTACATGTATATACATTTTAACTGAGTCGTTAAGTCATCGTTAGTCGTTACATGTAAGTGTTGTTTTGAAACCTTTAGGTTAACGATCTTGTTAAATGTTGTTAACCCAATGTTTATAATATCAAATTAGATTTTAAATTATTATATTATCATGATATTATCATGTATGAATATCTCTTAATATGATATATATACATTAAATGTCTTTACAACGATAATCGTTACATATATGTCTCGTTTAAAAATCATTAAGTTAGTAGTCTTGTTTTTACATATGTAGTTCATTGTTAATATACTTAATGATATGTTTACTTATCATAGTATCATGTTAACTATATATATATATCCATATATATGTCATCATATAGTTTTTACAAGTTTTAACGTTCGTGAATCACCGGTCAACTTGGGTGGTCAATTGTCTATATGAAACATATTTCAATTAATCAAGTCTTAACAAGTTTGATTGCTTAACATGTTGGAAACATTTAATCATGTAAATATCAATCTCAATTAATATATATAAACATGGAAAAGTTCGGGTCACTACAGTACCTACCCGTTAAATAAATTTCGTCCCGAAATTTTAAGCTGTTGAAGGTGTTGACGAATCTTCTGGAAATAGATGCGGGTATTTCTTCTTCATCTGATCTTCACGCTCCCAGGTGAACTCGGGTCCTCTACGAGCATTCCATCGAACCTTAACAATTGGTATCTTGTTTTGCTTAAGTCTTTTAACCTCACTATCCATTATTTCGACGGGTTCTTCGATGAATTGAAGTTTTTCGTTGATTTGGATTTCATCTAACGGAATAGTGAGATCTTCTTTAGCAAAACATTTCTTTAAATTCGAGACGTGGAAAGTGTTATGTACAGCCGCGAGTTGTTGAGGTAACTCTAGTCGGTAAGCTACTGGTCCGATACGATCAATAATCTTGAATGGTCCAATATACCTTGGATTTAATTTCCCTCGTTTACCAAATCGAACAACGCCTTTCCAAGGTGCAACTTTAAGCATGACCATCTCTCTAATTTCAAATTCTATATCTTTTCTTTTAATGTCAGCGTAGCTCTTTTGTCGACTTTGGGCGGTTTTCAACCGTTGTTGAATTTGGATGATCTTCTCGGTAGTTTCTTGTATAATCTCCGGACCCGTAATCTGTCTATCCCCCACTTCACTCCAACAAATCGGAGACCTGCACTTTCTACCATAAAGTGCTTCAAACGGCGCCATCTCAATGCTTGAATGGTAGCTGTTGTTGTAGGAAAATTCTGCTAACGGTAGATGTCGATCCCAACTGTTTCCGAAATCAATAACACATGCTCGTAGCATGTCTTCAAGTGTTTGTATCGTCCTTTCGCTCTGCCCATCAGTTTGTGGATGATAGGCAGTACTCATGTCTAGACGAGTTCCTAATGCTTGCTGTAATGTCTGCCAGAATCTTGAAATAAATCTGCCATCCCTATCAGAGATAATAGAGATTGGTATTCCATGTCTGGAGATGACTTCCTTCAAATACAGTCGTGCTAACTTCTCCATCTTGTCATCTTCTCTTATTGGCAAGAAGTGTGCTGATTTGGTGAGACGGTCAACTATTACCCAAATAGTATCAAAACCACTTGCAGTCCTTGGCAATTTAGTGATGAAATCCATGGTAATGTTTTCCCATTTCCATTCCGGGATTTCGGGTTGTTGAAGTAGACCTGATGGTTTCTGATGCTCAGCTTTGACCTTAGAACACGTCAAACATTCTCCTACGTATTTAGCAACATCGGCTTTCATACCCGGCCACCAAAAATGTTTCTTGAGATCCTTGTACATCTTCCCCGTTCCAGGATGTATTGAGTATCTGGTTTTATGAGCTTCTCTAAGTACCATTTCTCTCATATCTCCAAATTTTGGTACCCAAATCCTTTCAGCCCTATACCGGGTTCCGTCTTCCCGAATATTAAGATGCTTCTCCGATCCTTTGGGTATTTCATCCTTTAAATTTCCCTCTTTTAAAACTCCTTGTTGCGCCTCCTTTATTTGAGTAGTAATGTTATTATGAATCATTATATTCATAGATTTTACTCGAATGGGTTCTCTGTCCTTCCTGCTCAAGGCATCGGCTACCATATTTGCCTTCCCCGGGTGGTAACGAATCTCAAAGTCGTAATCATTCAATAATTCAATCCACCTACGCTGCCTCATATTCAGTTGTTTCTGATTAAATATGTGTTGAAGACTTTTGTGGTCGGTATATATAATACTTTTGACCCCATATAAGTAGTGCCTCCAAGTCTTTAATGCAAAAACAACCGCGCCTAATTCCAAATCATGCGTCGTATAATTTTGTTCGTGAATCTTCAATTGTCTAGACGCATAAGCAATCACCTTCGTTCGTTGCATTAATACACAACCGAGACCTTGCTTTGATGCATCACAATAAATCACAAAATCATCATTCCCTTCAGGCAATGACAATATAGGTGCCGTAGTTAGCTTTTTCTTCAATAACTGAAACGCTTTCTCTTGTTCATCATTCCATTCAAATTTCTTCCCTTTATGCGTTAATGCAGTCAAGGGTTTTGCTATTCTGGAAAAGTCTTGGATGAACCTTCTGTAGTAACCAGCTAGTCCTAAAAACTGGCGTATGTGTTTCGGAGTTTTCGGGGTTTCCCACTTTTCAACAGTTTCTATCTTTGCCGGATCCACCTTAATACCTTCTTTGTTCACTATGTGACCGAGGAATTGAACTTCTTCCAACCAAAATGCACACTTTGAAAACTTAGCGTACAATTCTTCCTTCCTCAATACTTCTAACACCTTTCTCAAATGTTCACCGTGTTCTTGGTCATTCTTTGAGTAAATAAGTATGTCATCAATGAAAACAATGACAAACTTGTCAAGGTATGGTCCACACACTCGGTTCATAAGGTCCATGAACACAGCTGGTGCATTAGTTAAACCAAACGGCATGACCATAAACTCGTAATGACCGTAACGTGTTCTGAAAGCAGTCTTTGGAATATCATCTTCTTTCACCCGCATTTGATGATACCCGGAACGTAAGTCAATCTTTGAATAAACAGACGAGCCTTGTAGTTGATCAAATAAGTCATCGATTCTCGGTAGTGGGTAGCGGTTCTTGATGGTAAGTTTGTTCAACTCTCGGTAGTCGATACACAACCTGAATGTACCATCTTTCTTCTTGACAAACAAAACAGGAGCTCCCCACGGTGATGTGCTTGGTCGAATGAAACCACGCTCTAAAAGTTCTTGTAATTGGCTTTGTAGTTCTTTCATCTCGCTGGGTGCGAGTCTGTAAGGAGCACGAGCTATTGGTGCAGCTCCTGGTACAAGATCTATTTGAAATTCAACGGATCGATGTGGGGGTAATCCCGGTAATTCTTTCGGAAATACATCAGGAAATTCTTTTGCGACGGGAACATCATTGATGCTCTTTTCTTCAGTTTGTACTTTCTCGACGTGTGCTAGAACAGCATAGCAACCTTTTCTTATTAGTTTTTGTGCCTTCAAATTACTAATAAGATGTAGCTTCGTGTTGCCCTTTTCTCCGTACACCATTAAGGGTTTTCCTTTTTCTCGTATAATGCGAATTGCATTTTTGTAACAAACGATCTCCGCTTTCACTTCTTTCAACCAGTCCATACCGTTTATCACATCAAAACTCCCTAATTCTACTGGTATCAAATCAATCTTAAATGTTTCGCTAACCAGTTTAATTTCTCGATTCCGACATATATTATCTGCTGAAATTAATTTACCATTTGCTAATTCGAGTAAAAATTTACTATCCAAAGGCGTCAATGGACAACTTAATTTAGCACAAAAATCTCTACTCATATAGCTTCTATCCGCACCCGAATCAAATAAAACGTAAGCAGATTTATTGTCAATAAGAAACGTACCCGTAACAAGCTCCGGGTCTTCCTGTGCCTCTGCCGCATTAATATTGAAAACTCTTCCACGGCCTTGTCCATTCGTGTTCTCCTGGTTCGGGCAATTTCTAATAATGTGGCCCGGTTTTCCACATTTATAACAAACTACATTGGCATAACTTGCTCCGACACTACTTGTTCCGCCATTACTCGTTCCGACACCATTTGTTCCTTTCGTTCTATTAACCCCTGGTCCGTAGACCTCACACTTCGCCGCGCTATGACCATTTCTTTTACACTTGTTGCAAAATTTGGTGCAGAACCCCGAGTGATTCTTTTCACACCTTTGGCATAGCTGCTTCTGATTGTTGTTGTTGTTGCGGTTATTATTGTTATTGGGATGATTGTTGTAGTTGCTGCTGTTGTTGTTGTTGTTGTTGTTGTTGTTGGGCCGTTTGTTGTAGTTGCGATTGATGTTGCGATTGTTGGGATAATTGTTGCGATTATTGTTGTAATTGCTGTTGTTGTTGTATTGGTGATTCTTATCACCGTTTTCCTCCCACTTTCTTTTGACTTGCTTCACATTAGCCTCTTCAGCAGTCTGTTCTTTAATTCTTTCTTCAATTTGGTTCACGAGTTTGTGAGCCATTCTACATGCCTGTTGTATGGAGGCGGGCTCGTATGAACTTATATCTTCTTGGATTCTTTCCGGTAATCCTTTCACAAACGCGTCGATCTTCTCTTCCTCATCTTCGAATGCTCCCGGACACAATAGGCACAATTCTGTGAATCGTCTTTCGTACGTGGTAATATCAAATCCTTGGGTTCGTAACCCTCTAAGTTCTGTCTTGAGCTTATTGACCTCGGTTCTGGGACGGTACTTCTCGTTCATCAAGTGCTTGAATGCTGACCACTGTAGTGCGTACGCATCGTCTTGTCCCACTTGCTCTAGATAGGTATTCCACCATGTTAACGCAGAACCTGTGAAGGTATGCGTAGCGTACTTTACTTTGTCCTCTTCAGTACACTTACTTATGGCAAACACCGATTCGACCTTCTCGGTCCACCGTTTCAATCCGATCGGTCCTTCAGTTCCTGTACTGCTAGATCCAAGGTTATTGTTGGTATGTAGCGCAACCTGTACTGCGGCTATGTTTGAAGCTAGAAAAGTACGGAATTCCTCTTCATTCATATTCACGGTGTGTCGAGTAGTCGGTGCCATTTCCTTCAAAATAGTTAAATGGAACAAGTTAATCATACAGAATATTAAGAGTAGTTAATAGTATTTCGTAGCATAATATGAACTCATTTATAAAAGCTTTTTCTTCATATTAGCGTTTTATAAGTTTAAATTCGGGTAGTACCTACCCGTTAAGTTCATACTTAGTAGCTAATATACAATTCAACTACTACAATTCTATATGAAAAACTGATTATAATAATATTTCGCGTTCAAACTTTTATACAATATTTTACAAACTTACAATACCGCTTATTTTACATAAAGCATGAAATATAGCACACAATAACTTTGATACAAGATAGTTGTGAAGATAATTCTAGCTAGTACACAAGTCGTTCAGCAAAGGCAATAAAGACACGTAATTCATACGTCCAGAAACAAGTCATGCATTCTGGTTTTACTAGGACTACTTCCCATCCTTGGTCTTGTGCAACATAACCGTTATGGCCGTTGATAAGACAGCGTGTTGTAACGTCGTCAAAGGGACGAGGGTTACGTAATGTCCAACAGTCCCGTAATAATCTAAAAACCTCATTTCTTACCCCAATTACCGACTCCGTCACTTGTGGAAACGTTTTGTTTAATAGTTGTAGCCCGATGTTCTTGTTCTCACTTTGGTGAGAAGCGAACATTACTAATCCGTAAGCATAACATGCTTCTTTATGTTGCATGTTAGCCGCTTTTTCTAAATCACGAAGTCCAATATTCGGATATATTGAGTCAAAATAATTTCTTAACCCGTTGCGTAAAATAGCATTTGGGTTCCCCGCAATATATGCGTCAAAGTAAACACATCGTAACTTATGGGTTTCCCAATGTGATATCCCCCATCTTTCAAACGAAAGTCTCTTATAAACCAAGACATTCTTGGAACGTTCTTCGAATATCTTACAAACTGATCTCGCCTTAAATAGTTGTGCCGAGGAATTCTGGCCGACTCTAGACAAGATTTCATCAATCATGTCTCCGGGTAGGTCTCTTAAAATATTGGGTTGTCTATCCATTTTGTGTTTTTAAACTGTAAAATAGACAAGAGTTAGATTCATAATAAAATACTTATTAATACTAGCAATTTTTACATATATCATAAAGCATAAGAACACTATATTACATATATTACACCACACGAATACAACTATCTTATTCTGACTCGCTCGTTTCTTCTTCTTCGGTTTTGGTTCGTTTTGCCAAGTTTCTAGGGATATATGATGTTCCCCTAATACGAGCCGTCGTTGTCCACATTGGTTTAGAAAAACCTGGTGGTTTAGAGGTTCCCGGGTCATTGTTACAACTTAAGGACTTCGGGCGTTGACGATACATATAAAGTTCATCGGGGTTGGAATTAGATTTCTCTATTTTTATGCCCTTTCCCTTATTATTTTCTTTTGCCTTTTTAAATTCAGTTGGGGTAATTTCTATAACATCATCGGAATTCTCGTCGGAATCCGATTCATCGGAGAATTGGTAATCCTCCCAATATTTTGCTTCCTTGGCGGAAACACCATTGACCATAATTAACCTTGGTCGGTTGGTTGAGGATTTTCTTTTACTTAACCGTTTTATTATTTCCCCCACCGGTTCTATTTCTTCATCCGGTTCCGATTCTTCTTCCGGTTCCGATTCTTCTTCCGGTTCCGACTCTTCTTCCGGTTCCTCTTCGGGAACTTGTGAATCAGTCCACGAATCATTCCAATTTACATTTGACTCTTCATTATTATTAGGTGAGTCAATGGGACTTGTTCTAGAGGTAGACATCTATCACATAATATCAAACGCGTTAAGAGATTAATATATCACATAATATTCACATGTTAAAAATATATAGTTTCCAACAAAATTTGTTAAGCAATCATTTTTCAAGTAAACACGGTCGAAGTCCAGACTCACTAATGCATCCTAACAAACTCGATAAGACACACTAATGAAAAATTCTGGTTCTCTAAGACCAACGCTCGGATACCAACTGCAATGTCCCGTTCTTATTGATTAAAAACGTTCCATATTAATTGATTTCGTTGCGAGGTTTTGACCTCTATATGAGACGTTTTTCAAAGACTGCATTCATTTTTAAAACAAACCATAACCTTTATTTCATAAATAAAGGTTTAAAAAGCTTTACGTAGATTATCAAATAATGATAATCTAAAATATCCTGTTTACACACGACCATTACATAATGGTTTACAATACAAATATGTTACATCGAAATCAGTTTCTTGAATGCAGTTTTTACACAATATCATACAAACATGGACTCCAAATCTTGTCCTTATTTTAGTATGCAACAGCGGAAGCTCTTAATATTCACCTGAGAATAAACATGCTTTAAACGTCAACAAAAATGTTGGTGAGTTATAGGTTTAACCTATATATATCAAATCGTAACAATAGACCACAAGATTTCATATTTCAATACACATCCCATACATAGAGATAAAAATCATTCATATGGTGAACACCTGGTAACCAACATTAACAAGATGCATATATAAGAATATCCCCATCATTCCGGGACACCCTTCGGATATGATATAAATTTCGAAGTACTAAAGCATCCGGTACTTTGGATGAGGTTTGTTAGGCCCAATAGATCTATCTTTAGGATTCGCGTCAATTAGGGTGTCTGTTCCCTAATTCTTAGATTACCAGACTTAATAAAAAGGGGCATATTCGATTTCGATAATTCAACCATAGAATGTAGTTTCACGTACTTGTGTCTATTTTGTAAATCATTTATAAAACCTGCATGTATTCTCATCCCAAAAATATTAGATTTTAAAAGTGGGACTATAACTCACTTTCACAGATTTTTACTTCGTCGGGAAGTAAGACTTGGCCACTGGTTGATTCACGAACCTATAACAATATATACATATATATCAAAGTATGTTCAAAATATATTTACAACACTTTTAATATATTTTGATGTTTTAAGTTTATTAAGTCAGCTGTCCTCGTTAGTAACCTACAACTAGTTGTCCACAGTTAGATGTACAGAAATAAATCGATAAATATTATCTTGAATCAATCCACGACCCAGTGTATACGTATCTCAGTATTGATCACAACTCAAACTATATATATTTTGGAATCAACCTCAACCCTGTATAGCTAACTCCAACATTCACATATAGAGTGTCTATGGTTGTTCCGAAATATATATAGATGTGTCGACATGATAGGTCGAAACATTGTATACGTGTCTATGGTATCTCAAGATTACATAATATACAATACAAGTTGATTAAGTTATGGTTGGAATAGATTTGTTACCAATTTTCACGTAGCTAAAATGAGAAAAATTATCCAATCTTGTTTTACCCATAACTTCTTCATTTTAAATCCGTTTTGAGTGAATCAAATTGCTATGGTTTCATATTGAACTCTATTTTATGAATCTAAACAGAAAAGTATAGGTTTATAGTCGGAAAAATAAGTTACAAGTCGTTTTTGTAAAGGTAGTCATTTCAGTCGAAAGAACGACGTCTAGATGACCATTTTAGAAAACATACTTCCACTTTGAGTTTAATCATAATTTTTGGATATAGTTTCATGTTCATAATAAAAATCATTTTCTCAGAATAACAACTTTAAAATCAAAGTTTATCATAGTTTTTAATTAACTAACCCAAAACAGCCCGCGGTGTTACTACGACGGCGTAAATCCGGTTTTACGGTGTTTTTCGTGTTTCCAGGTTTTAAATCATTAAGTTAGCATATCATATAGATATAGAACATGTATTTAGTTGATTTTAAAAGTCAAGTTAGAAGGATTAACTTTTGTTTGCGAACAAGTTTAGAATTAACTAAACTATGTTCTAGTGATTACAAGTTTAAACCTTCGAATAAGATAGCTTTATATGTATGAATTGAATGATGTTATGAACATCATTACTACCTTAAGTTCCTTGGATAAACCTACTGGAAAAGAGAAAAATGGATCTAGCTTCAATGGATCCTTGGATGGCTCGAAGTTCTTGAAGCAGAATCATGACACGAAAACAAGTTCAAGTAAGATCATCACTTGAAATAAGATTGTTATAGTTATAGAAATTGAACCAAAGTTTGAATATGATTATTACCTTGTATTAGAATGATAACCTACTGTAAGAAACAAAGATTTCTTGAGGTTGGATGATCACCTTACAAGATTGGAAGTGAGCTAGCAAACTTGAAAGTATTCTTGATTTTATGAAACTAGAACTTTTGGAATTTATGAAGAACACTTAGAACTTGAAGATAGAACTTGAGAGAGATCAATTAGATGAAGAAAATTGAAGAATGAAAGTGTTTGTAGGTGTTTTTGGTCGTTGGTGTATGGATTAGATATAAAGGATATGTAATTTTGTTTTCATGTAAATAAGTCATGAATGATTACTCATATTTTTGTAATTTTATGAGATATTTCATGCTAGTTGCCAAATGATGGTTCCCACATGTGTTAGGTGACTCACATGGGCTGCTAAGAGCTGATCATTGGAGTGTATATACCAATAGTACATATATCTAAAAGCTGTGTATTGTACGAGTACGAATACGGGTGCATACGAGTAGAATTGTTGATGAAACTGAACGAGGATGTAATTGTAAGCATTTTTGTTAAGTAGAAGTATTTTGATAAGTGTATTGAAGTCTTTAAAAAGTGTATAAATACATATTAAAACACTACATGTATATACATTTTAACTGAGTCGTTAAGTCATCGTTAGTCGTTACATGTAAGTGTTGTTTTGAAACCTTTAGGTTAACGATCTTGTTAAATGTTGTTAACCCAATGTTTATAATATCAAATTAGATTTTAAATTATTATATTATCATGATATTATCATGTATGAATATCTCTTAATATGATATATATACATTAAATGTCTTTACAACGATAATCGTTACATATATGTCTCGTTTAAAAATCATTAAGTTAGTAGTCTTGTTTTTACATATGTAGTTCATTGTTAATATACTTAATGATATGTTTACTTATCATAGTATCATGTTAGCTATATATATATATCCATATATATGTCATCATATAGTTTTTACAAGTTTTAACGTTCGTGAATCACCGGTCAACTTGGGTGGTCAATTGTCTATATGAAACATATTTCAATTAATCAAGTCTTAACAAGTTTGATTGCTTAACATGTTGGAAACATTTAATCATGTAAATATCAATCTCAATTAATATATATAAACATGGAAAAGTTCGGGTCACTACAAACATCATATATCCCTAGAAGATTAGGAAAAAGAACCAAGTCCAAAGAAGAAGAAACCAGTGATTCAGTGATGTCGAACGAGGTGTATATAAAATAGCTTATATTTTACTAGGAAAAACTATTAAATACGATACAATTTTACACAAGATATTTATTTATTTATAGAATGGATATACTTAAACCTTGCTACAACACTTATAGGCAGTGTACCTAATCGTACAGTAGTGTAGTTTTTAGTAAGTCCGGTTCGTTCCACAGGGAAATCTTTAAACAAAGCTCAACGCTAAATTAGTTTACTTTTATAAAAATACAAATATATATATATAGGTAATATTATTATTATAAAGGGGGGTTTTTAACGTTTAATGACCGGTTTGTCGATTTTAAAACTTTAGTCGCAGTTAAAACCTAATGTAAAATATTAAATAAATACAAGACTTAAATTAAAGCGTAAAGTAAATAACGATAATGAAATTGCGAATAAAAATGCGATAAAATTAAATTGCGATAATTAAAAGTACGATAATTAAAAGTGCGATTAAATAAAATAACAATAAATAAAAGTGCGATAATTAGAAGTGCAATTAAATATAAAATAAAGGAAATTAAATATGAAATAAAAGAATTATGCTTATTTAAACTTCCGTAATCATGATGTTTGACGTGTTGATTTTAGTTTTATGCCCATGGGTTAATTGTCCTTTGTCCTGGATTATTTAATATGTCCGTCTGGTTTTTGTCCATAACAGTCCATCAGTCATAAATATAAATTGCAAGTGTCCTTGTCAAATTATTATTATACCCGAAGTTAAATATTCCAACTAATTGGGGATTCGAATTGTAACAAGGTTTTAATACTTTGTTTAATGAATACACCAGGTTATCGACTGCGTGTAAACCAAGGTTTTACTACTTTGTTAACAATTACACCAATTACCCTTGAATGTAATTTCACCCCTGTTTTGATTATTCTAGTGGCTATTAATCCATTCCCGTGTCCGGTTAAATGAACGATTATTCGTACATATAAATACCCCGCCCATCGTGTCCGATCGAGTGTATATGGTAATTTATAGGGACGCCCAATTGTAAATCTTTATATTAACATTAACAAACTTTCATTTAGTTAAACAAATATAAAGCCCATTAATAGCCCATAGTCTAGTTTCCACAAGTGTCGTTCTTTTGTCCAAACCCCAACTATGGTACAAAGCCCAATTACCCAATTTTAGTAATTAGCCCAACATCATGATTACTTCGTTTTAAATAAGCATAATAATAACTTAGCTACGAGACATTAATATAAAAAGGTTGAACATAACTTACAATGATTAAAAATAGCGTAGCGTTACACGGACAGAATTTCGACTTACACCCTTACAACATTCGCTAACATACCCTTATTATTAGAATTATAATTAAAATTAAAATATAAATTATAAATATAAATATATTTACGTATGAAGAGGAAGAGAAAAAGATGATTAAAACTCGGCAGAAAACTGGCTTTATATAGGACCTGACCAGCAATCTCACTCCATGCGACTCGCATGATTTTGTGCTTCTGGCCATGCGAGTCGCATGGCCACCCTGGATCCAGCCAACTACTTTGTTTTCTTCTTGCCGACGTAATATAATAATAATAATATATATAATATATAATTATATATAATTATATATATATTATATTATATTCTTGTGCATAGTAGACTAGATATTTTTGGTCCGTTGCGTCGGGCGTTTCTTCTTGGCTCAGGTCCCGGTTCCGGATTTTCGGACGTCTTTGCGTATTATTTTATATCGTGTACTTTGCGTCTTGTAACTTGTACTCTTGTCATTTTGAGACGTTCCTCATCAATATTTTGAACCTTTTTAATTGTATCTTGTACTTTTTAGCTCTTTGGACCTTTTTGTCTTCAATTTGTCGAATCTGCCTTTTGTCTTCACCTTTTATTATTTAAACGAATATCTCTTGTAAATAGAACAATTGCAACTAAAAGCTTGTCTTTCTTGAGGAATAATGCTATGAAATATATGTTCGTTTTTAGCATTATCAAATATTCCCACACTTGAGCGTTGCTTGTCCTCAAGCAATATTGTCTTGAAATACTAGAATCACTTCTTTATTCTTCACACTTTGTACATCAGTGATTTCTATACGGCGGTATAAACAATGGAAGTAACGATATGGTTTACAGTCCCACATGACTATAAAAATTTAGATCCATTAAGGAAATTGGATCTTTATGAAAACATTTGATCTTTCGAAAATTAAATCTAGTTTTTACCCTAGATAAGTTTTCCGGAATAACCCTTTACCGGTGTTTTGCAAAATATTTTTGTGGGTTTGGTGGGTTTCAGATTTGAAAATTTTAGCTCAAAACTTGCGGTTTTGTGTCACCCACTTGCTAACCTTGTATTTGGAAAGCAACACGTCCAGTTTACTTGTCCCGTATATTACCTTTCGGCAAACTACCGTCCGGTTGTAAAGGAAAGCGTTGAACAAGCAACTGTTAAGGCAATGTCCCGTGACATGCTTTTGATTATGGTCTATAACGTGTCGGACGCAATTACTATCCTTGGTAGGAGCAATAGTAAAGCTCACCCTTATAATTTGTCGGTTTGGCACAAGGTCCTGTCTTTGACCATGCTATGCAACCACCGTTCTTACGGTTGACACCCGATTTGGTTCAGGTGACCTAATGAATTCTAGGTGAATTCCTAGGATTTTACGTTCAATGGTAATGAACGCATTGAAAATGGGTTTTCAGAAAACAAATCGGTTTATAATTTTGATCAAAATATTTTCTCGTTCAAGCTCGAGTTTAGATATCATCGAATTCCATGAGTTTGTAATTCTCAATCTTTAAGGTCAATCTCAAGGATTGAGTAATATCAGGCTTAAAAGCTGATTTTTAATCTTTAAGGAGATTATCCTTTCTGGGGATCTGATTCATTAGTCTTATCAAGCTAATTTGCACGGTGCCTCCCCATTGTACGAGATAAATCCTTCTCATGGTTAGGATAAATCTGACCACTTGGCGACCCTGTTTGATGCTGAGGTCCGTGGATTTCCTGCTGATTTTAGAAATGACTTTTCTAGATTTTTCGTCAACCTACAGCTGGTCTGGACGACAACTTCATGACCTAAATCAAGAAGCGCGTGTCTTTTTCGGAAGACTTTACTTCCTTTTAGTGATGGAATTGATTCATCGTGTAGATCCATCTCTTCTTTTCTTTCATCGGGTAAAACAGTTTAGTTTAGTCCAAAGCAAAAGTATTTTCAGTTATTTGTTACAAATATATGTGGCATATGTTTAAAATAACTTGGTAAATTTTCCACACTTGGCTTTTTATTTTTTCTTTTTATCGTCCTCTATTCCATTTTAAATGAATTTTAACATTTTAGTTTGTTTCTCAATTTATGTCCTTTCCGAGGTAACAATAATTTCGGTGTTAAAACCTAGTTTTATCGTTCATAAATATGTATAAACATGATTTTGAATTCATTTAATTGAAAATTTTGAAAAATTTTACTAGAATTGGGTAGTCAGTATATAAGACTAGGGCTGTTCTTTTTTATCAGAGAGCACTAGATTCTAATACAACTACTGCTTTACTAGTATTTTTAATGGTAACCAAGTGTTTAATATAAAAATTTTAAAATCCGAAAGAATTTAATCCCTTCCCACACTTAAGATCTTGCAATGCCCTCATTTGCAAGAAATCAGTAACAATTTAAATTATTGAGGGTGATTAGTGTGAAAATGATTAAATTTTTACCAAAGTTTCCAAATATATTGGCGTTTGTTTGCTGAATGATAAATGGTGCACGTCATTTGTTCATTCCGTCTTGTTGTTATTTCACATATATTTTGCATCATTGTCGTCAAAATTACTTGCTTTTGCTGAACTTAATGCCAGTCTTTGAAAACGCGTTGTTTTACCCTGTTTTGTGCATAAAAGAGAATACATACAATACAAATATAATCATACATGTAATTTGAAATGGAACTTTGGCATCCCACTTTCAAACTATAAGAAAAATATTAGTACACAATAATAATAGAAATATCAAACATTACATAAACGTAATAAAATGTTAAGTGTTTAAAATAAAAATAAAAATTACCAACTTATCTCTACTGATCAGGAGGTGGGTTAGGAGGAAAATTAGGATATGGATCCCAATTCATGTTCGCGTCCGGGTTCCATGGCTGATTATAGGTGAACTGGTATGCTGCGTCATAATCATATGAATCATAGGGTGGTCTCATTTCTGGCTGATGTGCGGGATAGTATGCGGGTCGGGTCGGATAATACATCTCGCCAGGCTGCAACTGGCTTATAATTTGGCGCTGATGATAATCCCATCGGCCATGCTCTCGTTGCCGGGAATGCTCGTAGTCATTCCGACGTTGCCATGCCTCGTACTGCATATGCCTATCATAGTTCGTCATGTATTCATCCTCCATACGAACGCCTAAATCAAGAGCAGTCTCCCGAACAACTCATATAATGTTGTTCGCCTCCTCCATCTCGTCATCCGAACCTCTCTCTACCTGTCGCTGAGGTCCCTCGTATCGATATACCCGACCACGTCTCATCAATAATACCCTTGCACCGTGATAAAGGTTTGAACTTATAGTTTCACCTCCGTCCTCTATTTCGTTCATTGGACCCCCTTGGTGCTTATCTACACCTAAATACTCTCCAATGAGAGTAATGAAAATACCACCACCTATAATACTCCCCGATTTCATCCCCGAAACTACATTAGCGAGATAATAACCAACACAATAGGGAATGTTAATGAAACTCCTCGGGTCTCTAATACACTTGAGGTAGAACAAATCGTTTACGGTCAATTTCTCCTTATTCCTACCCCTTTGTGTAATTGTGTTTGCTAAGAATCTATGAATCACCCGGAGTTCAGCTCTGTCTATATCTAAGTATGTATGATTTCCACTGGCGTGAAATTCATTAAAGTGGGACATACGCCTCCAGACAGCGTTAATATCAAATTCCCTATCTACCCTTTCTCCTTGGGCAATCAGGCTATTACAGTCGGGGCTCAAAAGTTCAGCAGGGGTGTAAATCTGTAAGGCCCTAGCTAAATCTATCATGGACATTCTGTACATGCGTCCACCTAACAGAAATCTAATAAAGCTTCTATCATCTATCCTCCTAACATCACTGTTTAACTTAATAGTACTAAGTAATTCTATACACCATTCCCTATATATGGTTCTACGAATGGAAAATAGACGCATCCAATCGTTAAACTGAGAATTACCATACCTTTGCACCAATAATTCCCGAATCGGTTCGGCAAGGTTAACTGTTTCCAAAGGTACCCAGTCAATTGCCCTTGGCATTTCAACAACCTTAAAGTAGAGAATGTGCATGTTCTTTTGATAATCTGGATACTCTATCCAACATCGATCAAATCTCAGATTTGGGTGTAACTGATCTTCATTAATGTCTAAACTCAGAATCCTTTGATGTGGAGCGAATTGACGAAACTGATTCATGAATAATTGATCTTGATCGTGATATGGAATATGTTGCTCCTCCTGTTCTTCTTCTTCTTGTTGCATATGTTGTTCTTGTTCATGAAACATTTCCGGTTCGGGCTCTGGTTGCCTGGATGATGATGCTCCTGAACCTCCAGTATCGGCTCTCTGCAAAACACATTAAACACAAAAATTGTGCATCCAAATATGCATTAGTGTTAGCAAAATAATAACTTGAAACAATTATGATGACATGTTTAATTCATAACACATTTTATACACATTTTCTTAACAATAACAATTCTACACTTTTACATACGAAAATGTGTACAATGTTTTATCACATTTAAACTCTTAAACATGTCAACAATAATCATTATAGCAATTAAACACTTGTTACATGGCATTCAAATCAAACTAGTGCTCATTTTCATATTTTTGTCAAGTCTACACTTTGTCAAATAAGCATATATGAAAAATGTACATCAAGTTCATAAGCATTTATCTTAAATAACATGCCAAAATAATCACTACTAGCAATGAAACAAGTTTCAAATGGCCTTTATATCAAATTATCCAAGTTCATGAATTTTTAGACTTAAAAAGTCCACTTTAATTCTCAAAAACATGTTTAGGCTCAAAGTTTGGATCAATTAACTACCTAAACATGTTACACTACTTAATTTAGCAACAATTCATGACAAAAATCGGCCATAACCTGTTTATATCAAAAAGCCCCAAATTGCTCAAGAACACAAACCCTAGATTCTTAAAAATTTGAAGTTTTTAGCTTCAATTCATGTTAAATAGCTTCTATCTAGGATATACATGCATAATATAACAACAATTTAGCTCTAATTACACCTAAATTTAACAAAATCAAAATATAAAATTTCTAGCTCAAGAACACAAAAATTCGAATTTAAAGAGATTAGGGGTGAAATCTTTACCTTTCTCCTGAAGGGGTTGAGACTACTGAATCTAGGCATGATTATTGTGAAGTTTTGCAAGAAATTTGATGAAAAATGATGAATTTTTGAGAGGGTTTTGGAGATGGTTCGTGTATATGTGTGTGTGTTGTGAAAAAGAGCAGCTCGCTGGATAATTTGATCCTGTCCAGTTTTTATCTGTCATGCGAGTCGCATGACTTTACTCTTACCCCCATGCGAGTCGCATGGGGGTATTTTCCAGGTTTTTTATATTTTTTTTTTTTTTTTTTTTTTTTATAATAACCTTATACTTTTAAAACATAAAATTTAATAAAATTTTAAAAATTTTGTTTCTTTTTAGGACGAGGTTGTTTCGGGCCGATGCCCTAGTCCGTCCCTCGACAAAATTTTAAAATTTGTCTTTTTGTAGCGATTGTTTTAAAAGCTAAGATTTTTGGGTTTTTTTAATGTTTTTGGCATACTTTAAATCAATAAGATTAAAAATAATGATAATAAAAGTTCTCGTCCCTCCCTCGGGTAAAGCAATTTCGGTTCAAAGACCTAGTCTTCAACTTACGACGAATTTTAAAAATCATATTCTTAACTTACTGAGATAAAGTAAATTTTTGTTTTTAAATTCACACAATTTAAATATAAAATTCAAAATTAATATTAAAAATTCACACCAAACTTAAAATTTGAAATGCATAAAATTAAAAATTCATATTTTAAAAATTAAAAATTCACACCAAACTTAATTTAAAAATTCATATTATAAATTCACACCAAACTTATATTAATTTTTCAAATATTTACAATTTTAAATATATTGTTTTTATAAAGTTTACAATATTAACTTAAGATTTAAATATTAATTTTAAAAACATGGTAAAAATAAATTTAAAAATCTTTTTGTCTTTTTATCCCACTTTAATCAATCAAATATTATCAAAAATATGCGCCCCTCTTTTCGGTAAAGTAATTTCGGTTCCAAGACCTAATTTAACTCATGACGAATTTTTGAAATATTTTGGGTTGATTGATTAAAGATATTTATACCTTAAGAATAAACGTTAAATTTCGCAGTGATGTAATAAATTTTTGAATGATATCAATAATTTCGGTCGCCAAACCTAATTTTATTTAATACCAATTTAATACTTTTTAGCGAACAAATTAGCGTTTATTATCAAAAGGTTAAAAATAAAAATAAAAATAAAAACTGTACAGACATACCTGTGAAATAGATTTCTTAGTTATATGATCTATTATATTCATAAGATAGTCGGTTTAATTGGTTTTCCATGGCTGCATAGGCGTAACCTCGAGCATTCATTGTCTTTTCTTCTAAACATATGAACGGTCCGTCTCTGCATAAAGTAACAAATTCGGTATTTGAATAGGTTTGATTATTTGAACATTTACCTCCATGTGACCATTTTCCGCATTTGTGACATCGTTCTAGATGTCGTGCTCTTCTTTTCGCTGCGGATTTTGATTTTCCTTTACCAAATTGTAACTTATTATCTTCGCATCTGGATCCTTTTCTAACTCCGTCCATTCTTTCTCTGATTACTGATACTAATTCACTCGGTAGTATGTCATTATTACGTTTAGTGATCAAAGCGTGTAGCATTAGACCATGGTTTAGTTCACAGGCAGTCTTCATTTCGTAAAAACCTAAAAAAAATAAAAATTCAGAATGGGGGGAGAAGACTAGTTCTTTAGGGTCTGCTAGGGAAAGACCATACGTGTTCCATTTTCGAGAACTACACGAAAACAGACAATCTAACTCTAACAGAAATACATATTATCCTTTAAAGACTTTATTCTCCCCACACTTAGTTAGCTGTGGTATCGAAATTGTGATTAACTTCGTTGTCGACTTCCATCGGACCATGTATGTAATGTTTAACTCTGTGACCATTAACTTTAAATTCAATCCCATTTGAATTTATTAATTCTATCGTTCCGTATGGGAAAACTCTTTTGACTATGAATGGTCCAGACCATCTTGATTTCAATTTTCCAGGAAATAGCTTGAATCGTGAATTGAAAAGAAGAACTCTGTCTCCTTCTTTGAATTCTTTTGAACTTCTGATTCTTTTATCATGCCATTTCTTCGTTCTTTCTTTATAGATTAACGAATTTTCGTATGCTTCATGTCTTAATTCTTCTAATTCGTTTAGTTGACTTAATCGTAGACGTCCGGCTTCATGTAAATCAAGGTTACATGTCTTCAAAGCCCAAAATGCTTTGTGTTCAATTTCTACTGGAAGATGACATGCTTTTCCATAAACAAGTCTAAAAGGTGTGGTTCCAATTGGAGTTTTGTAGGCTGTTCTAAAAGCCCAGAGTGCATCCTCCAATTTAATGGACCATTCCTTCGGATTTGATCCTACGGTTTTCTCTAGAATACGTTTTAAAGCTCGGTTGGTATTTTCAACTTGTCCACTTGTTTGTGGATGATATGCGGTGGAGATTTTATGAGTTACTCCATATCTTTTAAGAACTTTCTCAAGTTGATTATTACAGAAATGAGTACCCCGATCACTTATTAAAGCTTTCGGTGTTCCAAACCTTGCAAAAAGACGTTTTAAAAAGTTGACTACAACTCGTGCATCGTTAGTTGGGAGAGCTTGTGCTTCCGCCCATTTAGATACATAATCAATGGCTACGAGTATATATAAATAATTATGAGATTTTGGAAATGGACCCATAAAGTCAATACCCCAAATGTCAAATACTTCACATACTTGGATGACATTTTGTGGCATTTCATCACGTTGACTTATTCTTCCGGCCCTTTGACATGCATCACAGGATTTGCAAAGAAGGTGTGCGTCTTTGTAAATTGTAGGCCAATAGAATCCAGCTTCATAAACTTTTCTTGCTGTTAGTTGAGGCCCATAATGCCCTCCTGTTGGTCCTGTGTGACAATGGTTTAAAATTTTACTAGCTTCATCTCCAAATACACATCGGCGTATTATTCCATCGGGACAACTTTTAAACAGATGTGGATCTTCCCAGAAATAGTGTTTTATATCACTGAAGAATTTCTTTCGTCTTTGGTACGATAATCCTTTTTCAAGGAATCCACAAACTAAGTAGTTTGCATAGTCTGCAAACCATGGGATTTCTTTATAATCTATCTTCAATAGATATTCATCAGGAAAGTTGTCTTGTATGGCCGATTCATTCAGAACTTCTAATTCGGGATTTTCAAGACGAGAAAGATGATCAGCGGCGAGATTTTCTGCTCCTTTTTTATCTCGGATTTCAATATCAAACTCTTGTAAGAGTAAGATCCAACGGATTAATCTTGGTTTAGCATCTTGTTTTGAAAATAGGTATCTAAGAGCAGAATGGTCGGTATAGACCACCGTTTTTGCTAGAACGAGATATGATCGAAATTTGTCAAAAGCAAAGACAATAGCAAGGAGTTCTTTTTCAGTAGTTGTATAGTTCGTTTGTGCTCCTTGTAATGTCTTACTAGCATAATATATAGGTTGAAATCGTTTTTCAATCCTTTGTCCTAAAACGGCTCCCATTGCAAAATCACTTGCATCGCACATTAGTTCAAATGGTAGATTCCAATTTGGTGTTATCATGATCGGTGCATTAGTGAGTTTTTCTTTGAGAATATTAAAAGATTTGATACATTCATCTGAAAAGATGAATGGCGCATCCTTTTCTAGGAGTTTATTCATAGGAGTGGCAATTTTAGAAAAATCTTTTATAAAACGTCGGTAAAAACCGGCATGCCCTAGAAAACTCCTAACTCCTCTAACATTGGTGGGATGTGGAAGTTTAGCAATTACATCTACTTTAGCTCTATCCACTTCAATTCCTTCTTTTGAAATTTTATGTCCAAGAACGATGCCTTCTTTAACCATGAAATGGCATTTCTCCCAATTAAGTACTAGATTTGATTTTTCGCATCTAATTAGCATTCGTTCCAGATTAACTAGACATGATTTAAATGTATCACCGAAGACTGAAAAGTCATCCATGAATACTTCCATGCATTCTTCTATCATGTCGTGAAAAATCGCCATCATACACCTTTGAAAGGTTGCAGGGGCGTTACAAAGTCCGAATGGCATGCGTTTGTAAGCAAAAGTACCATAAGGGCACGTGAATGTGGTTCTCTCTTGATCTTCGGGTGCTATTGGAATTTGAAAATATCCGGAAAATCCATCTAGAAAACAATAGTAACTATTTCCGGCTAATCTTTCCAACATTTGATCTATGAAAGGTAAGGGAAAGTGATCTTTTCTGGTGGCGTCATTTAATTTTCTATAATCAATACATACACGCCATCCTGTTACAGTCCTAGTAGGAATAAGCTCATTTTTCTCATTTGTGATGACAGTCATGCCACCCTTCTTAGGTACGCATTGAACTGGGCTTACCCATGGACTATCAGAAATTGGATATATCAAACCTGCATCTAGCAGTTTAATAATCTCTTTCTTAACTACATCTTGCATATTAGGATTTAGTCTTCGTTGGCGTTGCACATACGTTTTATGACCTTCTTCCATAAGGATTTTATGTGTGCAATACGAAGGACTTATTCCTTTAATATCATGAATCTTCCATGCAATGGCTGGTTTATGAGCTTTCAACACAGAAATGAGTTGTGATTTCTCATTTTCAGTAAGAGAAGACGATATTATTACAGGTAATTCAGATTCACCATGTAAATAAGCGTATTCCAAATGGTTTGGAAGTGGCTTTAACTCTAATTTCGGAGGTTCTTCTATCGATGATTTATATCGATATCTGTCTTCTTCTTTTAGCATTTGAATTTCTTCTGTTGTTGGTTCATATCCATTAGCTATAAGTGTAGCTAACATTTCAGCTTCATCAATTGGTTCATTACCTTCTCCTAAAGAACATTCTCCTGTTCCTTGTAATTCTGGAAATTCTTCTAATAATTCTGCATGTGCATCTATAGTTTGAATATAATAACATGTATCATCTGCAGATTGTGGTTGTTGCATTGCTCTATCAACTGAAAAGGTAACACTCTCATCCTCTATACTTAGGGTCAATTTCTTACCGAACACGTCTATCATTGCTTTAGCCGTGTTTAAGAATGGTCTTCCTAATATGAGAGGAACTTGAGAATCTTCTTCCATGTCCAAAACAACAAAATCTACTGGAAATACTAAAGTACCAACTTTAACTAGCATGTTCTCCATTATCCCTCTAGGATATTTTATTGATCTATCGGCTAGTTGTATGCTTATTCTGGTTGGTTTCAATTCTCCAAGGTCTAGTTTAGCGTATAGTGAATACGGCATTAGATTTATACTAGCACCTAAATCTGCTAATGCTTCTATTGAACTAAGACTACCCAGAAAACATGGAATTGTGAAACTTCCTGGATCAGATAGTTTTTCGGGTATCTTATTCAACAGCACTGCTGAACAATTAGCATTCATAGTAACAGCCGAGAGTTCTTCCATTTTCTTTCTATTCGTGATTAGATCTTTCAAGAATTTAGCATACCTTGGCATTCCTGAAATCACATCAATGAAAGGAAGATTTACATTTATCTGTTTAAACATATCCAAGAATTTGGATTGCTCGGCTTCAAGTTTTTCCTTCTTCATTTTACTCGGGTAAGGAAGTGGTGGTTGGTATGGTTTAACATAAGGTTTATCCTTAACTGTGTTATCTTCATTAACCTTCTCAACTACCGGTTCTTTTTCCTTATCTTGATCAGGTTGTGGTTCTTGTGGAGTAGGAATAGTTTCATCAGAAGTTACAGGTATTTCAGGTGGTTTAAGTGTTGTACCACTTCTTGTGGTAATAGCTTTAGCTGTTTCATTCCGGGGGTTAGCATTTGTATCGCTTGGTAGACTTCCCGGTTTTCTTTCACCTATTAACCTTGCTAGGTTACTTACTTCTTGTTCTAGATTTTGAATAGAAGCTTGTTGATTTCTAAATGCTTGAGCATTTTGTTCATTAGTTTGTTTTTGAGATGTGAAAAACTGCGTTTGAGTTTCAACTAGCTTCGTCATCATATCTTCTAAATTCGGCTTTTTATCATCGGTTTGTTGTGGTGGTTTGTTTTGAAAATTTGGTCTTTGCTGATTGTAAGTATTATTGGATACTTGTTGATTGCTAGGACCTTGTTGGTTGTTGTATGGAATATTTCGGTTATAATTCTGGTTTTGATTGTAAATCGGTCTTGGCGGTTGATAATTATTCTGATAATTATTTCCAGGCCTTTGGTTTATGTATGAAATATTCTCTCTTTGTTCCATTGTTAATTCAATACTGAGACAATCTTTTGTCAAATGTGGTCCTCCACACTGCTCACAACTAATTCGTATAGCATGAATATCTTTAGTCATCTTTTCCATTCGTCTCTCGAAAGCATCTATCTTTGCGGAAATGGAATCTAAGTCATGGCTAGAATCGGCTCTAGCTGCTTTAGATGATCTAATGATATCTTTTTCTTGGTGCCACTCATGTGAGTGGGAAGCAGTATTATCAATAATTTTGTAAGCATCAGTTTCGGTTTTCTTCATAATAGAACCACCAGCTGCTATATCTATGTCTTTTCTTGTAGTGATGTCGCATCCTCGGTAGAATATTTGTACTATTTGACAGGTGTCTAAACCATGTTGCGGACATCCTCTTAGTAACTTTCCATATCTTGTCCACGCCTCATATAGAGTTTCATTTGGCTTCTGTGTGAACGTAACAATTTCTGCTTGAAGTCTTACGGCTTTAGATGCAGGAAAGAATTGTTTAAGAAATTTGTCAACTAAAACGTCCCATGTATCAATCGCCCCTTCAGGTAACGATTCCAACCAATCTTTGGCTTCTCCCTTTAAAGTCCAGGGAAATAACATGAGATATATCTGTTCATCCTCCACTTCTCGTATTTTAAATAGTGTGCAGATCCTATTAAAGGTACGTAGATGTTCATTTGGATCTTCCTTCGGCGCACCACTAAATTGGCATTGATTAGTCACCATGTGTAGAATTTGTCCTTTGATTTCATAATCTGGCGCATTAATGTCTGGATGAGTAATTGCGTGACCTTGGCCAGTGCGTTTAGCTCTCATTCGGTCTTCCATACTTAAAGGTTCCAGATTCTCCATAATTGAATTTGTTGAATCGGTATCAATAGATGATTCTGATTTAATAGTTCGTTCCTCAACAATCTCTGTTTGAATGATTGGTGGTTCCGGAGGAAAGTTTAATGGTTCAGGATCTATGAACCGTTCCTGAATATTTTCTGGATTCTCAATTGTGAGGTTTGTTTCAAAAACTGGATTATCGGAAAATTGAGTTGAAGTACTTGGTCGACTGGATGACGATTCTAAAGAAAAATCAACGGCGGTTATATTTGTTAAACGATGTCTTGATCGAGTTACAGGTGGTGAACGTACAAAAGGTGATGAACGTCTTGCTCGGTGCATTCACTGAATATCCTATTAGTTTTTAAAAAGGAAAGAAAAATTATAATAAGTTATCCAATCAATAGACTTTTCTGATTTTGCCCACGTTTCGAATAGCCAAAAGATGCAGAAGAGGGGCAGGATTCGTTTGGTCTCAATATAATTGAGGACTGTTTGGCTCCAATAACCCGGTCCACGTACAAATCCAACTATTACTACGAACCAGAAAATTTTGATGTCTATCAATTTAACCACTTAAAATAAATTTTCGTAATTTTAAGAAATTTAGATAAGAAGTAGAATAAAAATCTATGTCCTAAAAACTAGAATGGCGAGAAATAAGAGAGAAAAAGAGTTCGTCGAAAAAGGTTGAAAAAGAAAAAATGGTTGAAAAATAAAAGGTGACGGAAAAATAAAAGAAACTTATAAAAACTTAAAAATACTTAACTAACCTAACCTTATTACTACAACTAACTTAAAATTATAATCGCAAATTGAAATTACTAATTGGAATGATAATTGATACATAGTAAAAGGTCTAAAAATATTAAAGCTTACAAGGAAAAACTAAATCCCAAATGGAAATAACTTAAAAAGAAACTAAAACTTAAAAAGGCGTCGCAAAATTCTAAAGCACCTAAATCTTAGTCTAAAGAAAAAGCACTTAAGGAATTCTACGGCAAAGCCTAAAAATCTAGGAGTAAAAATAACTATAGCAAAAACTAAGTTTAAAATTAAATATGAGCTAAAAATACAAATATTACGCTACAACGATTAAAAAGGTACAAAATATAAAAGTTATAAAAAGTTATAAAAATATTAGATTTTATAAAAATATTATTTTTATATTTTATATATTTTTGTATTAAATATTATATATAATAAAACTAGTTTTTAAGTTAATTAAAATAAACTAAAAACTTAAATATAATAATAATAGATAATAGGGTTTAATTAATAATAATTAAATAATAACCGTAATAAATGCGAAATTAGGGTTTGAATGTGGCCCTGTCAGACCCCTCATGCGAGTCGCATGGTTTAAGGGGGTGGGTCATGCGAGTCGCATGACTGAACTGGACCGGTTCAATTTGACAGGTTCAATTTGACAGGTCACGTAATATTTAATATTTATTTTCTTTTTTTCTGTTTTATATTTAAAATATAAATATATATATAATTAAAATAAAACTTAATTTTAAAAACTAAAAATAAACTTAAAATACTTTATAATTTTGTAAAAATAAAAGAAAAACTTAAAAAAAATATTTAAAATACTTTTTTTTTTTTCTTTTCGATTTTAAAAGTTTTTTTTTTTTTTTTTTTTTGGTTTTTTTTTTATATTTAAACAAAAATATAAATTTTACAAAAACTAATTATAACTTAAAAATTAAAAATATGGCGTTTCGCTTCGGCGTTCCCCGGCAGCGGCGCCAAAAATACTTGATGTCGAACGAGGTGTATATAAAATAGCTTATATTTTACTAGGAAAAACTATTAAATACGATACAATTTTACACAAGATATTTATTTATTTATAGAATGGATATACTTAAACCTTGCTACAACACTTATAGGCAGTGTACCTAATCGTACAGTAGTGTAGTTTTTAGTAAGTCCGGTTCGTTCCACAGGGAAATCTTTAAACAAAGCTCAACGCTAAATTAGTTTACTTTTATAAAAATACAAATATATATATATAGGTAATATTATTATTATAAAGGGGGGTTTTTACCGTTTAATGACCGGTTTGTCGATTTTAAAACTTTAGTCGCAGTTAAAACCTAATGTAAAATATTAAATAAATACAAGACTTAAATTAAAGCGTAAAGTAAATAACGATAATGAAATTGCGAATAAAAATGCGATAAAATTAAATTGCGATAATTAAAAGTACGATAATTAAAAGTGCGATTAAATAAAATAACAATAAATAAAAGTGCGATAATTAGAAGTGCAATTAAATATAAAATAAAGGAAATTAAATATGAAATAAAAGAATTATGCTTATTTAAACTTCCGTAATCATGATGTTTGACGTGTTGATTTTAGTTTTATGCCCATGGGTTAATTGTCCTTTGTCCTGGATTATTTAATATGTCCGTCTGGTTTTTGTTCATAACAGTCCATCAGTCATAAATATAAATTGCAAGTGTCCTTGTCAAATTATTATTATACCCGAAGTTAAATATTCCAACTAATTGGGGATTCGAATTGTAACAAGGTTTTAATACTTTGTTTAATGAATACACCAGGTTATCGACTGCGTGTAAACCAAGGTTTTACTACTTTGTTAACAATTACACCAATTACCCTTGAATGTAATTTCACCCCTGTTTTGATTATTCTAGTGGCTATTAATCCATTCCCGTGTCCGGTTAAATGAACGATTATTCGTACATATAAATACCCCGCCCATCGTGTCCGATCGAGTGTATATGGTAATTTATAGGGACGCCCAATTGTAAATCTTTATATTAACATTAACAAACTTTCATTTAGTTAAACAAATATAAAGCCCATTAATAGCCCATAGTCTAGTTTCCACAAGTGTCGTTCTTTTGTCCAAACCCCAACTATGGTACAAAGCCCAATTACCCAATTTTAGTAATTAGCCCAACATCATGATTACTTCGTTTTAAATAAGCATAATAATAACTTAGCTACGAGACATTAATATAAAAAGGTTGAACATAACTTACAATGATTAAAAATAGCGTAGCGTTACACGGACAGAATTTCGACTTACACCCTTACAACATTCGCTAACATACCCTTATTATTAGAATTATAATTAAAATTAAAATATAAATTATAAATATAAATATATTTACGTATGAAGAGGAAGAGAAAAAGATGATTAAAACTCGGCAGAAAACTGGCTTTATATAGGACCTGACCAGCAATCTCACTCCATGCGACTCGCATGATTTTGTGCTTCTGGCCATGCGAGTCGCATGGCCACCCTGGATCCAGCCAACTACTTTGTTTTCTTCTTGCCGACGTAATATAATAATAATAATATATATAATATATAATTATATATAATTATATATATATTATATTATATTCTTGTGCATAGTAGACTAGATATTTTTGGTCCGTTGCGTCGGGCGTTTCTTCTTGGCTCAGGTCCCGGTTCCGGATTTTCGGACGTCTTTGCGTATTATTTTATATCGTGTACTTTGCGTCTTGTAACTTGTACTCTTGTCATTTTGAGACGTTCCTCATCAATATTTTGAACCTTTTTAATTGTATCTTGTACTTTTTAGCTCTTTGGACCTTTTTGTCTTCAATTTGTCGAATCTGCCTTTTGTCTTCACCTTTTATTATTTAAACGAATATCTCTTGTAAATAGAACAATTGCAACTAAAAGCTTGTCTTTCTTGAGGAATAATGCTATGAAATATATGTTCGTTTTTAGCATTATCATTCAGATTAGAGGGGTGTGAGCATGTTGTGTAATAAATGTATTGTAGTATGCTTGTATTTTTATGTTCTATGTAAAAATTGCTTGTATTGTTTGTTTTTACGAATCTAATCCTTGTCTATTTTACAGTATAAAAACAAAATGGACGTTAAGGGTAGACAACCGAATATTTTAGAAGACCTACCAGAGGATATGATTGAGGAAATCTTGTCTAGAGTCGGTCAGAATTCATCAGCACATTTAGTTATGGCGAAATTAACTTGTCAAACCTTTGAAAGACTTTCCAGAAATGCGTTAGTTTATAAAAGGCTTTCCTTTGATAGGTGGGGTATATCACATTAGGGAGACTTTAAGTTACGTCGTGTTTTCTGTAAAGCGTTAAATGCGGGGAACCCAAATGCAATTTTACGCTACGGGTTAAGAACCTATTTTGACTCAACATATCCCAACATAGGATTTCGTGAATTAGAAAGAGCTTCTAACATGCAACATAAAGAAGCATGTTATGCTTACAGGTTAGTGATGTTCGCTTCTTACCAAAGTGAGAAAAAGAACATCGGATTGCAGCTTTTAAATAAAACTTTCCCACAAGTGACGAATTTTGTAGTTAGGGTGAGAAACAAGGTTTTTAGATTATTACGGGGCTGTTGGACATTACGAAACCCTCGTCCTTTTGACGACATTACAACATGCTGCCTAGCTAATGGTCATAATGGTTTTTTTCCACAAGACCAAGGATGGGAAGTTGTCTTAGTAAAATCAGAATCCATGACTTGTTTCTGGACTTATGAATTACGTGTCTTTATTTCCTTTGCCGAACAACTTGCGTATTAACTAGATTTATCTTCAAAACTGTCCTGTATCATAGTGTACTATATTTTATGTTATATGTAATATAGCGAAGTTGTAAGTTTGAAGAATATTTGTATGTGATATATTATTATAATCAGTTTTTCATATGGAATTGTAGTAGTTGAATTGTATATTAGCTACTAAGTATGAACTTAACGAGTAGGTAGTACCCGAATTTAAACTTATAAAACGCTAATATGAAGAAAAAGCTTTTATAAATGAGTTCATATTATGCTACGAGATACTATTGACTACTCTTAATATTCTGTATGATTAAATTGTTTCATTTGACTATTTTGAAGGAAATGGCACCGACTACTCGACACACCTTGAATATGAGCGAAGAGGAATTTCGTGCCTTTCTTGCTTCAAACATAGCCGCAGTACAGGCCGCGCTACATACCAACAATAACTCTGAATCTAGCAATACAGCTAACGGCGCAAGAAATCGTGTAGGATGCTCCTACAAGGAATTCACTGCCTGCAAACCTTTAGAATTTGATGGGAATTCACTGCCTGCAAAAGTACAAAATACAATCAAAGTGGTTCCAATTATTGATAAGAAACGTCTCAAAATTACAAGAGTACAAGATTCAAAACGCAAAGTACAAGATATTAAATTGTACGCAAGGACGTTCGAAAATCCGGAACCGGGACCAGAGTCAACTCTCAACACTCGACGCAATGGACTAAAAATTACAAGTTAACTATGTATATAAATATAATATAATATATAATTAATTATATTAATTATATATATATATTATATTTATATAATAAATCGTCGGCAAACAAAGAGCCAAAGTTGGGTGAGCTGTAAAAACAAACTCCGCGACTCGCGGAGTTTGAAGAAGGAAAGGGCCGCGAGTCGTGGAGCCCCAAAAACCGAAAATTCCTATAAAAGGCAACGCAGTTCGACGAAAAAAATATCCAAAATATATCAATCTCTCTATATCTATACGTAATATTTATATTTATAATTTATATTTTAATTTTAATTTTAATTTTAATTTTAAATCCTAATAATAAGGGTATGTTAGCGAATGTTGTAAGGGTGTAAGTCGAAATTCTGTCCGTGTAACGCTACGCTATTTTTAATCATTGTAAGTTATGTTCAACCTTTTTACATTAATGTCTCGTAGCTAAGTTATTATTATACTTATTTAATCCGAAGTAATCATGATGTTGGGCTAAAAATATTAAAATTGGGTAATTGGGCTTTGTACCATAATTGGGGTTTGGACAAAAGAACGACACTTGTGGAAATTAGACTATGGGCTATTAATGGGATTTATATTTGTTTAACTAAATGATAGTTTGTTAATTTTAATATAAAGATTTACAATTGGACGTCCCTATAAATAACCATATACACTCAATCGGACACGATGGGCGGGGTATTTATATGTACGAATAATCGTTCATTTAACCGGACACGGGAATGGATTAATAGCCACTAGAATTGTTAAAACAGGGGTGAAATTATGTACAAGGACATTTGGCATAATTGTTAACAAAGTATTAAAACCTTGGGTTACACTCAGTCGACATCCTGGTGTAATTATTAAACAAAGTATTAAAATCTTGTTACAGTTTAAGTCCCCAATTAGTTGGAATATTTGACTTCGGGTATAAGGATAATTTGACGAGGACCCTCGCACTTTATATTTATGACTGATGGACTGTTATGGACAAAAACCAGACGGACATATTAAATAATCCAGGACAAAGGACAATTAACCCATAGGCATAAAACTAAAATCAACACGTCAAACAGCATGATTACGGAAGTTTAAATAAGCATAATTCTTTTATTTCATATTTAATTTCCTTTATTTTATATTTAATTGCACTTCTAATTATCGCACTTTTATTGTTATTTAATTGCACTTTTAATTATCGTACTTTTTAATTATCGCAATTTTATTGCACTTTTATTTATCGCAATTTCATTATCGTTATTTACTTTACTCTTTAAATTAAGTCTTTTATTTATTTAATATTTTACATTTTGTTTTAACTGCGATTAAAGTTTTAAAATCGACAAACCGGTCATTAAACGGTAAAAACCCCTCTTTATAATAATAATATTACTTTTATATATATATATATATATATATATATATATATATATATATATATATATATATATATATATATATATATATATATATATATATATATATATATATGTTTGTATTTTTATAAAATAAAACTAATATAGCGTTAAGCTTTGATTAAAAGATTTTCCCTATGGAACGAACCGGACTTACTAAAAACTACACTACTGTACGATTAGGTACACTGCCTATAAGTGTTGTAGCAAGATTTAAGTATATTCATTCTCTAAATAAATGAATATCTTGTGTAAAATTGTATCGTATTTAATAGTATTTCCTAGTAAAATTTAAGCTATTTTATATACATCTCGCATAACATCAAGTATTTTTGGCGCCGCTGCCGAGGAACTTAAACGCCGAAAGCGCAACGCTAAATATTAAAAAAAAAAGATTTTCATTTTTAGTTTACTTTTATAAAAAATACGCTTTTGTAAAAATATGTGTTAATTATTCTAAAACATAAAAAGAAAACAAAAATATAAATATTTTTAAGAGTTTGTTAAATATTTAAGTTTTATAAAGTTTCTTTATTTTTATTTTATAAAAATATAAGTTTTATTTAAATATTTTGTGTTTATTTAGAACATAAAATTAAAAACCGAAAAAAAAATAAATAAATAAATATATAAATCTAGTTTTAAGATTTTTATTATAAAGTATTTCTATTTTTATTTTAGTTTTTAAAAAATAAGTTTTTATTTATTTTTTATAAATATTTTATTTAAATATTTAAACAGAAAATATAAAAAAAAAAGTAAAACGTCGAATTTAATTCAGCCTGTCAACTGAAATTCCAAACCGCGCGACTTGCAGCGTTTGTAGCCACGAGGCACCGCGACTCGCGGAGCCGTCTGACACGGGCCACACAGAAGCCCTAATTCGCATTAATTACGGATAATTATTAATTATAATTAATTTTAAACCCTAATTAGGTTTAGATTTTAATATTATTTAGTTTTACTTTTTATTTAATTTGTATTTTAGTTTATTTAGATTATTTAAATTACAAAATTAATAGTTTTATAAAATAAATAATATAAAAATAATATTTTTATAAAAATTGTACTTTTTACAACTTTTAGTATATTTTTATATTTTGTCCTTTTTTAATTGTTTTAGCGTAATTTTTGTATTTTTCGCTCGTTTTTAGTTTTAAACTTAGTGTTTGCCATAGTTATTTTTACTTCTAGATTTTTAGGCTTTGCCGTAAAATCCCTTAAGTGCTTTTTCTTTAGACTAAGATTTAGGTGCTTTAGAATTTTGCGACGCCTTTTTAAGTTTAGTACCTTTTTAAGTTATTGCCATTTGGGATACAGTTTTTTCCTGTAAGCTTTAATATTTTTAGACGCTTTTTACCTATGTATCAATTATCACTCCAATTAGTAATCTCAATTTGCGATTATAATTTTAAGTTAGTGATAGTAATAAGGTTGGGTTAGTCGAGTGTTTTTAAGTTCTATAAGTCATTTCTTTTTATTTCTTATTTTCCGACGCCTTTTATTTTTCAACCCTTTTCTTTTTTCTTTTTCGACGCGCTCTTTTTCTTTCTTATTTCTCGCTATTCTAGTTTTTAGGACATAGATTTTTATTCTACTTCTTATCTAAATTTCTTAAAATTACGAAAATTTATTTTAAGTGGTTAAATTGATAGACATCAAAATTTTCTGGTTCGTAGTAATAGTTGAATTTGTATGTGGACCGGGTTATTGGAGCCAAACAGTCCTCAATTATATTGAGACCAAACGAATCCTGACCCTCTGCTGCATCTTTTGGCTATTCGAAACGTGGGCAAAATCAGAAAAGTCTATTGATTGGATAACTTATATAATTTTTCTTTCCTTTTTAAAAAACTAATAGGATATTCAGTGAATGCACCAAGCAAGACGTTCACCACCTTTTGTACGTTCACCACCTGTAACTAGATCAAGACATTTAGCAAATATTACCGCCGTTGATTTTTCTTTAGAATCGTCATCCAGTCGACCAAGTACTCCAATTCAAATTTTCGATAATCCATTTTTTGAACCTGACCTCACAATTGAGAATCCGGAGAATATTCAGGGACGATTCATAGATCCTGAACCATTAAATTTTCCTCCGGAACCACCAATCATTCAAACAGAGATTGTTGAGGAACGAACCATTAATTCATAATCCTCTAGTGATTCCGATTCAACAAATTCAATTATGGAGAATCTAGAACCTTTAAGTATGGAAGACCGAATGAGAGCTAAACGCACTGGCCAAGGTCACGCAATTACTCATCCAGACATTAATGCGCCAGATTATCAAATCAAAGGACAAATTCTACATATGGTGACTAATCAATGCCAATTTAGTGGTGCGCCGAAGGAAGATCCAAATGAACATCTTCGTACCTTTAATAGGATCTGCACTCTATTTAAAATAAGAGAAGTTGAGGATGAACAGATATATCTCATGTTATTTCCCTGGACTTTAAAGGGAGAAGCCAAAAATTGGTTGGAATCGTTACCTGAAGGGGCGATTGATACATGGGACGTTTTAGTTGAAAAATTTCTTAAACAATTATTTCCGGCATCTAAAGCCGTAAGACTTCAAGGAGAAATTGTTACGTTCACACAGAAACCGAATGAAACTCTATATGAGGCTTGGACAAGATTTGGAAAGTTATTAAGAGGATGTCCGCAACATGGTTTAGACACCTGTCAAATAGTACAAATATTATACCAAGGATGCGACATCACTACAAGGAAAGACATCGATATAGCAGCTGGTGGTTCTATTATGAAGAAAACTGAAACTGATGCTTACAAAATTATTGATAACACTGCTTCCCACTCACATGAGTGGCACCAAGAAAAAGATATCGTTAGATCATCTAAAGCAGCTAGAGCCGATTCTAGCCATGACTTAGATTCCATTTCCGCAAAGATAGATGCTGTTGAGAGACGAATGGAAAAGATGACTAAAGATATCCACTCAATACAAATTAGTTGTGAGCAGTGTGGAGGACCACATTTGACAAAAGATTGTCTCAGTATTGAATTAACAATGGAACAAAGAGAGAATATTTCATACATAAACCAAAGGCCTGGAAATAATTATCAGAATAATTATCAACCGCCAAGACCGATCTACAATCAAAACCAGAATTATAATCGAAATATTCCATACAACAACCAACAAGGTCCTAACAATCAACAAGTATCTAACAATACTTACAACCAGCAAAGACCTAATTTTCAAAACAAACCACCACAACCCGATGATAAAAAGCCGAATTTAGAAGATATGATGACGAAGCTAGTTGAAACTCAAACGCAGTTTTTCACATCTCAAAAACAAACTAATGAACAAAATGCTCAAGCATTTAGAAATCAACAAGCTTCTATTCAAAACTTGGAACAAGAAGTAAGTAACCTAGCAAGGTTAATAGGTGAAAGAAAACCGGGAAGTTTACATAGTGATACAAATGCAAACCCCCGGAATGAAACAGCTAAAGCTATTACCACAAGAAGTGGTATTACACTTAAACCACCTGAAATACCTGTAACTTCTGATGAAGCTATTCCTACTCCACAAGAACCACAACCTGATCAAGATAAGGAAAAAAAACCGGTAGTTGAAAAGGTTAATGAAGATAACACAGCTAAGGATAAACCTTATGTTAAACCATACCAACCACCACTTCCTTACCCGAGTAAAATGAAGAAAGAGAAACTTGAAGCCGAGCAATCCAAATTCTTGGATATGTTTAAACAGATAAATGTAAATCTTCCTTTCATTGATGTGATTTCAGGAATGCCTAGATATGCTAAATTCTTGAAAGATCTGATCACGAATAGAAAGAAAATGGAAGAACTCTCGACTGTTACTATAAACGCTAATTGTTCAGCAGTGCTGTTGAAGAAGATACCAGAAAAATTATCTGATCCAGGAAGTTTCACAATTCCATGTTTTCTGGGTAGTCTTAGTTCAATAGAAGCATTGGCAGACTTAGGTGCTAGTATAAATTTAATGCCGTTTTCACTATACACTAAACTAGACCTTGGAGAATTGAAACCAACTAGAATAAGCATACAACTAGCCGATAGATCAATAAAATATCCTAGAGGGATAATGGAGAACATGCTAGTTAAAGTTGGTACTTTAGTATTTCCAGTAGATTTTGTTGTTCTGGACATGGAAGAAGATTCTCAAGTTCCTCTCATATTAGGAAGACCATTCTTAAACACGGCTAAAGCAATGATAGACGTGTTTGGTAAAAAATTGACCCTAAGTATAGAGGACGAGAGTGTTACCTTTTCAGTTGATAGAGCAATGCAACAACCGCAATCTGCAGATGATACATGCTATTATATTCAAACTATAGACTCACATGCAGAATTGTTGGAAGAATTTCCAGAATTACAAGGAATAGGAGAATGTTCTTTAGGAGAAGGTAATGAACCAATTGATGAAGCTGAAATGTTAGCTACACTAATAGCTAATGGATATGAACCAACAACAGAAGAAATTCAAATGCTAAAAGAAGAAGACAGATATCGATATAAATCATCGATAGAAGAACCACCGACATTAGAGTTAAAGCCACTTCCAAACCATTTGGAATACGCTTATTTACATGGTGAATCTGAATTAGCTGTAATAATATCGTCTTCTCTTACTGAAAATGAGAAATCACAACTCATTTCTGTGTTGAAAGCTCATAAACCAGCCATTGCATGGAAGATTCATGATATTAAAGGAATAAGTCCTTCGTATTGCACACATAAAATCCTTATGGAAGAAGGTCATAAAACGTTTGTGCAACGCCAACGAAGACTAAATCCTAATATGCAAGATGTTGTTAAAAAAGAAATTATTAAACTGCTAGACGCAGGTCTAATTTATCCAATTTCTGATAGTCCATGGGTAAGCCCAGTTCAATGCGTGCCTAAGAAGGGTGGCATGACTGTCATTACAAATGAAAAAAATGAGCTTATTCCTACAAGGACTGTAACAGGATGGCGTGTATGTATTGATTATAGAAAATTAAATGACGCCACCAGAAAAGATCACTTTCCCTTACCTTTTATTGATCAAATGTTGGAAAGGCTAGCCGGAAATAGTTACTATTGTTTTCTTGATGGATTTTCCGGATATTTTCAAATTCCAATAGCACCCGAAGATCAAGAGAAAACTACGTTCACGTGCCCTTATGGTACTTTGCTTACAAACGCATGCCATTTGGACTTTGCAACGCCCCTGCAACCTTTCAAAGGTGCATGATGGCGATTTTTCACGACATGATAGAAGAATGCATGGAAGTTTTCATGGATGACTTTTCAGTCTTCGGTGATACATTTGAATCATGTCTAGTTAATCTGGAACAAATGCTTATTAGATGCGAACAATCAAATCTAGTACTTAATTGGGAGAAATGCCATTTCATGGTTAAAGAAGGCATCGTTCTTGGACATAAAATTTCAAAAGAAGGAATTGAAGTGGATAGAGCTAAAGTAGATGTAATTGCTAAACTTCCACATCCAACCAATGTTAGAGGAGTTAGGAGTTTTCTAGGGCATGCCGGATTTTACCGACGTTTCATAAAAGATTTTTCTAAAATTGCCACTCCTATGAATAAACTCCTAGAAAAGGATGCTCCATTCATCTTTTCAGATGAATGTATCAAATCTTTTAATATTCTTAAAGAGAAACTCACTAATGCGCCGATCATGATAACACCAAATTGGAATCTACCATTTGAACTAATGTGCGATGCAAGTGATTTTGCAATGGGAGCCGTTTTAGGACAAAGGATTGAAAAACGATTTCAACCTATATATTATGCTAGTAAGACGTTACAAGGAGCACAAACGAATTACACAACTACTGAAAAAGAACTCCTTGCTATTGTCTTTGCTTTTGACAAATTTCGTTCATATCTCGTTCTAGCAAAAACGGTGGTCTATACCGACCATTCTGCTCTTAGATACCTATTTTCGAAACAAGATGCCAAACCAAGATTAATCCGTTAGATCTTACTCTTACAAGAGTTTGATATTGAAATCCGAGATAAAAGAGGAGCAAAAAATCTCGCCGCTGATCATCTTTCTTGTCTTGAAAATCCCGAATTAGAAGTTCTAAATGAATCGGCCATACAAGACAACTTTCCTGATGAATATCTATTGAAGATAGAATATAATGAAATACCATGGTTTGCAGACTATGCAAACTACTTAGTATGTGGATTCCTTGAAAAAGGATTATCGTACCAAAAACGAAAGAAATTCTTCAGTGATATAAAACACTATTTCTGGGAAGATCCACATTTGTTTAAAAGCTGTCCCGATGGAATAATACGCCGATGTGTATTCGGAGATGAAGCTAGTAAAATTTTAAACCATTGTCACACAGGACCAACAGGAGGGCACTATGGGCCTCAACTAACAGCAAGAAAAGTTTATGAAGTTGGATTGTATTGGCCTACAATTTACAAAGACGCACACCTTCTTTGCAAATCCTGTGATGCTTGTCAAAGGGCCGGAAAAATAAGTCAACGTGATGAAATGCCACAAAATGTCATCCAAGTATGTGAAGTATTTGACATTTGGGGTATTGACTTTATGGGTCCATTTCCAAAATCTCATAATAATCTCTATATTCTCGTAGCCATTGATTATGTATCTAAATGGGCGGAAGCACAAGCTCTCCCAACTAACGATGCACGAGTTGTAGTCAACTTTTTAAAACGTCTTTTTGCAAGGTTTGGAACACCGAAAGATTTAATAAGTGATCGGGGTACTCATTTCTGTAATAATCAACTTGAGAAAGTTCTTAAAAGATATGGAGTAACTCATAAAATCTCCACTGCTTATCATCCACAAACAAGTGGACAAGTTGAAAATACCAACCGAGCTTTAAAACGTATTCTAGAGAAAACCGTAGGATCAAATCCGAAGGAATGGTCCATTAAATTGGAGGATGCACTCTGGGCTTTTAGAACAGCCTACAAAACTCCAATTGGAACCACACCTTTTAGACTTGTTTATGGAAAAGCATGTCATCGTCCAGTAGAAATTGAACACAAAGCATTTTGGGCTTTGAAGACATGTAATCTTGATTTACATGAAGCTGGACGTCTACGGTTAAGTCAACTAAACGAAATAGAAGAATTAAGACATGAAGCATACGAAAATTCGTTAATCTATAAGGAAAGAACGAAGAAATGGCATGATAAAAGAATCAGAAGTTTAAAAGAATTTAAAGAAGGAGACAGAGTTCTTCTTTTCAATTCACGATTCAAGCTATTTCCTGGAAAATTAAAATCAAGATGGTCTGGACCATTCATAGTCAAAAGAGTTTTCCCATACGGAACGATAGAATTAATAAATTCAAATGGAATTAAATTTAAAGTTAATGGTCACAGAGTTAAACATTACATAGATAGTCCGATGGAAGTCGACAACGAAGTTAATCACAATTTCGATACCACAGCTAACTACGTGTGGGGAGAATCAAGTCTTTTAAGGATTTTATGTATTTCTGTTAGAGTTAGATTGTCTGTTTTCGTGTAGTTCTCGAAAATGGAACCCGAATGGTCTTTCCCTAGCAGACCCTAAAGAACTAGTCTTCTCCCCCCATTCTGAATTTTTATTTTTTTTAGGTTTTTACGAAATAAAGACTTCCTGCGAACTAAACCATGGTCTAATGCTACACGCTTTGATCACTAAACGTAATAATGACACACTTCCGAGTGAAATAGTATCAGTAATTAGAGAAAGATTGGACGGAGTAAGAAAAGAATCCAGATGCGAAGATAATAAGTTACAATTTGGTAAAGGAAAATCAAAATCCGCAGCAAAAAGAAGAGCACGACACCTAGAAAGATGTCACAAATGCGGAAAATGGTCACATGGAGGTAAATGTTCAAATAATCAAACCTATTCAAACACCGAATTTGTTACTTTATGCAGAGACGGACCGTTCATATGTTTAGAAGAAAAAACACTGAATGCTCGAGGTTACGCCTATGTAGCCATGGAAAACCAATTAAACCGACTATCTTATGAATGGGATAGATCATATAACTAAGAATACTATCTCACAGGTAAGTCTGTACAGTTTTTATTTTTTATTTTATTTTTTATTTTTAACCTTTTGATAATAAACGCTAATTTGTTCGCTATAAAGTATTAAATTGGTATTGAATAAAATTAGGTTTGGCGACCGAAATTATTGATATCATTCAAAAATTTATTATATCACTGCGAAATTTGACGTTTATTCTTAAGGTATAAATATCTTTAATCAATCAACCCAAAATATTTTAAAAATTCGTCATGAGTTAAATTAGGTCATGGAACCGAAATTACTTTACCGAAAAGAGGGGCGTATATTTTGGATAATATTTGATTGATTAAAGTGGGATAAAAGCCAAAAAGATTTTTAATTTTACCATGTTTTAAAAAATTAATATATAAAAATTAAAATAATATTGTAAACTTTTTAAAATTAATATATTTAAAATTGTAAATATTTGAAAAATTAATCTTTTTAATATAAGCTTGTATGTTTAAAAACAAAAATATAATATAAGTTTGGTGTGAATTTTTAATATTATGCATTTTTAATTAAGTTTGGTGTAAATTTTTAATTTTATGCATTTTTAAATTTAAGTTGTGTGAATTTAAAATCAAAAATTTACTTTATTTCGCTAAGTTAAAAATATAATTTTTAAAATTCGTCGTGAGGTGAAGACTAGGTCTTTGAACCGAAATTGCTTTACCCGAGGGAGGGACGAGAACTTTTATTATCATTATTTTTAAACTTATTGAATTAAAGTATGCTAAAAACATTAAAAAAAACCCAAAAATCTTAGCTTTTAAAACAATCGCTACAAAAAGACAAATTTTAAAATTTTGTCGAGGGATGGACTAGGACATCGTTCCGAAACGACCTCGTCCTAAATAATAAGGGAAACAAAATTTTAAAATTAATTACTTAATTGTTTTAATTAGTATAAGATGTTTAAAAAAAAAATAATACAAACTCCGCGACTCGCGGAGTTTGAAGGGTAAATATGCCGCTGATAATGCTAAAAACGAACATATATTTCATAGCATTATTCCTCAAGAAAGACAAGCTTTTAGTTGCAACTGTTCTATTTATAGGTGATATTCGTTTAAATAATAAAAGGTGAAGACAAAAGACAGATTCGACGAATTGAAGACGCAAACGACCAAAAAGCTCAAAAGTACAAAATACAATCAATGAGGTTCCAATTATTGATAAGAAACGTCTCAAAATTACAAGAGTACAAGATTCAAAACGCAAAGTACAAGATATTAAATTGTACGCAAGGACGTTCGAAAATCCGGAACTGGGACCAGAGTCAACTCTCAACGCTCGATGCAACTGACTAAAAATTACAAGTTAACTATGCACATAAATAAAATATAATATTTAAATAATTCTTATAATTATTTATATATTATATTATTATTTATAAACGTCGGCAAGAAAGAAAACAAAGATATGTGACTTCTCCCAGCTGGCCATGCGATCGTATGGCCTGGAGGCACAAAAGCCATGCGATCGCATGGCTCTGAAATCCAGCCCAGGTCCTATAAATTCAACGCGTTTTGGCCAAAATATATCCACCTATCTCTCTATCCTACAAACGTAATATATATATATATATATATATATATATATATATATATATATATATATATATATATATATATATATATATATATATATATATATATATATATATATATATATATATATATATATATTATAATTTTAATTTTAATTTTAATTCAAATAATAAGGGTATGTTAGCGAATGTTGTAAGGGTGTAAGTCGAAATTCTGTCCGTGTAACGCTACGCTATTTTTAATCTTTGTAAGTTATGTTCAACCTTTTTAATTTAATGTCTCGTAGCTAAGTTATTATTATGCTTATTTAATCCGAAGTAATCATGATGTTGGGCTAATTACTAAAATTGGGTAATTGGGCTTTGTACCATAATTGGGGTTTGGACAAAAGAACGACACTTGTGGAAATTAGACTATGGGCTATTAATGGGCTTTATATTTGTTTAACTAAATGATAGTTTGTTAATGTTAATATAAAGATTTACAATTGGACGTCCCTATAAATAACCATATACACTCAATCGGACACGATGGGCGGGATATTTATATGTACGAATAATCGTTCATTTAACCGGACACGGGAATGGATTAATAGCCACTAGAATTATTAAAACAGGGGTGAAATTATGTACAAGGACACTTGGCATAATTGATAACAAAGTATTAAAACCTTGGGTTACACTCAGTTGACATCCTGGTATAATTATTAAACAAAGTATTAAAATCTTGTTACAGTTTAAGTCCCCAATTAGTTGGAATATTTAAACTTCGGGTATAAGGATAATTTGACGAGGACACTCGCACTTTATATTTATGACTGATGGACTGTTATGGACAAAAACCAGACGGACATATTAAATAATCCAGGACAAAGGACAATTAACCCATGGGCATAAAACTAAAATCAACACGTCAAACATCATGATTACGGAAGTTTAAATAAGCATAATTCTTTTATTTCATATTTAATTTCCTTTATTTTATATTTAATTGCACTTCTAATTATCGCATTTTTATTTATTGTTATTGTATTTAATTGCACTTTTAATTATCGTACTTTTTAATTATCGCAAGTTTATTTTATCGCACTTTTATTATTCGCAATTTCATTATCGTTATTTACTTTACGCTTTAAATTAAGTCTTTTATTTATTTAATATTTTACATTTTGTTTTAACTGCAACTAAAGTTTTTAAAATCGACAAACCGGTCATTAAACGGTAAAAACCCCCCTTTATAATAATAATATTACTTATATATATATTTGTATTTTTATAAAAGTAAACTAATATAGCGTTAAGCTTTGTTTAAAGATTTTCCCTGTGGAACGAACCGGACTTACTAAAAAATACACTACTGTACGATTAGGTACACTGCCTATAAGTGTTGTAGCAAGGTTTAAGTATATCCATCCTATAAATAAATAAATATCTTGTGTAAAATTGTATCGTATTTAATAATATTTCCTGCTAAAATTTAATAGTATTTTATACCCCTTAGCTTTAACATCAAGTATTTTTGGCGCCGCTGCCGGGGAACGCCGAAGCGAAACGCCACACACATAAAAAAAAGATTTTTATTTTCAGTACGCTTTTGTAGAAATACGTTTTAAATATTCGAAAATATAAAAAGAAAACAAAAATATAAATATATTTAAGATTTTGTTAAATATATAAGATTTATAAAGTTTTTTTTATTTTTATTTTAGTTTGTAAAAATATAAATTTTATTTAAATATTTTGTAATTATATAAATATTTAAAAACAAAAAAAATAAATAAAACTACTCGACCTAGTACTGTTACAGCCCGTAACCTGGCCCAAAAACTCAGCTCATGCGATCGCATGAGCCCGAAGGCAAAATCTCATGCGATCGCATGAGATCGTCTGACACGCCACAGTTTACCCTAGTACTGCATTAATTACGTAATATTATTTATTATTATACTTTAACCCTAATTAGGGTTATATATTATAATAATTAGTTTAGTTATATTATTTATTTTGTATTTTAAAGTTTAATTAGTTTAATTAAATTGTAAAATTAATAGTTTTATAAAATAAATAATTTAAAAATAATATTTTTATAAAAATTGTAATTTTTACAACTTTTTATATATTTTTATATTTTGTCCCTTTTTAATAGTTTTAGCGTAACTTTTGTATTTTTCACTCGTATTTAGTTTTAATTCATAGTTTTTGCCATAGTTATTTTTATATCTAGAATTTTAGGCTTTGCCGTAAAATTCCTTAAGTGCTTTTTCTTTAGACTAAGATTTAGGTACTTTAGAATTTTGCGACGCCTTTTTAAGTTTTAGTTTCTTTTTAAGTTATTGCCATTTGGAATATAGTTTTACTTGTAAGCTTTAATATTTTTAGACACATTTTACCTATGTATCAATTATCATTCCAATTAGTAATTTCAATTTGCGATTATAATTTTAAGTTAGTTGTAGTAATAAGGTTAGGTTAGTCAATTGTTTTTAAGTTTTATAAGTTTCTTTTATTTTTCCGTCACCTTTTATTTTTCAACCATTTTTCTTTTTCGACCTTTTTCGACGCACTCTTTTTCTTTCTTATTTCTCGCTATTCTAGTTTTTAGGACATAGATTTTTATTCTACTTCTTATCTAAATTTCTTAAAATTACGAAAATTTATTTTAAGTGGTTAAATTGATAGACATCAAAATTTTTGGTTCGTAGTAATAGTTGGATTTGTACGTGGACCGGGTTATTGGAGCCAAACAGTCCTCAATTATATTGAGACCAAACGAATCCTGCCCCTCTGCTGCATCTTTTGGCTATTCGAAACGTGGGCAAAATCAGAAAAGTCTATTGATTGGATAACTTATATAATTTTTCTTTCCTTTTTAAAAACTAATAGGATATTCAGTGAATGCACCGAGCAAGACGTTTACCACCTTTTGTACGTTCACCACCTGTAACTAGATCAAGATATTTAGCAAATATTACCGCCGTTGATTTTTCTTTAGAATCGTCATCCAGTCGACCAATTACTCCAGTTCAAATTTCCGATAATCCATTTTTTGAACCCGACCTCACAATTGAGAATCCGGAGAATATTCAGGGACGATTCATAGATCCTGAACCATTAAATTTTCCTCCGGAACCACCAATCATTCAAACAGAGATTGTTGAGGAACGAACCATTAAATCAGAATCCTCTAGTGATTCCGATTCAACAAATTCAATTATGGAGAATCTGGAACCTTTAAGTATGGAAGACCGAATGAGAGCTAAACGCACTGGCCAAGGTCACGCAATTACTCATCCAGACATTAATGCGCCAGATTATGAAATCAAAGGACAAATTCTACACATGGTGACTAATCAATGCCAATTTAGTGGTACGCCGAAGGAAGATCCAAATGAACATCTTCGTACCTTTAATAGGATCTGCACTCTATTTAAAATAAGAAAAGTTGAGGATGAACAGATATATCTCATGTTATTTCCCTGGACTTTAAAGGGAGAAGCCAAAGATTGGTTGGAATCGTTACCTGAAGGGGCGATTGATACATGGGACGTTTTAGTTGAAAAATTTCTTAAACAATTTTTTCCTGCATCTAAAGCCGTAAGACTTCAAGGAGAAATTGTTACGTTCACACAGAAGCCAAATGAAACTCTATATGAGGCGTGGACTAGATTTGGAAAGTTATTAAGAGGATGTCCGCAACATGGTTTAGATACCTGTCAAATAGTACAAATATTCTACCAAGGATGCGACATCACTACAAGGAAAGACATAGATATAGCAGCTGGTGGTTCTATTATGAAGAAAACCGAAACTGATGCTTACAAAATTATTGATAACACTGCTTCCCACTCACATGAGTGGCACCAAGAAAAAGATATCGTTAGATCATCTAAAGCTGCTAGAGCCGATTCTAGCCATGACTTAGATTCCATTTCCGCAAAGATAGATGCTGTCGAGAGACGAATGGAATAGATGACTAAGGATATTCACTCAATATGAATTAGTTGTGAGCAGTGTGGAGGATCACATTTGACAAAAGATTGTCTCAGTATTGAATTAACAATGGAACAAAGAGAGAATATTTCATACATAAACCAAAGGCCTGGAAATAATTATCAGAATAATTATCAACCGCCAAGACCGATTTACAATCAAAACCAGAACTATAACCGAAATATTCCATACAACAACCAACAAGGTCCTAGCAATCAACAAATATCCAACAATACTTACAATCAGCAAAGACCTAATTTTCAAAATAAACCACCACAACAAACCGATGATAAAAAGCCGAATTTAGAAGATATGATGACGAAGCTAGTTAAAACTCAAACGCAGTTTTTCACATCTCAAAAACAAACCAATGAACAAAATGCTCAAGCATTTAGAAATCAACAAGCTTCTATTCAAAATCTGGAACAAGAAGTAAGTAACCTAGCAAGGTTAATAGGTGAAAGAAAACCGGGAAGTTTACCTAGTGATACAAATGCTAATCCCCGAAATGAAATAGCTAAAGCTATTACCACAAGAAGTGGTACAACACTTAAACCACCTGAAATACCTGTAACTTCTGATGAAACTATTCCTACTCCACAAGAACCACAACTTGAACAAGATAAGGAAACAGAACCGGTAGTTGAAAAGGTTAATGAAGATAACACAGTTAAGGATAAACCTTATGTTAAACCATACCAACCACCACTTCCTTACCCGAGTAAAATGAAGAAATAGAAACTTGAAGCTGAGCAATCCAAATTCTTGGATATGTTTAAACAGATAAATGTAAATCTTCCTTTCATTGATGTGATTTCAGGAATGCCTAGATATGCTAAATTCTTGAAAGATCTGATCACGAATAGAAAGAAAATGGAAGAACTCTCGGCTGTTACTATGAATGCTAATTGTTCAGCAGTGCTGTTGAATAAGATACCAGAAAAACTATCTGATCCAGGAAGTTTCACAATTCCATATTTTCTGGGTAGTCTTAGTTCAATCGAAGCATTAGCAGATTTAGGTGCTAGTATAAATTTAATGCCGTATTCACTATACGCTAAACTAGACCTTGGAGAATTGAAACCAACTAGAATAAGTATACAACTAGCCGATCGATCAATAAAATATCCTAGAGGGATAATGGAGAACATGCTATTTAAAGTTGGTACTTTAGTATTTCCAGTAGATTTTGTTGTTCTGGACATGGAAGAAGATTCTCAAGTTCCTCTCATATTAGGAAGACCATTCTTAAACACGGCTAAAGCAATGATAGACGTGTTCGGTAAGAAATTGACCCTAAGTATAGAGGATGAGAGTGTTACCTTTTCAGTTGATAGAGCAATGCAACAACCACAATCTGTAGATGATACATGTTATTATATTCAAACTATAGATTCACATGCAGAATTGTTAGAAGAATTTCCAGAATTACAAGGAACAGGAGAATGTTCTTTAGGAGAAGGTAATGAACCAATTAATGAAGCTGAAATGTTAGCTACACTAATAGCTAATGGATATGAACCAACAACAGAAGAAATTCAAATGCTAAAAGAAGAAGACAGATATCGATATAAATCATCGATAGAAGAACCTCCGAAATTAGAGTTAAAGCCACTTCCAAACCATTTAGAATACGCTTATTTACATGGCGAATCTGAATTACCTGTAATAATATCGTCTTCTCTTACTGAAAATGAGAAATCACAACTCATTTCTGTGTTGAAAGCTCATAAACCAGCCATTGCATGGAAGATTCATGATATTAAAGGAATAAGTCCTTCGTATTGCACACATAAAATCCTTATGGAAGAAGGTCATAAAACGTATGTGCAATGCCAACGAAGACTAAATCCTAATATGCAAGATGTACTTAAGAAAGAGATTATTAAACTGCTAGATGGAGGTTTAATATATCCAATTTCTGATAGTCCATGGGTAAGCCCTGTTCAATGCGTACCTAAGAAGGGTGGCATGACTGTCATTACAAATGAAAAAAATGAGCTTATTCCTACAAGGACTGTAACAGGATGGCGTGTATGTATTGATTATCGAAAATTAAATGACGCCACCATAAAAGATCACTTTCCCTTACCTTTCATTGATCAAATGTTGGAAAGATTAGCCGGAAATAGTTACTATTGTTTTCTAGATGGATTTTCCGGATATTTTCAAATTCCAATAGCACCCGAAGATCAAGAGAAAACCACATTCACGTGCCCTTATGGTACTTTTGCTTACAAAAGAATGCCATTTGGACTTTGCAACGCCCCTGCAACCTTTCAAAGGTGCATGATGGCGATTTTTCACGACATGATAGAAGAATGCATGGAAGTTTTCATGGATGACTTTTCAGTCTTCGGTGATACATTTGAATCATGTCTAGTTAATCTTGAACGAATGCTGATTAGATGCGAACAGTCAAATCTAGTACTTAATTGGGAGAAATGCCATTTCATGGTTAAAGAAGGCATTGTTCTTGGACATAAAATTTCAAAGGAAGGAATTGAAGTGGATAGAGCTAAAGTAGATGTAATTGCTAAACTTCCACATCCAACCAATGTTAGAGGAGTTAGGAGTTTTCTAGGGCATGCCGGATTTTACCGACGTTTCATAAAAGATTTTTCTAAAATTGCCACTCCTATGAATAAACTCCTAGAAAAGGATGCTCCATTCATCTTTTCAGATGAATGTATCAAATCTTTTAATATTCTTAAAGAGAAACTCACTAATGCGCCGATCATGATAACACCAAATTGGAATCTACCATTTGAACTAATGTGCGATGCAAGTGATTTTGCAATGGGAGCCGTTTTAGGACAAAGGATTGAAAAACGATTTCAACCTATATATTATGCTAGTAAGACGTTACAAGGAGCACAAACGAACTATACAACTACTGAAAAAGAACTCCTTGCTATTGTCTTTGCTTTTGACAAATTTTGATCATATCTCGTTCTAGCAAAAACGGTGGTCTATACCGACCATTCTGCTCTTAGATACCTATTTTCGAAACAAGATGCTAAACCACGATTAATCCGTTGGATCTTACTCTTACAAGAGTTCGATATTGAAATCCGAGATAAAAAAGGAGCAGAAAATCTCGCCGCTGATCATCTTTCTCGTCTTGAAAATCCTGAGTTAGAAGTTCTAAATGAATCGGCCATACAAGACAACATTTCTGATGAATATCTATTGAAGATAGATTATAATGAAATACCTTGGTTTGCAGACTATGCAAACTACTTAGTATGTGGATTCCTTGAAAAAGGATTATCATACCAAAAACGAAAGAAATTCTTCAGTGATATAAAACACTATTTCTGGGAAGATCCACATTTGTTTAAAAGTTGTCCAGATGGAATAATACGCCGATGTGTATTCGGAGATGAAGCCAGTAAAATATTAAACCATTGTCACACAGGACCAACAGGAGGGCATTATGGGCCTCAATTAACAGCAAGAAAAGTTTATGAAGCTGGATTCTATTGGCCTACAATTTACAAAGACGCACACCTTCTTTGCAAATCCTATGATGCTTGTCAAAGGGCCGGAAAAATAAGTCAACGTGATGAAATGCCACAAAATGTTATCCAAGTATGTGAATTATTTGACATTTGGGGTATTGACTTTATGGGTCCATTTCCAAAATCTCATAATAATCTCTATATTCTCGTAGCCATTGATTATGTATCTAAATGGGCGGAAGCACAGGCTCTCCCAACTAACGATGCACGAGTTGTAGTCAACTTTTTAAAACGTCTTTTTGCAAGGTTTGGAACACCGAATGCTTTAATAAGTGATCGGGGAACTCATTTATGTAATAATCAACTTGAGAAAGTTCTCAAAAGATATGGAGTAACTCATAAAATCTCCACCGCATATCATCCACAAACAAGTGGACAAGTTGAAAATACCAACCGAGCTTTAAAACGTATTCTAGAGAAAACCGTAGGATCAAATCCGAAGGAATGGTCCATTAAATTGGAGGATGCACTCTGGGCTTTTAGAACAGCCTATAAAACTCCAATTGGAACCACACCTTTTAGACTTGTTTATGGAAAAGCATGTCATCTTCCAGTAGAAATTGAACACAAAGCATTTTGGGCTTTGAAGACATGTAATCTTGATATACATGAAACTGGACGTCTACGATTAAGTCAACTAAACGAATTAGAAGAGTTAAGACATGAAGCATACGAAAATTCATTAATCTATAAAGAAAAAACGAAGAAATGACATGATAAAAGAATCAGAAGTTTAAAAGAATTTAAAGAAGGAGACAGAGTTCTTCTTTTCAATTCACGATTCAAGCTATTTCCTGGAAAATTGAAATCAAGATGGTCTGGACCATTCATAGTCAAAAGAGTTTTCCCATACGGAATGATAGAATTAATAAATTCAAATGGGATTGAATTTAAAGTTAATGGTCACAGAGTTAAACACTACATAGATAGTCCGATGAAATTCGACAATGAAGTTAATCAAGATTTCGATACCACAGCTAACTAAGTGTGGGGAAAATCAAGTCTTTAAAGGATAATATGTATTTATGTTAGAGTTAGATTGTCTGTTTTCGTGTAGTTCTCGAAAATGGAACCCGAATGGTCTTTCCCTAGCAGACCCTAAAGAACTAGTATTCTCCCCCCATTCTGAATTTTTATTTTTTTAGGAAATGAAGACTGCCTGTGAACTAAACCATGGTCTAATGCTACACGCTTTGATCACTAAACGTAATAATGACACACTACCGAGTGAAATAGTATCAGTAATCAGAGAAAGATTGGACGGAGTAAGAAAAGAATCTAGATGCGAAGATAATAAGTTACAATTTGGTAAAGGAAAATCAAAATCCGCAGCGAAAAGAAGAGCACGACACCTAGAAAGATGTCACAAATGCGGAAAATGGTCACATGGAGGTAAATGTTCAAATAATCAAACCTATTCAAATACCCAATTTGTTACTTTATTCAGAGACGGACCGTTCATATGTTTAGAAGAAAAAACACTGAATGCTCGAGGTTACGCCTATGTAGCCATGGAAAACCAATTAAACCGACTATCTTATGAATGAGATAGATCATATAACTAAGAATACTATCTCACAGGTAAGTCTGTACAGTTTTTATTTTTTATTTATTTTTATTTTTAACCTTTTGATAATAAACGCTAATTTGTTCGCTATAAAGTATTAAATTGGTATTGAATAAAATTAGGTTTGGCGATCGAAATTATTGATATCATACAAAAATTTATTACATCACTGCGAAATTTAACGTTTATTCTTAAGGTATAAATATCTTTAATCAATCAACCCAAAATATTTCAAAAATTCGTCATGAGTTAAATTAGGTCTTGGAACCGAAATTACTTTACCGAAAAGAGGGGCGCATATTTTTGATAATATTTGATTGATTAAAGTGGGATAAAAAGCCAAAAAGATTTTTAATTTTATTTTTACCATGTTTTTAAAATTAATATATAAATCTTAAATTAATATTGTAAACTTTGTAAAAACAATATATTTAAAATTGTAAATATTTGAAAAATATAATATAAGTTTGGTGTGATTTTATAATATGAATTTTTTAAATTAAGTTTGGTGTGAATTTTTAATTTTTAAAAATATGAATTTTTAATCTTATGCATTTCAAATTTTAAGTTTGGTGTGAATTTTTAATATTAATTTTGAATTTTATGTATTTTTTTAAGTTTGGTGTGAATTTTTAATATTAATTTTGAATTTTATGTATTTTTTTAAGTTTGGTGTGAATTTAAAAACAAAAATTTACTTTATCTCATTAAGTTAAAAAATGATTTTTAAAATTCGTCATAAGTTGAAGACTAGGTCATTGAACCGAAATTGCTTTACCCGAGGGAGGGACGAGAACTTTTATTATCATTATTTTTAATCTTATTGAATTAAAGTATGCCAAAAATATTAAAAAACCCAAAAATCTTTACTTTTAAAAAACCGCACTTTGATTTGACAAATTTTAAAATTTTGTCGAGGGACAGACTAGGACAACGATCCGAAACGCCCTCGCTCCTAAAGGAAAACAAAATTTTTAAAATTTAATTAATTATAAGTTTTATAAAGTATAAGGTTTAAAAAAAAAAAAAAAAACCTGAAATCACTGTAGCCGGCACCACATGCGATCGCATGGGGTTTGCACTTGGAAACCATGCGATCGCATGGGGACCAAATGCAAGCCTGATACAAAACAGCCAGCGAGCTGTCTTCCTCACCACAACACACATACATTCACGAAAATACCTCAAATCTTCACCAAATTTCATCAATTTTCCACCGTAATTCGTCATTTTTCTTGCTCTAATCATGCCTAGATTCTCATTCTTCAGCAAAATGGTAAAAATTACACCCCTAAACTCTATAAATTCCTAGTTTTTGTGATAATTATCAATTTTTTTACCTAATGCAATTTTGTTAATTTCCAGTGTAATTAGTGTTAAATTGTTAGTATTTTATGCATGTATAACCTAGATTGATGCTATTTAACATGATTTGAAGCCAAAAACTTCAAAATTTTTAGAAATCTAGGGTTTGTGTTCTTGAGCAATTTGGAGCTTTTTGATATAAACAGGTTATGGCCGATTTTTGTCATAATTATTGCTAAATTGAGTAGTGTAACATGTTTAGATAGTTAAATGATCCAAACATTGATCCTAAACATGATTTTTGGAGATTAAAGTGGACTTTTTAAGTCCAAAATTCATGAACTTGATTAATTTGATATATTTGCCATTTAAGACTTGTTTAATTATTAGTAATGACTATTTTGACATATTATTTGAGTTAAATGCTTATGAATTTTGTATACATTTTCATATGTGCTTATTTGAAAAGTGTAGAATTGTGAAAAATTGTGAAAATATGTATAGGTTTAATTTTGATTTAACATGTTATAGTGAATAGTGATTGTTTTAAGTTGTTATTTTGCTAACACTAATGCATATTTGGATGCACAAATTTTGTGTTTAATGAGTTTTGCATAAAGCCGATATTGGAGGTTCAGGAGCATCATCATCTAGACGACCAGCACCAGCACCAGAACCATAACCAGAAATGCAACACGAACAAGAACCACAACAAGAACCACAACAACAGCCTGATCAGCACATACCTTATTATGATCCGGTGCAGTTTGTTGATGAATTCATAGTATTCCCAATGAGGCCGCCAGTAGAATTCCCAACGATTCCTGAGCACACTCTGCATCCTAATCTAAGATTTGATAGGAGATGGAGAGATTACGAGACATATCAAAGGAACAAATTCAAATTGGTAACAAAAAATGTAGAGGTGCCAAGGGTAATCGATTGGACCCCTTTGGAAATGGTCCATCTAGCTGACCGTGTTAGACAGCTTTTAGTTCAAAGGTATGGCAGTTCTTCTTTTACAGATTGGGAACGTCTTTTCACCATTCCTAGACCTGTATATAAGGAATGGTGTGTTGAGTTGATGAGTACTGTATCACTTGATACAAATATAGTTAGAATAGATGATAGAAGATTTCTTAGGTTTATCCTTGGCGGTAGGATGTACAGAATGTCCATGCTGGACATGGCCAGGGCCTTACAGATATATACTCCTGGTGAGTTGCTATTACCCGATTGTACAAATTTGATTCATTATGGTGAAAGTGTAGATAGTAACTTTGACGCTGACGCCATTTGGAGGCGTATGTCACATTTTGATGTTTTTACACGAGCAGGAGGACACTTCTATACACATATTGACAGAGCCGAGCTTCATATTATTCATAGATTTTTGGCTAACTCGATTACACAGAGAGGTCATAATAAAGAAAAAATTACCTTACATGATTTATTCTACCTAAAGTGTATTCGGGATCCTAGAAGCTTTGTCAATATCCCTTACTGTGTTGCTTTTTATTTATCTAAAATGATAGAGGGAATGCAGGACGGGAGTATATTAGCAGGAGGTATTTTTGTTACTCTCATTGGAGAGTATTTATGTGTTGATAGGAACCAAGGGGGTCCATTACAGCTTTGTAGAGAACAGGCTGAGCCCTTAGTATTGAAAGTTTATGTGGGTGCTAAGGTATTGAAAAGTAGACGTAACCAGGCAGTACCCTATGAGGGATCTCATCCTCAGGTAGAGAGAGGTTTAGACGAGGAAATGGAGGAGGCGGAAGACATTAGGGATGTCTTTCGAGATGCTATTCTTGACGTTCACGTTCGTATAGATGAGGAAGCAATGACGAACGCGGCCAGACATAGTATGTATGAGCAGTGGAACTCCGAGCGAGTATACGAGGATTATAGGCGACGCCAACACGATAGCTGGTTAGTTCATCAGCACCAAATCATGAGCCAGCTATCATATCAGGTACCAAATAACTATGTACCTACTCGACCTGCTCATTTTCCGCCACATAGCCCCGATATCCGACCACCCTTTAACCGGTATGAATATAACCAAGCCTATCAGAACACCTATAACCAACAATGGAACCCACCTGACGAGATGAACTGGAACCCATATCCAGACTGATTTAGTTCCATTTGGTTATTTATATGATTTTTATGTTTTTATCTTTTTGTTTATTCATGTTTAAACTTATGTTATTGAATATACTTATGTAATCTTTATCATTTTTATTATTATTGTGTACTAATATTTCGCATTTAGGATTTGAAAGTGGGATATTAAGTCCCATTTCAAATTGCCATGCTTGTTTATATTTGTATGTATGTATATTGTAAATTGTACAAAACAGGGTAAAACAGCGCATTTTCAAAGACTGGCATTAAGTTCAGCAAAAGCTACTAATTTTGACGACAAGATGACAAATAAATGTGATGTAACAACAGACGAAATAAACAAATGATATGCACATTTATCATTCAGCAACCAAACGCCAATATGTTTGGAAACTTTGGTAAAATTTAATCATTTTTACGCTAATCACCCTCAATAATTTAAATTGTTACTGATTTCTTGCAAATGAGGGCATTGCAAGATCTTAAGTGTGGGAAGGGGTTAAATTCTTTTGGATTTTTTAAAATTTTTATCTTAAACACTTGGTTACAATTAAAAATACTAGTAACGTAGTAGTTGTATTAGAATCTAGTGCTCTCTGGTGATAAAGAACAGCCCTAGTCTTATATACTGACTACCCAATTCTAGTAAAACCCATTTTCAAAATTTTCAATTAAATGAACTCAAAATCATGTTTATACATATTTATGAATGATAAAACTAGGTGTTAACACCGAAATTATTGTTACCTCAGAAAGGACATAAATTGAGAAACAAACCAAAATGTTAAAATTCATTTAAAATGGAATAGAGGACAATAAAAAGGAAAATAAAAGCCAAGTGTGGGAAAAATTACCAAGTTATTTTAAACATATGTCACATATTTCTGTAACAAATAACTGAAAATACTTTTGCTTTGGACTAAACTAAACTATTTTACCCGATGAAAGAAAAGAAGAAATGGATCTACCCGATGAATCAATTCCATCATTAAAAGGAAGTAAAGTCTTCCGAAAAAGAAACGCGCTTCTTGATTTAGGTCATGAAGTTGTCGTCCAGACCAGCTGTAGGTTGACGAAAAACCTAGAAAAGTCATCACTAAAATCAGCAGGAAATCCACGGACCTCAGCATCAATCAGGGTCGCCAAGTGGTCAGACTTATCCTAACCATGAGAGGATTTGTCTTGTAAAATGGGGAGGGCACCGTGCAAATTAGCTGGATAAGACTAATGAATCAGATCCCCAGAAAGGATAATCTCCTTAAAGATTAAAAATTAGCTTTTAAGCCTGATATTACTCAATCCTAGAGATTGACCTTAAAGATTGAGAATTCAAACTCATGGAATTCAATGATATCTAAACTCGAGCTTGAACGAGAAAATATTTTGATCAAATTATAAACCGATTTGTTTTCTGAAAACCCATTTTCAATGTATTCATTACCATTGAACGTAAAATCCTAGGAATTCATCGGGAATTCATTAGGTCATCTGAACCAAATCGGGTGTCAACCGTAAGAACGGTGGTTGCATAGCATGGTCAAAGACAGGACCTTGTGCCAGACCGACAAATTATAAGGGTGAGCTTTACTATTGCTCCTACAAAGGATAGTAATTGCGTCCGACACGTTATAGACCATAATTAAAAGCATGTCAGGGGACATTGCCTTAACAGTTGCTTGTTCAACGCTTTCCTTTACAACCGGACGGTAGTTTACTGAAAGGTAATATACGGGACAAGTAAACTGGACGTGTTGCTTTCCTAATACAAGGTTAGCAAGTAGGTGACACAAAACCGCAAGTTTTGAGCTAAAATTTTCAAATCTGAAACCCACCAAGCCCACAAAAATATTTTGCAAACACCGGTGAAGGGTTATTCCGGAAAACTTATCTAGGGTAAAAACTAGATTTAATTTTTAAAAGATCAAATGTTTTCATAAAGATCCAATTTCCTTAATGGATCTAAATTTTATAGTCATGTGGGACTGTAAACCACATCGTTACTACCATTGTTTATACCGCCGTAAAGAAATCACTGATGTACAAAGTGTGAAGAATAAAGAAGTGATTCTTGTATTTCAAGACTATATTGCTTGAGGACAAGCAACGCTCAAGTTTGGGAATATTTGATAATGCTAAAAACGAACATATATTTCATAGCATTATTCCTCAAGAAAGACAAGCTTTTAGTTGCAACTGTTCTATTTACAAGTGATATTCGTTTAAATAATAAAAGGTGAATACAAAAGACAGATTCGACGAATTGAAGACGCAAACGACCAAAAAGCTCAAAAGTACAAAATACAATCAATGAGATTCCAATTATTGATAAGAAACGTCTCAAAATTATAAGAGTACAAGATTCAAAACGCAAAGTACAAGATATTAAATTGTACGCAAGGACGTTCGAAAATCCGGAACCGGGACCAGAGTCAACTCTCAACGCTCGATGCAACGGACTAAAAATTACAAGTTAACTATGCACATAAATAAAATATAATATTTAAATAATTCTTATAATTATTTATATATTATATTATTATTTATAAACGTCGGCAGGAAAGAAAACAAAGATATGTGACTTCTCCCAGCTGGCCATGTGATCGCATGGCCTGGAGGCACAAAAGCCATGCGATCGCATGGCTCTGAAATCCAGCCCAGGTTCTATAAATTCAACGCGTTTTGGCCAAAATATATCCACCTATCTCTCTATCCTACAAACGTAATATATATATATATATATATATATATATATATATATATATATATATATATATATATATATATATATTATAATTTTAATTTTAATTTTAATTCAAATAATAAGGGTATGTTAGTGAATGTTGTAAGGGTGTAAGTCGAAATTCTGTCCGTGTAACGCTACGCTATTTTTAATCATTGTAAGTTATGTTCAACCTTTTTAATTTAATGTCTCGTAGCTAAGTTATTATTATGCTTATTTAATCCTAAGTAATCATGATGTTGGGCTAATTACTAAAATTGGGTAATTGGGCTTTGTACCATAATTGGGGTTTGGACAAAAGAACGACACTTGTGGAAATTAGACTATGGGCTATTAATGGGCTTTATATTTGTTTAACTAAATGATAGTTTGTTAATGTTAATATAAAGATTTACAATTGGACGTCCCTATAAATAACCATATACACTCAATCGGACACGATGGGCGGGATATTTATATGTACGGATAATCGTTCATTTAACCGGACACGGGAATGGATTAATAGCCACTAGAATTATTAAAACAGGGGTGAAATTATGTACAAGGACACTTGGCATAATTGATAACAAAGTATTAAAACCTTGGGTTACACTCAGTCGACATCCTGGTGTAATTATTAAACAAAGTATTAAAATCTTGTTACAGTTTAAGTCCCCAATTAGTTAGAATATTTAAACTTCGGGTATAAGGATAATTTGACGAGGACACTCGCACTTTATATTTATGACTGATGGACTGTTATGGACAAAAACCAGACGGACATATTAAATAATCCAGGACAAAGGACAATTAACCCATGGGCATAAAACTAAAATCAACACGTCAAACATCATGATTACGGAAGTTTAAATAAGCATAATTCTTTTATTTCATATTTAATTTCCTTTATTTTATATTTAATTGCACTTCTAATTATCGCATTTTTATTTATTGTTATTGTATTTAATTGCACTTTTAATTATCGTACTTTTTAATTATCGCAAGTTTATTTTATCGCACTTTTATTATTCGCAATTTCATTATCGTTATTTACTTTACGCTTTAAATTAAGTCTTTTATTTATTTAATATTTTACATTTTGTTTTAACTGCAACTAAAGTTTTTAAAATCGACAAACCGGTCATTAAACGGTAAAAACCCCCCTTTATAATAATAATATTACTTATATATATATTTGTATTTTTATAAAAGTAAACTAATATAGCGTTAAGCTTTGTTTAAAGATTTTCCCTCTGGAACGAACCGGACTTACTAAAAACTACACTACTGTACGATTAGGTACACTGCCTATAAGTGTTGTAGCAAGGTTTAAGTATATCCATCCTATAAATAAATAAATATCTTGTGTAAAATTGTATCGTATTTAATAGTATTTCCTGCTAAAATTTAATAGTATTTTATACCCCTTAGCTTTAACATCAGCCGCGACTCGCGGAGGGTCCAAAATTCAGAAAAAAATAAAACGTATCAGAACAGATCAGTTGCACACACCCAACACAAACATACTGCGAAAAACACCCCAAAAACACACACGAAAATCGTATTTTTCACCAAAAATCATCACATTTTTTACTAAAATCATGTTAAGAAGGATGCTATCAAGGAATTACTCAAGAAAAATGGTAAATTTCTACACCTAAACACCATTTAATCAAAAAATTACTGTTCTTGAGCAATTTTTTCCCCAATTCGATTTTAATGCTTTTTAGTGTAATTATGCTTAAATTGCTTGTGTATTATGCTTGCATAACCTAGATTGATGCTATTTAACATGATTAGAAGCTTTAAACTTCAAATTTTGAGTAATCTAGGGTTTGTGTTCTTGAGCAAATTTGGGGCTTTTTGATATAAACAGGTTATGGCCGATTTTTGTCATGAATTGTTGCTAAATTAAGTAGTGTAACATGTTTAGGTAGTTAAATGATCCAAACCTTGAGCCTAAACATAATTTTGAGAATTAAAGTGGACTTTTTCAAGTGTAAAATTCATGAACTTGATTTTTGAGAGATAATGCCATTTAAAAATTGTTTAATTGCTAGTAATGATTATTTTGACATGTTATTTGAGTTGAATGCTTATGAACTTGGTGAACATTTTCGTATATGCTTATTTGAAAAAGAGTAGATTTGATAAAAATATGAAAATGAGCTTAAGTTTGATATAAATTGAACATGTCATTGTAATTATTTTGATTGATGATTTTGCTGACACTAATGCATATTTGGATGCAAAAAAATTGTGTTTGATGTGTTTTGCAGACTGAAAGGGGTGAATCTTCATCCCAAGCTCGCAATGCTCCTGCTGAGAATACGGAACAACAGGAGGTGGATAATTACTACAAACAAGATATACCTCATCCAGTTATGACATTTTCAGATATGCACTTAGAAGATTTGCACCCGAACTTGAGATTTGACAGACGTTGGATAGATTATCCAAAATACCAAAGGGGTTTGCATACTCTTCATTCTAAAGCTGTTGAAGTACCTAGGGTAATAGAATGGGCACCGTTAGAAGCTGTAGAATTGGCCGAGCCAATTAGGGAATTACTTACACAGAGGTATGGTAATTATACTTTTAACGATTGGGTACATTTATTCAACATGCGTAGACCTGTATATAAAGTATGGTGTGAAGAATTGTTGTGTAGTATAGAAATAAATGATCGGGTAGCTAGTTTAACCGATCGATCTTTTATTAGATTTTTGTTAGGAGGTTCGATGCGTCACATGTCTTTACTAGACATGGCTCAGGCTTTACGTATATATACGCCTGAGGAGTTAGCATCTGCCGATTGTAGAGGGTTGATACTAAATGGTAGAAAGATAGACGAAAATTTTGATACGCATGGAGTATGGAGTCAAATGACTAGCCATCACCGATTTAAAGGGGGAAATTACTCTTATTTGGATATAGATAGAGCAGAGTTAAGAGTAATTCATAGGTTTTTAGCCAATTCGATTACACAACGAGGTAACAACAAGGAAAAGGTAAATGAATAGGATTTGTTTTACCACATGTGTATTCGAGACTCACAAAGCGCTGTAAGTATACCTTATTGTGTGGGTTATTATTTATCAGCTATGGTTAGGGGGATGAGACCGCATAGTATAATAGGAGGTGGTATATTTATTACTTTGATTGCTGAATATCTCGGTGTGGATATAAGTCGGGGGGGATTATTAGTCGAAGAACCAGAACCCCGCGATACAATAGGTTTAAATGTATACCATGGTGCGAAGGTTTTGAAGAGGCGAAATAACGCCGCAGTACAATACCATGGTAGACATCCACAGGTTGAGAGAAACCAACAGCCAGGTAATGTGGGAGGAGGACATGAAATGACAGAAATGCAAAGGTTTATAGCTTCACAAGAGTACAAAAATGCTAGACATCGAGCATTTGAAGATTGGCAAGTTCATCAAAACCAAATCATAGCTCATTGCCAACATGTAGGTAGAAACTATATTCCTACTCCATCGCCCGTATTTCCTCCCTGGTCTATAGAGATCCAACCACCGTATCCTACATATAACCCAGCCGAAGCATTTTATAACACATATGGTTATGCATGGAACCTCTACTGGTATCAGTATCATCCCTAGTCTACTTAGTTTTATTTATTTTATTATTTGTAATATTGATACATTTAATACTTATGTTAATATTGTAATAGTTTTTATAATTTTCTAATTTTTTTATTAGATTTTAATAATTTTTGAATGTGGGGTAATATACCAAACTTCAAAAATATGTATATATGTTTGCAGTTTATCTTATGTACACAACAGGGTAAAACAACGCATTTTCAAAGACTGGCATTAAGTTCAGCAAAAGCAACTAATTTTGACGACAAGATGCAAAATATATGTGAAATAACAACAAGACGGAATGAACAAATGATGTGCACCATTTATCATTCAACACAAACAACAATATGTTTGGAAACTTTGGTAAAATTTAATCATTTCTACGCTAATCACCCTCAATAATTTAAATTGTTACTGATTTCTTGCAAATGAGGGCATTGTAAGATCTTAAGTGTGGGAAGGGGTTAAATTCTTTCGGATTTTTAAAAAAATTTTATTTTATACACTTGGTTACCATTAAAAATACTAGTAAAGCAGTAGTTGTATTAGAATCTAGTGCTCTCTGATAATAAAGAACAGCCCTAGTCTTATATACTGACTACCCAATTCTAGTAAAAATTTTCAAAATTTTCAATTAAATGAACTCAAAATCATGTTTATACATATTTATGAACGATAAAACTAGGTTTTAACACCGAAATTATTGTTACCTCGGAAAGGACATAAATTGAGAAACAAACCAAAATGTTAAAATTCATTTAAAATGGAATAGAGGACAATAAAAAGGAAAATAAAAGACAAGTGTGGGAAAATTTACCAAGATATTTTAAACATATGTCACATATTTCTGTAACAAATAATTGAAAATACTTTTGTTTTGGACTAAATTAACTGTTTTACCCGATTTACTGTAATGAAAGATGGATCTATACGATGAATCAATTCCATCATTAAAAGGAAGTAAAGTCTTTCGAAAAAGACACGCGCTTCTTGATTTAGGTAAGGAAGTTGTCGTCCAGACCAGCTGTAGGTTGACGAAAAATCTAGAAAAGTCATCACTAAAATCAGCAGGAAATCCACGGACCTCAGCATTAAACAGGGTCGCCAAGTGGTCAGACTTATCCTAACCATGAGAGGATCTGTCTTGTAAAATGGGGAGGCCACCGTGCAAATTAGCTTGATAAGACTAATAAATCAGATCCCCAGAAAGGATAATCTCCTTAAAAGATCAAAAATCAGCTTTTAAGCCTGATATTACTCAATCCTAGAGATTGACCTTAAAGATTGAGAATTCAAACTCATGGAATTCAATGATATCTAAACTCGAGCTTGAACGAGAAAATATTTTGATCAAATTATAAACCGATTTGTTTTCTGAAAACCCATTTTCAATGCGTTCATTACCATTGAACGTAAAATCCTAAGAATTCACCTGGAATTCATTAGGTCATCTGAACCAAATCGGGTGTCAACCGTAAGAACGATGGTTGCATAGCATGGTCGAAGACAGGACCTTGTGCCAGACCGAAAAATCATAAGGGTGAGCTTTACTATTGCTCCTACCAATGATAGTAATTGCGTCCGACATGTTATAGACCATAATTAAAAGCATGTCAGGGGACATTGCCTTAACAATTGCTTGTTCAACGCTTTCCTTTACAACCGGACGGTAGTTTACCGAAAGGTAATATTCGAAGCAAGTATACTGGACGTGTTGCTTTCCCGGTGACACAAAACCACAAGTGTTGAGCTAAAATTTTCAAATCTGAAACCCACCAAACCCACAAAAATATTTTGCAAACACCGGTGAAGGGTTATTCCGGAAAACTTATCTAGGGTAAAAGCTAGATTAAAATTTTCAAAAGATCAAATGTTTTCATAAAGATCCAATTTCCTTAATGGATCTAAATTTTATAGTCATGTGGGACTGTAAACCATATCGTTACTACCATGTTTATACCGCCGTATAGAAATCACTGATGTACAAAGTGTGAAGAATAAAGAAGTGATTCTAGTATTTCAAGACTATATTGCTTGAGGACAATCAACGCTCAAGTGTGGGAATATTTGATAATGCTAAAAACGAACATATATTTCATAGCATTATTCCTCAAGAAAGACAAGCTTTTAGTTGCAATTGTTCTATTTAAAAGTGATATTCGTTTAAATAATAAAAGGTGAAGACAAAAGACAGATTCGACGAATTGAAGACGCAAAGGTCCAAAAAGCTCAAAAGTACAAAATACAATTAAAGTGGTTCCAATTATTGATAAGAAACGTCTCAAAATTACAAGAGTACAAGATTCAAAACGCAAAGTACAAGATATTAAATTGTACGCAAGGACGTTCGAAAATCCGGAACCGGGACCAGAGTCAACTCTCAACACTCGACGCAATGGACTAAAAATTACAAGTTAACTATGTATATAAATATAATATAATATATAATTAATTATATTAATTATATATATATATTATATTTATATAATAAATCGTCGGCAAACAAAGAGCCAAATTTGGGTGAGCTGTAAAAACAAACTACGCGACTCGCGGAGTTTGAAGAAGGAAAGGGCCGCGAGTCGCGGAGCCCCAAAAACCGAAAATTCCTATAAAAGGCAACGCAGTTCGACGAAAAAAATATCCAAAATATATCAATCTCTCTATATCTATACGTAATATTTATATTTATATTTTATATTTTAATTTTAATTTTAATTTTAATTTTAAATCCTAATAATAAGGGTATGTTAGCGAATGTTGTAAGGGTGTAAGTCGAAATTTTGTCCGTGTAACGCTACGCTATTTTTAATCATTGTAAGTTATGTTCAACCTTTTAACATTAATGTCTCATAGCTAAGTTATTATTATGCTTATTTAATCCGAAGTAATCATGATGTTGGGCTAAAAATATTAAAATTGGGTAATTGGGCTTTGTACCATAATTGGGGTTTGGACAAAAGAACGACACTTGTGGAAATTAGACTATGGGCTATTAATGGGCTTTATATTTGTTTAACTAAATGATAGTTTGTTAATTTTAATATAAAGATTTACAATTGGACGTCCCTATAAATAACCATATACACTCAATCGGACACGATGGGCGGGGTATTTTTATGTACGAATAATCGTTCATTTAACCGGACACGGGAATGGATTAATAGCCACTAGAATTATTAAAACAGGGGTGAAATTATGTACAAGGACATTTGGCATAATTGTTAACAAAGTATTAAAACCTTGGGTTACACTCAGTCGACATCCTGGTGTAATTATTAAACAAAGTATTAAAATCTTGTTACAGTTTAAGTCCCCAATTAGTTGGAATATTTGACTTCGGGTATAAGGATAATTTGACGAGGACACTCGCACTTTATATTTATGACTGATGGACGGTTATGGACAAAAACCAGACGGACATATTAAATAATCCATGACAAAGGACAATTAACCCATGGGCATAAAACTAAAATCAACACGTCAAACAGCATGATTACGGAAGTTTAAATAAGCATAATTCTTTTATTTCATATTTAATTTCCTTTATTTTATATTTAATTGCACTTCTAATTATCGTACTTTTGTTGTTATTTAATTGCACTTTTAATTATCGTACTTTTTAATTATCGCAATTTTATTGCACTTTTATTTATCGCAATTTCATTATCGTTATTTACTTTACGCTTTAAATTAAGTCTTTTATTTATTTAATATTTTACATTTTGTTTTAACTGCGATTAAAGTTTTAAAATCGACAAACCGGTCATTAAACGGTAAAAACCCCCCTTTATAATAATAATATTACTTATATATATATTTGTATTTTTATAAAATAAAACTAATATAGCGTTAAGCTTTGATTAAAAGATTTTCCATGTGGAACGAACCGGACTTACTAAAAACTACACTACTGTACGATTAGGTACACTGCCTATAAGTGTTGTAGCAAGGTTTAAGTATATCCATTCTCTAAATAAATAAATATCTTGTGTAAAATTGTATCGTATTTAATAGTATTTCCTAGTAAAATTTAAGCTATTTTATATACACCTCGCATAACATCAGTTCCCGTCGCAAAAGAATTTCCCGATGTATTTCCGAAAGAATTACCGGGACTACCTCCACATCGATCTGTTGAATTTCAAATAGATCTTGTTCCATGAGCTGCACCAATAGCTCGTGCTCCTTACAGACTCGCACCCAGCGAGATGAAAGAACTGCAAAGCCAACTGTAAGAACTATTAGAACGTGGTTTCATTCGACCAAGCACATCACCATGGGGAGCTCCTGTTTTGTTTGTCAAGAAGAAGGATGGTACATTTAGGTTGTGTATTGACTACAGAGAGTTGAATAAACTTACCATCAAAAACCGTTATCCACTGCCGAGAATTGACGACTTATTTGATCAACTACAAGGCTCGTCGGTTTATTCGAAAATCGTTTTACGTTTTGGATATCATCAAATGCGAGTAAAGGAAGATGATATTCCAAAAACTACTTTTAGGACGCGTTATGGTCATTACGAGTTTATGGTTATGCCGTTTGGATTGACTAATGCATCAGCTGTGTTCATGGACCTTATGAACCGAGAGTGTGGGCCATATCTTGACAAGTTTGTCATTGTTTTCATCGATGACATACTTATTTACTCAAAGAATGATCAAGAGCACGAAGAACATTTGAGAAAAGTGCTAGAAGTATTGAGGAAAGAAAAACTGTACGCTAAGTTTTCAAAGTGTGCATTTTGGTTGGAAGAAGTTCAATTCCTCGGTCACATAGTGAACAAAGAAGGTATCCAGGTGGACCCGGCAAAGATCGAAACCGTTAAAAAGTGGGAAACCCCAAAAACTCTGAAGCATATACGTCAATTTTTAGGATTGGCTGGTTACTACAGAAGATTCATCCAAGATTTCTCCAAAATAGCAAAACCCTTGACTGCATTAACGCATAAAGGGAAGAAATTTGAATGGAAGGATGAACAAGAGAAGGCGTTTCAGTTATTAAAGAAAAAGCTAACTACGACACCTATATTGTCATTGCCTGAAGGGAATGATGATTTTGTGATTTATTGTGACGCATCAAAGCAAGGTCTTGGTTGTGTATTAATGCAACGAACGAAGGTGATTGCTTATGCGTCTAGACAATTGAAGATTCACGAGCAAAATTATACAACTCACGATTTGGAATTGGGTGCTGTTATTTTTGCATTAAAGACTTGGAGGCATTATTTATTTGGGGTCAAAAGTATTATATATACCGACCACAAAAGTCTCCAACATGCATTAAAGACTTGGAGGCATTATTTATTTATGTTGAATGATTATGATTTTGAGATTCGATACCACCCAGGGAAGGTGAATGTGGTAGCCGACGCTTTGAGTAGAAAGGACAGAGAACCTATACGGGTAAAAGCTATGAATATAATTATTCGTACTAACCTTACTACTCAAATAAAGGAGGCGCAACAGGGGGTTGTAAAAGAAGGAAAGTTGAAGAATGAGATACCCAAAGGATCAGAGAAACATCTTAATATTCAGGAAGACGGAACCCGATATAGGGCTGATAGAATTTGGGTACCAAGGTTTGGAGATGTGAGAGAAATGTACTTAAAGAAGCACATAAAACCAGATATTTAATACATCCCGGAGCGGGGAAGATGTATAAAGATCTCAAGAAACACTTTTGGTGGCCTGGTATGAAAGCCGATATTGCTAAATATGTAGGATAATGTTTGACGTGTTCTAAGGTCAAAGCTGAACATCAGAAACCATCAGGTCTACTACAACAACCTGAAATCCCGGAATGGAAATTGGAAAACATTACCATGGATTTCATTACTAAATTTCCAAGGACTGCAAGTGGTTATGATACAATTTGGGTAATAGTTGATCGTCTCACCAAGTCAGCACACTTCCTGTCAATGAGAGAAGATGACAAAATGGAGAAGTTGGCGCGATTGTATTTGAAGGAGGTTGTCTCCAGACATGGAATACCCGTCTCTATTATCTCTGACAGGGATGGTAGATTTGTGTCAAGGTTCTGGCAGACATTGCAACAAGCATTGGGGACTCGTCTAGACATGAGTACTGCCTATCATCCACAAATTAATGGGCAGAGCGAAAGGAAAATACAAATGCTTGAAGACATGCTACGAGCATGTGTTATTGATTTCGGAAACAGTTGGGATCGACACCTACCATTAGCAGAATTTTCCTATAACAACAGTTATCATTCTAGTATTGAGATGGTGCCATTTGAGGCACTTTATGGTAGAAAGTGCAGGTCTCCGATTTGTTGGAATGAAGTGGGGGATAGACAGATTACGGGTCTGGAGATAATACAAGAAACTACCGAGAAAATCATCCAAATTCAACAACGATTGAAAACCGCCCAGAGTCGACAAAAGAGCTACGCGGACAGTAAAAGAAAAGATATAGAGTTTGAAATTAGAGAAATGGTCATGCTTAAGGTTTCACCTTGGAAAGGCGTTGTTCGATTTGGTAAACGGGGGAAACTAAATCGAAGGTACATTGGACCATTCAAGATTATAGATCGCGTCGGACCAGTAGCTTACCAACTGGAGCTACCTCAACAACTCGCGGCTGTACATAACACTTTCCACGTCTTGAATTTGAAGAAATGTTTTGCTAAAGAAGATCTCACTATTCCGTTGGACGAAATCCAAATCAATGAAAAACTTCAGTTCATTGAAGAACCCGTCAAAATAATGGATCGTGAGGTTAAGAGACTTAAGCAAAACAAGATACCGATTGTTAAGGTTTGATGGAATTCTCATAGAGGACCCGAGTTCACTTCTGAGCGTGAAGATCAGATGAAGAAGAAATACCCGCATCTATTTCCAGAAGATTCGTCAACACCTTCAACAGCTTAAAATTTTGGGACGAAATTTATTTAACGGGTAGGTACTGTAGTGACCCGAACTTTTCCATGTATATATATATTAATTGAGATTGATATTTACATGACTAAATGTTTCCAACATATTAAGCAATCAAACTTGTTAAGACTTGATTAATTGAAATAGGTTTCATATAGACAATTGACCACCTAAGTTGATCGGTGATTCACGAACGTTAAAACTTGTAAAAACTATACGATGACATATATATGGTTATATATATAGTTAACATGATTTTATTATACGTAAATATCTCATTAGGTATTTTAACAATGAGTTATATACATAAAAATGAGACTATTAAATTAAGAAACTCGAAAACGATATATATAACGATTATCATTATAACAACGTCTTACTAGGTACATATGAATCATATTAAGATATTGATACAATTGGTTAATTATGTTAAATTATAATTAAATATATCATTAAGTCTATTAACAATGAACTACATATGTAAAAATAAGACTACTAACTTAATGATTTCGAAACGAGACATATATGTAACGATTATCATTGTAACGACATTTAACTGTATATATATCATACTAAGATATATTATATATCATAATATCATGATAATATAATAATTTAACATCTCATTTGATATAAGAAACATTGGGTTAACAACATTAATTGAGATCGTTAACTTAAAGGTTTCAAAACAACACTTACATGTAACGACTAACGAAGACTTAACGACTCCATTAGAATGTATATACATGTTGTGTTTTGATATGTATTCTTACACTTTTGAAAGACTTCAAGACACATATCAAAGTACTTCTACTTAACAAAAATGCTTACAATTATATCCTCGTTCAGTTTCATCAACAATTCTACTCGTATGCACCCGTATTCGTACTCGTACAATACACAGCTTTTAGATGTATGTACTATTGGTATATACACTCCAATGATCAGCTCTTAGCAGCCCATGTGAGTCACCTAACACATGTGGGATCCATCATTTGGCAACTAGCATGAAATATCTCATAAAATTACAAAAATATGGGTAATCATTCATGACTTATTTACATGAAAACAAAATTACATATCCTTTATATCTAATCCGTATACCAACGACCAAAAACACCTACAAATACTTTCATTCTTCAATTTTATTCATCTAATTGATCTCTCTCAAGTTCCATCTTCAAGTTCTAAGTGTTCTTCATAAATTCCATAAGTATAGTTTCATAAAAATCAAGAATACTTCCAAGTTTGCAAGTCTACTTCCAAGCTTTCTAATCCATTCCAAGTAATCATCTAAGATCAAGGAACCTTTGTTATTTATAGTAGGTTATCTTTATAATTCAAGGTAATATTCATATTCAAACTTTGATTCAATTTCTACAACTATAACAATCTTATTTCGAGTGAAAATCTTACTTGAACTGTTTTCGTGTCATGATTCTGTTTCAAGAACTTTCAAGCCATCCAAGGATCCTTTGAAGCTAGATCCATTTTTCTCATTTCCAGTAGTTTTATCCAGAAAACTTGAGGTAGTAATGATGTTCATAACATCATTCAATTCATACATATAAAACTATCTTATTCGAAGGTTTAAACTTGTAATCACTAGAACATAGTTTAGTTAATTCTAAACTTGTTCGCAAACAAAAGTTAATCCTTCTAACTTGACTTTTAAAATCAACTAAACACATGTTATATATCTATATGATATGCTAACTTAATAAATTAAAACCTGGAAACCCGATGAACACCATAAAATCGGATATACGCCGTCGTAGTGAAACCGGGGGCTGTTTTGGTTTGGATAATTAAAAACTATGATAAACTTTGATTTAAAAGTTGTTCTTCTGGGAAAATGATTTTTCATATGAACATGAAACTATATCCAAAAATCTTGGTTAAACTCAAAGTGAAAGTATGTTTTTCAAAATGGTCATCAAGATGTCGTTCTTTCGACGGAAATGACTACCTCTTTAGTAATTGACATGTAACTTAAATTTCTGACTATAAACCTATACTTTTTATGTTTAGATTCTTAAATTAGAGTTCAATATGAAACCATAGCAATTTGATTCACTCAAAACGGATTTAAAATGAAGAAGTTATGGGTAAAACAAGATTGGATATTTTTGATCTTTTTAGCTACGAGAAATGTTTAACAAATATATACAAATCATATCCTAGCTAACTTATATTGTATTATACATGTATTCTAATATATTATGTAATCTTGGGATACCATAGATACGTATGCAAATGTTTTGACATATCATATCGACCCATGTATATATATTATTTGGAACAACCATAGACACTCTATATGCAATAATGTTGGAGTTAATTATACAGGGTTGAGGTTGATTCCAAAAATAAATATACTTTGAATTGTGATCTAGCCTGAGACGTGTATACACTGGGTCGTAGATTGATTTAAGAGATATATATCAATTTATTTCTGTACATCTAACTGTGGACAACTAGTTGTAGGTTACTAACGAGGACAGCTGACTTAATACACTCAAATATTTAAAACATAATAAAAATGGTTGTAATTATATTTTGATCATACTTTGATATATATGTACATCTTTGTATAGGTTCGTGAATCGATCCATGGCCAAGTCTTATTTCCGAGGAAGGAAATATCTGTGAAAGTGAGTTATAGTCCCACTTTTAAAATCTAATATTTTTGGGATCAGAATACATGCAGGTTTTATAAATGATTTACAAAATAGACACAAGTACGTGAAACTACATTCTATGGTTGAATTATCGAAATCGAATATGCACCTTTTTATTAAGTCTGGTAATCTAAGAATTAGGGAACAGACACCCTAATTGTCGCGAATCCTAAAGATAGATCTATTGGGCCTAACAACCCCATCCAAAGTACTAGATGCTTTAGTACTTCTAAATTTATATCATATCCGAAGGGTGTCCCGGAATGATGGGGATATTCTTATATATGCATCTTGTTAATGTCGGTTACCAGGTGTTCACAATATGAATGATTTTTATCTCTATGTATGGGATGTGTATTGAAATATGAAATCTTGTGGTCTATTGTTACGATTTGATATATATAGGTTAAACCTATAACTCACCAACATTTTTGTTGACGTTTAAAGCATGTTTATTCTCAGGTGAATACTAAGAGCTTCCGCTATTGCATACTAAAATAAGGACAAGATTTGGAGTCCATGTTTGTATGATATTGTGTAAAAACTGCATTCAAGAAACATATGTCGATGTAATATATTTCTATTGTAAACCATTATGTAATGGTCGTGTGTAAACAGTATATTTTAGATTATCATTATTTGATAATCTACGTAATGTTTTTAAAACCTTTATTGATAAAATAAAGGTTATGGTTGTTTTAAAAATGAATGCAGTCTTTGAAAAACGTCTCATATAGAGGTCAAAACCTCGCAACGAAATCAATTAATATGGAACGTTTATAATCAATATGAATGGGACATTTTAGTTGGTATCCGAGCATTGGTCTTAAAGAACTAGATAATTTGCATTAGTGTGTCTTATCGAGTTTGTTAGGATGCATTAGTGAGTCTGGACTTCGACCGTGTTTTCTTTAAAAATGATTGCTTTACATTTTTGTTGGAAACTATATATTATTAACATGTAAATATTATGTGATATATTAATCTCTTAACATGTTTGATATTGTGTGATAGATGTCTACCTCTAGCACAAATCCCATTGACTCACCTAATAATAACGAAGAGTCGAATATATATTGGCAAGATTCACAAGTTCCCGAAGAACCGGAAGAAGAGGAAACGGAACCGGAAGAAGAGGAACCGGAAGACGAGGAACCAGAAGAAGAGGAACCAGAAGAAGAAGAAGAGGTTCCGGAGGGGGGAATAGTAGGAACCATAGAAAACCGGTCAAATAAAAGAAAATCCTCAACCAATGGACCAAAGTTAATAATGGTCAATGGTGTTTCCACTAAGGAAGCGAAATATTGGGAAAATTACCAATTTTTCGATGAATCGGATCCTGATGAGGATTCCGATGATGTTATAGAAATTACGCCGACCCAATTTAATGAGGCAAAAGAAAATAATAAGGGAAAAGGCATCAAAATAGAGAAATCTGATTCCGACCCGATGAACTTTATATGTACCGTCAACACCGGTATTTTCAATATCATGACAATAAACTGGGAACTTCTAAACTACCAGGTTTTTCTAAACCAATGTGGAAAACGACGACTCGTATTAGAGGAACATCATATATCCCTAGAAGATTAGGAAAAAGAACCAAAGTCCGAAGAAGAAGAAACCAGTGATTCAGATTAGAGGGGTGTGAGCATGTTGTGTAATAAATGTATTGTAGTATGCTTGTATTTTTATGTTCTATGTAAAAATTGCTTGTATTGTTTGTTTTTACGAATCTAATCCTTGTCTATTTTACAGTATAAAAACAAAATGGACGTTAAGGGTAGACAACCGAATATTTTAGAAGACCTACCAGAGGATATGATTGAGGAAATCTTGTCTAGAGTCGGTTAGAATTCATCAGCACATTTAGTTATGGCGAAATTAACTTGTCAAACATTTGAAAGACTTTCCAGAAATGCGTTAGTTTATAAAAGGCTTTCCTTTGATAGGTGGGGTATATCACATTGGGGAGACTTTAAGTTACGCCATGTTTTCTTTAAAGCGTTAAATGCGGGGAACCCAAATGCAATTTTACGCTACGGGTTAAGAACCTATTTTGACTCAACATATCCCAACATAGGATTTCGTGAATTAGAAAGAGCTTCTAACATGCAACATAAAGAAGCATGTTATGCTTACGGGTTAGTGATGTTCGCTTCTTACCAAAGTGAGAAAAAGAACATCGGATTGCAGCTTTTAAATAAAACTTTCCCACAAGTGACGGATTCAGTAGTTGGGGTGAGAAACAAGGTTTTTAGATTATTACGGGGCTGTTGGACATTATGAAACCCTCGTCCTTTTGACGACATTACAACATGCTGCCTAGCTAATGGTCATAACGGTTATTTTCCACAAGACCAAGGATGGGAAGTCGTCTTAGTAAAACCAGAATGCATGACTTGTTTCTGGACTTATGAATTACGTGTCTTTATTTCCTTTGCCGAACAACTTGCGTATTAACTAGATTTATCTTCAAAACTGTCCTGTATCATAGTGTACTATATTTCAAGTTATATGTAATATAGCGAAGTTGTAAGTTTGAAGAATATTTGTATGTGATATATTATTATAATCAGTTTTTCATATGGAATTGTAGTAGTTGAATTGTATATTAGCTACTAAGTATGAACTTAACGGGTAGGTAGTACCCGAATTTAAACTTATAAAACGCTAATATGAAGAAAAAGCTTTTATAAATGAGTTCATATTATGCTACGAGATACTATTGACTACTCTTAATATTCTGTATGATTAAATTGTTTCATTTGACTATTTTGAAGGAAATGGCACCGACTACTCGACACACCTTGAATATGAGCGAAGAGGAATTTCGTGCCTTTCTTGCTTCAAACATAGCCGCAGTACAGGCCGCGCTACATAACAACAATAACTCTGAATCTAGCAATACAGCTAACGGTGCAAGAAATCGTGTAGGATGCTCCTACAAGGAATTCACTGCCTGCAAACCTTTAGAATTTGATGGGACCGAAGGACCAATCAGATTGAAACCGTGGACCGAGAAAGTTGAATCGGTGTTTGCCATAAGTAAGTGTGCTGAAGGAGACAAAGTGAAGTACACTACGCATACCTTCACAGGTATTGCGTTAACATGGTGGAATACCTATCTAGAGCAAGTGGGACAAGATGCTGCTTACGCGCTACCGTGGTCAGCATTCAAGCACTTGATGAACGAGAAGTACCATCCCAGAACCGAGGTCAATAAGCTCAAGTCAGAATTTAGAGGGTTACGAACACAGGGATTCGATATTACTTCGTACGAAAGACGATTCACAGAATTGTGACTATTGTGTCCGAGAGCGTTCGAAGATGAGGAAGAGAAGATCGACGCGTTTGTGAAAGGGTTACCGGAGAGAATCCAAGAAGATATAAGTTCACACGAGCCTGCCTCCATACAAAAGGCATGTAGAATGGCTCACAAACTAGTGAACCAGATTGAGGGAAGAATTAAAGAACAGGCGGCCGAAGAGGCCAACGTGAAGTTAGTCAAAAGAAAGTGGGAGGAAAACGGTGATAAGAGTCACCAAAACTACAACAACTATCCCAACAATCATAACATTAATCGCAACTACAACAAACGGCACAACAACAACAACAACAACAACAACAACAACAACTACAACAATCATCCCAACAATAATAACAACCACAACAACAACAACAATCAGAAGCAGCTATGCCAATGGTGTGAAAAGTATCACTCGGGGTTTTGCACCAAATTTTACAACAAGTGTAAAAGAAACGGTCATAGCGCGGTGAACTGTGAGGTCTACGGACCAGGGGTTAACAGAACGAAAGGAACAAATGGTGTCGGAACGAGTAATGGCGGAGCAAGTAGTGTCGGAGCAAGTTATGCCAATGTAGTTTGTTATAAATGTTGAAAACCGGGCCACATTATTAGAAATTGCCCGAACCAGGAGAACACGAATGGACAAGGCCGCGGAAGAGTTTTCAATATTAATGCGGCAGGGGCACAGGAAGACCCGGAGCTTGTTACGGGTACGTTTCTTATTGACAATAAATCTTCTTACGTTTTATTTGATTCGGGTGCGGATAGAAGCTATATGAGTAGAGATTTTTGTGCTAAATTAAGTTGTCCATTGACGCCGTTGGATAGTAAATTTTTACTCAAATTAGCAAACGGTAAATTAATTTCAGCAGATTATATATGCCGGAATCGAGAAATTAAACTGGGTAGCGAAATATTTAAGATTGATTTGATACCAGTAGAGTTAGGGAGTTTTGATGTAATAGTTGGCGTGTACTGGCTGAAGGAGATGAAAGCAGAGATCGTATGTTACAAAAGTGTAATTCGCATTGTACGAGAAGAAGGAGAACCCTTAATGGTATATGGAGAAAAGGGCAACACGAAGCTACATCTTATTAGTAATTTAAAGGCACAAAAACTAATAAGAAAAGGTTGCTATGCTGTTCTAGCACACGTCGAGAAAGTACAAACTGAAGAAAAGAGCATCAATGATGTTCCCATCGCAAAAGAATTTCCCGATGTATTTCTGAAAGAATTACCGGGACTACCTCCACATCGATCTATTGAATTTCAAATAGATCTTGTACCAGGAGCTGCACCAATAGCTCGTGCTCCTTACAGACTCGCACCCAGCGAGATGAAAGAACTGCAAAGCGAACTGCAAGAACTATTAGAATGTGGTTTCATTCGACCAAGCACATCACCATGGGGAGCTCCTGTTTTGTTTGTCAAGAAGAAGGATGGTACATTTAGGTTGTGTATTGACTACAGAGAGTTGAATAAACTTACCATCAAAAACGGTTATCCACTGCCGAGAATTGACGACTTATTTGATCAACTACAAGGCTCGTCGGTTTATTCGAAAATCGATTTATGTTCTGGATATCATCAAATGCGAGTAAAGGAGGATGATATTCCAAAAACTGCTTTTAGGACGCGTTATGGTCATTACGAGTTTATGGTTATGCCGTTTGGATTGACTAACGTACCAGCTGTGTTCATGGACCGTATAAACCGAGTGTGTGGGCCATATCTTGACAAGTTTGTCATTGTTTTCATCGATGACATACTTATTTACTCAAAGAATGATCAAGAGCACGAAGAACATTTGAGAAAAGTGCTAGAAGTATTGAGGAAAGAAAAACTGTACACTAAGTTTTCAAAGTGTGCATTTTGGTTGGAAGAAGTTCAATTCCTCGGTCACATAGTGAACAAAGAAGGTATCCAGGTGGACCCGGCAAAGATCGAAATCGTTAAAAAGTGGGAAACCCCAAAAACTCTGAAGCATATACGTCAATTTTTAGGATTGGCTGGTTACTACAGAAGATTCATCCAAGATTTCTCCAAAATAGCAAAACCCTTAACTGCATTAACGCATAAAGGGAAGAAATTTGAATGGAAGGATGAACAAGAGAAGGCGTTTCAGTTATTGAAGAAAAAGCTAACTATGGCACCTATATTGTCATTGCCTGAAGGGAATGATGATTTTGTGATTTATTGTGACGCATCAAAGCAAGGTCTCGGTTGTGTATTAATGCAACGAACGAAGGTGATTGCTTATGCGTCTAAACAATTAAAGATTCACGAGCAAAATTATACAACTCACGATTTGGAATTGGGTGCTGTTGTTTTTGCATTAAAGACTTGGAGGCTTTATTTATATGGGGTCAAAAGTATTATATATACCGACCACAAAAGTCTCCAACATATATTTAATCAGAAGCAACTGAATATGAGACAATGCAGGTGGATTGAACTGTTGAATGATTATAATTTTGAGATTCGATACCACCTGGGGAAGGCGAATGTGGTAGCCGACACTTTGAGTAGAAAGGACAGAGAACCTATACGGGTAAAAGCTATGAATATAATTATTCGTACTAACCTTACTACTCAAATAAAGGAGGCGCAACAGGGGGTTGTAAAAGAAGGAAAGTTGAAGAATGAGATACCCAAAGGATCAGAGAAACATCTTAATATTCGGAAAGACGGAACCCGATATAGGGCTGATAGAATTTGGGTACCAAGGTTCAGAGATGTGAGAGAAATGGTACTTAAAGAAGCACATAAAACCAGATATTCAATACATCCCGGAGCGGGGAAGATGTATAAAGATCTTAAGAAACACTTTTGGTGGCCGGGTATGAAAGCCGATATTGCTAAATATGTAGGATAATGTTTGACGTGTTCTAAGGTCAAAGCTGAACATCAGAAACCATCAGGTCTACTACAACAACCTGAAATCCCGGAATGGAAATGGGAAAACATTACCATGGATTTCATTACTAAATTGCCAAGGACTGCAAGTGGTTATGATACTATTTGGGTAATAGCTAATCGTCTCACCAAGTCAGCACACTTCCTGCCAATGAGAGAAGATGACAAAATGGAGAAGTTGGCGCGATTTTATTTGAAGGAGGTTGTCTCCAGACATGGAATACCCGTCTCTATTATCTCTGATAGGGATGGTAGATTTGTTTCAAGGTTCTGGCAGACATTGCAACAAGCATTGGGGACTCGTCTAGACATGAGTACTGCCTATCATCCACAAACTGATGGGCAGAGCGAAAGGACAATACAAACGCTTGAAGACATGCTACGAGCATGTGTTATTGATTTCGGAAACAGTTAGGATCGACACCTACCGTTAGCAGAATTTTTCTACAACAACAGTTATCATTCTAGTATTGAGATGGCGCCATTTGAGGCACTTTATAGTAGAAAGTGCAGGTCTCCGATTTGTTGGATTGAAGTGGGGGATAGACAGATTACGGGTCCGGAGATAATACAAGAAACTACCGAGAAAATCATCCAAAATCAACAACGATTGAAAACCACCCAGAGTCGACAAAAGAGCTACGCGGACAGTAAAAGAAAAGATATAGAGTTTGAAATTGGAGAAATGGTCGTGCTTAAGGTTTCACCTTGGAAAGGCGTTGTTCGATTTGGTAAACGGGGGAAACTAAATCCAAGGTACATTGGACCATTCAAGATTATAGATCGTGTCGGACCAGTAGCTTACCAACTGGAGCTACCTCAACAACTCGCGGCTGTACATAACACTTTCCACATCTCGAATTTGAAGAAATGTTTTGCTAAAGAAGATCTCACTATTCCGTTGGATGAAATCCAAATCAATGAAAAACTTCAGTTCATTAAAGAACCCGTCGAAATAATGGATCGTGAGGTTAAGAGACTTAAGCAAAACAAGATACCGATTGTTAAGGTTCGATGGAATGCTCGTAGAGGACCCTAGTTCACCTGGGAGCGTGAAGATCGGATGAAGAAGAAATACCCGCATCTATTTTCAGAAGATTCGTCAACATCTTCAACAGCTTAAAATTTAGGGACGAAATTTATTTAACGGGTAGGTACTGTAGTGACCCAAACTTTTCCAACGTGTTAAGCAATCAAACTTGTTAAGACTTGATTAATTGAAATAGGTTTCATATAGACAATTGACCACCTAAGTTGATCGGTGATTCACGAACATTAAAACTTGTAAAAACTATACGATGACATATATATGGTTATATATATAGTTAACATGATTTTATTATAAGTAAGTATCTCATTAGGTATTTTAACAATGAGTTATATACATAAAAATGAGATTATTAAATTAAGAAACTCGAAAAAGATATATATAACGATTATCTTTATAACAACGTCTTACTAGGTACATATGAATCATATTAAGATATTGATACACTTGGTTAATTATGTTAAATGATAAGTAAATATATCATTAAGTGTATTAACAATGAACTACATATGTAAAAATAAGACTATTAACTTAATGATTTCGAAACGAGACATATATGTAACGATTATCGTTGTAACGACATTTAACTGTATATATATCATACTAAGATATATTATATATCATAATATCATGATAATATAATAATATAACATCTCATTTGATATAATAAACATTGGTTTAACAACATTAATTGAGATCGTTAACTTAAAGGTTTCAAAACAACACTTACATGTAACGACTAACGAAGACTTAACGACTCCATTAGAATGTATATACATGTTGTGTTTTGATATGTATTCTTACACTTTTGAAAGACTTCAATACACATATCAAAGTACTTCTACTTAACAAAAATGCTTACAATTACATCCTCGTTCAGTTTCATCAACAATTCTACTCGTATGCACCCGTATTCGTACTCGTACAATACACAGCTTTTAGATGTATGTACTATTGGTATATACACTCCAATTATCAGCTCTTAGTAGCCCATGTGAGTCACCTAACATATGTGGGAACCATCATTTGGCAACTAGCATGAAATATCTAATAAAATTACAAAAATATGGGTAATCATTCATGACTTATTTACTTGAAAACAAAATTACATATCCTTTATATCTAATCCGTATACCAACGACCAAAAACACCTACAAACACTTTCATTCTTCATTTTTCTTCATCTAATTGATCTCTCTCAAGTTCCATCTTCAAGTTCTAAGTGTTCTTCATAAATTCCATAAGTATAGTTTCATAAAAATCAAGAATACTTCCAAGTTTGCAAATCTACTTCCAAGCTTTCTAATTCATTCCAAGTAATCATCTAAGATCAAGGAACCTTTGTTATTTACAGTAGGTTATCTTTCTAATTCAAGGTAATATTCATATTCAAACTTTGATTCAATTTCTACAACTTTAACAATCTTATTTCGAGTGAAAATCTTACTTGAACTGTTTTTGTGTCATGATTCTGTTTCAAGAACTTTCAAGCCATCCAAGGATCCTTTGAAGCTAGATCCATTTTTCTCATTTCCAATAGTTTTATCCAGAAAACTTGAGGTAGTAATGATGTTCATAACATCATTCGATTCATACATATAAAGCTATCTTATTCGAAGGTTTAAACTTGTAATCACTAGAACATAGTTTAGTTAATTCTAAACTTGTTCGCAAATAAAAGTTAATCCTTCTAACTTGACTTTTAAAATCAACTAAACACATGTTCTATATCTATATGATATGCTAACTTAATGATTTAAAACCTGGAAACACGATGAACACCATAAAATCGGATATACGCCGTCGTAGTGAAACCGGGGGCTGTTTTGGTTTGGATAATTAAAAACTATGATAAACTTTGATTTAAAAGTTGTTCTTCTGGGAAAATGATTTTTCATATGAACATGAAACTATATCCAAAAATCTTGGTTAAACTCGAAGTGAAAGTATGTTTTTCAAAATGGTCATCAAGATGTCGTTCTTTCGACGGAAATGACTACCTCTTTAGTAATTGATATGTAACTTAAATTTCCGACTATAAACCTATACTTTTTCTGTTTGGATTCTTAAATTAGAGTTCAATATGAAACCATAGCAATTTGATTCACTCAAAACGGATTTAAAATGAAGAAGTTATGGGTAAAACAAGATTGGATATTTTTGATCTTTTTAGCTACGAGAAATGTTTAACAAATCTATACAAATCATATCCTAGCTAACTTATATTGTATTATACATGTATTCTAATATATTATGTAATCTTGGGATACCATAGATACGTATGCAAATGTTTTGACATATCATATCGACCCATGTATATATATTATTTGGAACAGCCATAGACACTCTATATGGAGTAATGTTGGAGTTAGCTATACAGGGTTGAGATTGATTCCAAAAATATATATACTTTGAGTTGTGATATAGCCTGAGACGTGTATACACTGGGTTGTGGATTGATTCAAGATAATATATATCAATTTATTTCTGTACATCTAACTGTGGACAACTAGTTGTAGGTTACTAACGAGGACAGCTGACTTAATACACTCAAATCTTTAAAACATAATAAAAATGGTTGTAATTATATTTTGATCATACTTTGATATATATGTACATATTTGTATAGGTTCGTGAATCGATCCGTGGCCAAGTCTTATTTCCGAGGAAGGAAATATCTGTGAAAGTGAGTTATAGTCCCACTTTTAAAATCTAATATTTTTGGGATGAGAATACATGCAGGTTTTATAAATAATTTACAAAATAGACACAAATACGTGAAACTACATTCTATGGTTGAATTATCGAAATCGAATATGCACCTTTTTATTAAGTCTGGTAATCTAAGAATTAGGGAACAGACACCCTAATTGTCGCGAATCCTAAAGATAGATCTATTGGGCCTAACAACCCCATCCAAAGTACCGGATGCTTTAGTACTTCGAAATTTATATCATATCCGAAGGGTGTCCCGGAATGATGGGGATATTCTTATATATGCATCTTGTTAATGTCGGTTACCAGGTGTTCACAATATGAATGATTTTTATCTCTATGTATGGGATGTGTATTGAAATATGAAATCTTGTGGTCTATTGTTACGATTTGATATATATAGGTTAAACCTATAACTCACCAACATTTTTGTTGACGTTTAAAGCATGTTTATTCTCAGGTGAATACTAAGAGCTTCCGCTATTGCATACTAAAATAAGGACAAGATTTGGAGTCCATGTTTGTATGATATTGTGTAAAAACTGCATTCAAGAAACATATGTCGATGTAATATATTTCTATTGTAAACCATTATGTAATGGTCGTGTGTAAACAGTATATTTTAGATTATCATTATTTGATAATCTACGTAATGTTTTTAAAACCTTTATTGATAAAATAAAGGTTATGGTTGTTTTAAAAATGAATGCAGTCTTTGAAAAACGTCTCATATAGAGGTCAAAACCTCGCAACGAAATCAATTAATATGGAACGTTTATAATCAATATGAACGGGACATTTCATCTGCTGCACACATTCTCAACATGGTTCCAACCAAGAAGGTAAACAAGACACCATATGAAATATGGCATGGGAAGGTCCCAAATCTCTCTTACTTGAAAGTCTGGGGTTGTGAGGCTCACGTGAAGCGTGATATACTGAATAAACTTGAGTCCAGAACTATCAAGTGTATCTTTGTAAGATACCGAAAGGAAACGATGTAGTACTACTTCTACTATCCAGCAGAAAACAAGGTTTTCACTGCTAGATATGCTAAGTTTTTGGAGAAGAGTCTCCTCTTATAGGAAGCAAGTGAGAGCACTATAGATATTGAAGAAATTCAAGAACAAGATACATTACCTTCTGAAGGCACTAGCAAAATTCGTACTGAGCTGCAACATGAAAGAGTTGAGGTACAGGACGAAGCATGTCTCATTCGTAGATCTAGTAGAACCTCTCGTCCACCTAAAAGGTTAAACCTTTTGGTTACGACAGAGGACTTTGAATTAGGGGATCCGGGCGAACCCACTAATTACAAAGCTGCATTGTCAGATCCTAAATCTGATAAATGGCAAGATGCTATGAATGTAGAGATGCAGTCCATGAAAGATAATCAAGTTTGGCGCTTGATTGATCTTCCACCAAACAGCAAGCCTGTTGGGTGTAAATGGATCTTCAAGAAGAAGACCGACATGGACGAAAATGTACATACCTTTAAGACCCGCTTGGTAGCAAAAGGTTATACTCAAACCTACGGGATTGATTATGAAGAGACCTTTTCTCCAGTACCGGACATTAAAGCTATTAGGATACTCATAGTTATAGCCGCGTACTATGACTATGAGATTTGGCAAATGAATGTCAAAACCGCATTCCTGAATGGCCACCTTTGAGAGGACGTATATATGGTGCAACCTAAAGGGTTTGTGAATCCTAAGTATCCTAAGAAAGTATGCAAGCTTCAGAAATCCATTTATGGATAAAAGCAAGCATCAAGGAGCTGGAACAAGAAGTTTGATGAGAAAATCAAAAAGTTTGGCTTCTCACAAAACCTTGACCAATCCTGTGTGTACATGATAGCTAGTGGGAGCGTTAAAGACTTTCTGATCTTATATGTTGATGACATATTACTCATGGGAAATCATATTCCAATGCTACAAGACGTTAAGTCCTGGCTTGGAAAATGTTTCTCTATGAAAGATCTGGGAGATGCATCATATATACTAGGAATCAAGATCTATAGAGACAGATCTAAGCGGTTAATAGGTCTAAGTCAAAGTGTATATGTTGACAAAATCTTAAAGCGATTTAAGATGGAAGCTTCCAAGCGTGGTAGTCTTCCTCTGCAACTAAATGTGGTGTTCAGTAAGACTCAAGCCCCCTCTACACCTGAAGAGGTGAAGCAAATGACTGGGGTTCCATACGCTTCAGCTATTGGATCCATCATGTATGCTATGAGGTGCACTAGACCAGATGTTTCTTTCACTCTCAATATGACGAGCCGATACCAACAGAATCCAGGTGATAGTTACTGGACTGCTATAAAGAATATATTGAAGTATTTGTGAAACACTAAAGATATGTTCTTAGTTTACGGAGGTTTTGATGAACTGATCATAAAGTGTTACACTGATGCTAGTTTCGAAACTGATCGAGATGATAGTCGATCACAGTCTGGCTACATTTTCGTTATGAACGGAGGTGCGGTTGACTGGATAAGCTCAAAGCAGAGCACTACATCGATGTCTACAAGAGAATCAGAATACATTGCTGCATCTGAAGTTGCTCAGGAAGCTGTTTGGATCAGAAAATTCATATCTGGGCTTGGCATTGTTCCCAGCATTGAAAATCCCATGGACATGTATTGCGACAATACTGGCGCTATAGTAATAGCAAATGAACCATGAGTTCTACGTGGTGCCAAATACATCCTTCGCAAATTTCACTATATTCGTGAAGTTATAGAGAGAGGTGAAGTATGTATTCAAAAGGTTCCAACAGAAGACAATCTAGCTAACCCGTTCACAAAGCCAATGTCTTGTACCAAGCATATTGAGCATTCTAGGAACATTGGGCTTAGACCAGCTAATAGTTTTATGTAATTTTAGTATTTGGATAATTGGAACATAAAAGTAGCTTTATTTGTAATAAATTGATATAATGTGTTATGAACAGTTTTATTCAAACGTGAGTGTTTGATATGGGTTAATGTGTTACTATCAAACTCACATGTATTCATATGATGCATATTGGAATGACCCAACCTTCGAGATTTCACTTCATGGATCGGCGTCAATAGTGAAACTCGCAAGTGGTTAAAGTCATACTGTCCTTCGACTTGAGATGCACGCCAGTTTCGATATGTGGAGCATTATACTTTAATATGGTTAAACGCTGTCCTGAATAAGGCTGTTATAAAGGCCAATATTTGGTGTAATGTAAAGGTCGTGACAGACACGTGTATGCAAGATAGGATTTGTTCCTCCTACCTGTTTGGAGTTAGATATTTTTGAGCTCCTCGATGAATGAATAAGATATTTGTGTGGCCGCACCCAAATGTAATTGAGATGATACTTAATTAGTTTGGTGATCTAATTCACTTCTAAGAATCAAGAAACAAAATTTGTTAAACAAATGAGAATGACTGATGATCCATGTCTCAAGTTTAACTAAAGTATCTGAAACAAAGGGACAAATGACATTTAACACTTACAATGAGCAGTTCTGAGAAACTACCCTCACATAAATTTGGGGACAATGGCGTGTTGCTAGACTCTAACCATTGTTAGTATAGTTACTTGGTGTTGTGCCGTGCACAAGTGGGAGTCTGTAGGATTTATGCGCAAGGTACAACACATAACTATATGGCTAAATTCATGTGAGTATTCGGGGTCACACACATATACACCTAGACGTCAATAAATAATATATATGCGATGTATATTATTCAAGTAATTAAATACAATTAATTAATTAATTAATTAATTGGTTGATTAAATTAATTAATAAATTAATTTACTTATGCACCAAGGCTAAGTAATACGGAGTAAATACTGTGGGATTCATTTTTTCCTAAACCGGCCTATCTTGAATCATTATATATACATATACTTGAATTGGGTTACAAGGCCGTGAGCACAAATAGAAAAACTACAAAGTCTATTCAACGAAAATTAATCATACGCATGCTTTTATTTTGACGGCTAATTACGATAAGGAAAAAACCATAAAAGTTTTTTTTTTCTTGTTTTCGATAGAAAACATACACTGAAACCATTTGTTTTCGGCATACTGTTTTACGAAATGTTCGACAATCAAAACAAAAGTATATATATATATTACGATTTCAACTATAATCCTAGTGATTATTTATTATTACTTGGCAGGACTAGCACATCCACTTGACGTTGTTCGAAGTGTAGTGTGGACTGTCATGACCCAAAAAAATTTCGACTTATTTTTAACTTAAATCTTTAAAAGATTTAATATTTTCGACACGATAAGCAACGTCTGTAATGTTGAGTCTCAAAATTTTTGAATTGTTTTCAAAAATTCAATCACCCTTCGACTGTTCCGACGAATTACGAACAACTATGTGTAAATAAATAAATATATAAATAAATAAATAAATAATATATATATATATATATATATATATATATATATATATATATATATATATATATATATATATATATATATATATATATATATATATATATCTGTGTGTGTGTGTGTGATTTCTATACATAGTTAATATTATATGTATATTGTAATATATATAAAATGTGTAAATATTAAATACTCAATATATGTTATTATATAATATATATTATATAATTATTAAATATTACATAATTAATAATATTAATTATAAGTTAAAATATAGTTGTTATATTAATATTACTTTCATCAATAAAAATAAATTATTAATATTAATATCAGTATTATTAATATTATTATTTATAATATATTGATATGAAATTTGATACATTTAAATTGTTATATTATTATTATTATTACTAGTATTATTGTTATCATTAGTAGTAAAATTATGATTTTAGTTATTATTATTATTAGTATTATTTTGATATTATTATTATTAATATTATTATTATTAATTCTATTAATATTATTACTAATTTATTTACAAAATTATAATTTTTAACTACTAAAATTAAATATAAAATATATAGAATCAGATAAAGAAGTGGATTCAGTTAGGTATCCTATCTGCTTTTAATTTTTTATTTTTCTTCCTAATCTTTCTTTTGTCTGAGTGTTATATGTCGACACCATTTAGCGATAAATCAAACAAGTGCTATCTGTTATTCTCACAATCATTTAGAAACCAACAACAATCGATCAATATAATTTATCTATTACAATTATTGAAGAAAAACCAAAAAATTGAAGAAACCCGTCGGTCCCTCTGTTCTTGAATTTATTTTTACCAAATGCTCAATTCGGATGAATTTTCAAAAACTAACAATGCAGAAGTGTTAGGAATCTTTTACTCAAACTATTCCAAAGTTTCATGATCCAATTTCTCAAATTGATGTCGAATTTCGAAGTCAAAGTTAAAAAAATAAAAGTCAACCATTATGTTCTTGAAGAAATTTGAGTTCATGTTTATGTTTCAAGTGCAATTGATGATTCCTAAAGTTTCTAGGGGTGATTTAAAATGAATTTCATGTTGAAATCCTAGTCTAAAACGACCTTAATTGTTGAATCAAAGTTTGAGTTCTTAATTTTTTTCGCGTTCTTCTGCATCTGTAAAAAATAAAAATTTCTTTCTGTTAATCCAATTATCTCACAACTGAAACGTTTCTGCTTATATTCCAAATTCAAAGTCAAACAATAAATTCGCGGATATGTTTGATCTTGCTCTGGTCGATTTAAAAATAAAGAAGAAGAAGAGCAAAATAGAAAAACAAGTTAAATATAATTAAATTATGATTTAATTCAGATATGAACGAACAGAGGAGTGGTTAAGGGTGTTTTCGGTTTAGCGAGAGGTCTTGGGTTCAAGCCCAGTCTGAGGCAATTTTTTTAGAAAGCTTGTTATTTTAAAGGTAGTCTCATCATTATTATTATTATTATTATTAATATTATTATTATTATTATTATTATTATTATTATTATTATTATTATTATTATTATTATTATTATTATTATTATTATTATTATTATTATAAAAATTATTATTATTATCATTATTACTAAAATTATCATTATTTTTAAATTTATCATTTTTATTAAAATTAGTATTATCATTGAAATTAATATTTTTATTAAAATTATCATTTTTATTATTGAAATTATCATTTCTATTATTATTATAATTATCATGATCATGATTTTATCATAATTAGTATTATTTTTATCATTATTATTATTACTATGATTAATATTATTATTAGTAATGTTATTATTAATATTATTATTATAACTAAATAAATTTTTATTTATTTATTATTATTGATATTATTTTACCAAATAAATATAGTTAAGTAAGTTATTAATGAAACAAGTAATTTACTAAAATAACAATTAATGATAATATATAAATTTGTTCGATTACAATTATATGTGTTAATATATATAATTGATATAGGTTCGTGAATCCGAGGTCAACTCTGCACTTGTTCAGTGCCGTCATACGCATAATTACTACGAAATACAGTATCGTGAGTTTTCATAGCTCCCTTTTTAATTGTTTTTGCAATATATATTTTTGGGCTGAGAATACATGCGCTACTTTTATAACTGTTTTACACTTTAGACACAAGTCCTCAAACTTATATGCTATGACATGCTTTGATTCATGCTAAATCCCTACCGTAATATCGTAAATTGCTGGAATTTTGGCAAGCTTAATTATTGTGAATAGATCTATTGATATTAACGTCTCTAATCATTCGACTGTTGGTCTTTGGTTACATAATAATGATTCAACGACACTGACTGTACAACATGTCATGGGGTAACTTTTGTTTAGTCACGATATTACAAACTGCAGCAACACTTCTAGATTGATATTTCTATATCGATCAACTTTAAACTGAAATCTTGTGGTCTATTACTATTACTTAAATCATTATTTATGATAAACCTATGAACTCACCAACCTTTTGGTTGACACTTTTTAGCATGTTTATTCTCAGGTATTACATAATGCTTCTGTTGTGTATTTGCTAATTGAAAAAGACATTACATGGAGTCATTCATGGTATATTTTCAAATGACGTTGCATTCAAAATCATCTCGTGTATCATTTAGAGGTTAATACCTCGTAATGGGACCAGAGATAACGTACAACGTCAATGGCAATTTTGGCGGGTCCTTATAGTTGGTATCAAAGCGTTGGTCTTAGCGAACCAGATATTGCATTAGTGTGTCTAACCGGTAGTTGTTTGGATGCATTAGTGAGTCTGGACTTCGACCGTATTTGCTTATTATACGTTTTACTTATCATTTCTTGACAGAATACATGCTAATCATTTTTAGTCTAGACATGTCTTACTGCAATTATTGCATAAATGGAGTATGGACAAATCATATCTCATCACAGTAGACTTTGTCTGACACTTTTTCTAAATTTCCTTCGTAATTTACGGAATCTTTTTGCTATATATACGTATTCAAGGAGATGAAGATATCATTCAGTATTCAACACCCATTTCATATCAAAAACCCTTTATCCGATCACATAATATGGATTTCTCACTTGATTCCTCGAGTTCCTCGAGCTCCACAGGCAGTGTAACCGGAACGAACGAACCAATTAGTCATCATCAATTCTGGATGGATTGGGGATGGGTTTGCAGTCGACTTAATTAATGGAGACGAGAAGAAGGTGATCCCTTCCACCCACTAAATTGTTCTATTGGCAAAGAACCTGAAGCACTTACCGGCGAACCAATCCGGAACACTATTTTCACCCTCATTTCCAGAGTATCCCGCCACGACTATATAATCTCCCAAATTCTATATCTTATTCATCCCCTTGTTCCAATCGCCAATCATCCCGGAGTAATGGAAGAAGTCAACGAGCTTCGTGCTCGAGTAGTGGCTTTGAAGAATATGGTGCAAAATTTACGAGCACCAGCAGCATCACCAGAACCGACAACACCACCAGTATCAGCAACAGCAATACCACCAGTAGTACCACCAACATCACCAACACCGCAAGCACTGTAAGCACCAGCAGCATTACAAGCTCCGCAAACTCCGCAATCACTGTAGATATCAACACCACAATCACCAATGAGTATGTTGTAATAATGAGTTATGAAGTATTAACTCATTCTTTCCGAAGAATTTATATGTAAATTTTATATATATAAATTTTGAACCCATAACATATCTTTTCGTACTAAGCTATTATGTGTGAATTTTTAAAGGGTAAGTACTACTTGGTAAATTCATATCACTAATATGCTATGATGTACATCCTTCGTTAATGACTTAACAATCGTTAACTATAATCTCTGTTTCAACTCAATAAATTCCATTTCATAATAAACCAAGTGTATTATTCAAATACATGTTTGATTGTACACTTTCATTTTCGATGTACTCAAAACTTTCTAGAAGACGTCATTCGTGCCTTGCGAAGTTCACAAGAATTTCACTAGTATCAACATCATTCACCGAAGAAATATCAATAAAAATGAATAATGAAGTATTGATTCATAATTTCATTTACGTTGAAGAAATAATCCGCAAAGATCACGTAATTTCTAAAGTTTTTAGGGATTATTCAATTCTAGTTCCAATCGAATATCAAATGAGTTTAATATTAACTCATTAAATATGTATTACATCTGAAGAAAATATACATACATATATTTTCATAAAGATTAATAAAAATTCTTTTGTACAAAATATTACTTGTGAAATTTTTTTTAACGGGTAGGTAATACCCGAGAAATATTTAAGTTCACAATTAATATGTTACGCCATACATTCTTCAATTTTGATTCAATAATCATTAACTATACTCACTACTTTTACAGCGATATACATTCTTTCATAAAAATCAGAACAACTTTTCCATACAAATTCGATTACATATTCTGATTTTATAGATCAGAATCCAAGTCAAGATTTAACAAGTGACATCACTCTTAGATTCCTACATCTTTCAAAATAATACTTTGAATTCAAACTATACTAAAACATCTCTTTTATTCATAACACTCAGAAAAATATTCGCATCATTTAAAATTTACAACGAATTCATCTTAAGCATCATATGTATCTTGACGATTACCATCTGCGTTCAAACTCTTCAAAATTCTTGAACACACCTCGGATTGATAACCAATGATTCAGATATGTTAACGTTGTGAATGCTGATGAAGCAGCAAAAGCTATAGATGGTCTTAATGGCCAAAAGCTTGATAATAAAGAATGGAGTGTTGGAAACGTTCAATAGAAAATTTGGTACTGGAAAACGAATTGAGAAAACCATGAAGGAGGCTGTGGACAAATCACAAGGACTAAACCTGTATTCAAAGAATTTAGATGATTCGATTTCTGATGAAAATCACAAAAGATCTCTTTACGCATTCTAAATCCTTACAGAAGAATTTTCCTCATTATCCTTCGATTTTAAATATTTTATAGAAATTCTAAGATATCATCGTATCCTTCGTTATAAATTACCTCAATATTTCTGAAGATATCTTCATAACTATTATTGCCCGAGATTATTTATCTCTTCGTGCTATCTGCGTTACATCATAAAAGAAGCTGTTTTAGTTTCTAAATCTCTGAAAAATTCGAGTTTAAATTATGAATGTTTTTGAAGTAATGTTGAGAATTAAAGCATGAGTTAGTATAATATAATGATGCCTGATCAACTTGGTTATATTACAGTAAGTCATGCTGAGTTTCTAATGGAACATGATGATTCACGGACCATACCATCATCATGTGCCATGTGTAACAACCCAAACCAACCCGCATTAAACCGCGTTAAATTTACAAAATAAAAATTTTTTTTGCTGAACTGCCACCTGGCGCGGCGCGCCATATAGGCCGCGCGGCGCGCCAAACCTGACTGTCCGGAAAGTCTTTAAATGCGAAAATGTTTGACTAGTTCCCGACATATTTAGGCGTAACGCTTTTAACCCCATGTTCTATATATAAAAACTAGCACGTTCTATTAATAAAATTATGTTTACGAAGCGGGGCCCACATCGACCCAAATTACCCTTTAAGTATCAAAATACAATTTTCGACCATAAGACTTTTAATACAAAACAAAGCCGAGCATGGCGATTGGGGATACGCTACCCAATCCTAATAAATCCAAAAGCAAGCCTTCTACGCAAACTATGCAAGTCCTCTAATCCTCGCGCTTACCCGAGCCACCATCCGCATGCAATCTATAAAAAGAGTCAACAACGAGAGGGTAAGCTAACTCTTAGTGAATGATAATATACTACATACATATATATGTATAAAATGGACACGCCACAAAATAACAAATACCGCATACCGAGGCATCCATATATAAGGCACTACACTAAGCATACCGTACGATCTCTAAGCAACGAGCTAAAGATGCAACAACAATATAAGTTCACCAACGACGATGTGAACAACGCCAAATAGCTACACCCGGAGGGTTAGCTACAACACAACAATACATTAATATATAACAATATAAACGAACAAGGTTAACACCTTAACCCGATACCGAGAACCAAATACCACAATGAAGATTGGTCGAACTACACGAGCCTTAGTAAATCCGAAACCACACGAGATTACTATCTTCACAACATCGAGGTTGGCCGAACTACACGAGCTTTAGTAATCCGAAACCACACGAGATTACTACCTCAATAAGATGACCGAACTACACGAGTCACCATGAATCCGAACTACACGAGATTCATTTTGATAAGATGACCGAACTACACGAGTCACCATGAATCCGAACTACACGAGATTTATTTTGATAAGATGACCGAACTACACGCGTCATCGTGAATCCGAACTACACGTGATTCACTTCTCCAACTCAAAACCCTTCGCCATTGGGGTTATATCATCCACATCACAACCACGTGTGATAGTGTACACACAAAACGTGTACCTCACCAAATATGGTCAACCAAAATGCACAACCGTGCCAATTGGATCTAAACGCAAGTCTATCAAATCCACCTATATGTGAAGTGAGCTCTATAGCCGAGAATCACTTCACCCGACCCGCACCCATCCTACACATACATATGCACATAGGATATTATCACTCACCTTAAAGTCTTGAAGAATGCTTCCAAGAAATCCGCAACTCGCCAATGGAAAGTACCTATTCCATTATCACAATTACAACAATACACTTAGAGTGGATTTACAAATCTACCCAATTCGTCACTTAGTGCAATTTCGACCCAAATGCACTTCCAAGCACAAACCGTGCCCAAAACTAACCAATAATCACTAACACAAGTGAGAATGGTCCTAATACGCCAATTAAACCCGAACTCAAGTGTTAAACACGTGTCATACCCATTTTGACACTTAAACCCTAATTTTGACCCATAAGGTCAAAATCTCACCATTTACAAGTTTTGACACCAAAACACATTTAACTTGGTTTTATACTTCAACTTAATCCATTTCAAGTTTATAAACCTCATTAAATCGCCAAATGGGTCATAATCACCACCAAACCCTAATTTGACCCAAAGTCACAATTAGTCAACCAAATAACTTTAAATGGGTTTCAATACTTCCGTAATCACTAACTTAAGTGATTAAACTCAATTTCAAGTCCTAAACATGGCCAATTAGTTCACCAACCCAAAATCCACCAACAATTAACAATAAACCCAATTACTAGCTTCACTAAACCCATTTCATCACCTAAAAGGGTTTTACCACAAACTAACTCAAAACCCTAACTTGAATATCAAATCAAATAGATGAAATTCGGAGTTTGAGCTTACCAATACTACCACAACGTAGCTAGGAATGAAAGGAACAACTTTAGAACTCGAGCTTTTGATCCAAACGGCCTCCTTCTTCTCCAAAACCCCAAATCTCTCTCTAGAATCTCTCTCTCTCTCTAGATAGTTGGGAGTGATGGATGGATGTGAAAATAATCCAAAACTGATCCAAACCAGCTAATATGGCTCACAAATCCGGCCCCAAGTGAAATTACCCAAATACCCTTCATTTAAACCTTTTAAAAAGGCTGAAAATTGCCTCAGCAGCAATTGGCGCGCCGCGCCAGAAGGTGGAGCGCCGCTCCAAATAACTGGAAATTGTGGTCGAGCCCAAAACAGGTTTCAGCAACTTGTTTTGGCCATAACTTTTCGACCGTAACTCCGTTTTTGATGAATCAAATATCGTTGGAAACGTAATAAGATATTCTATCCAATGGTAAGGCTTTGAAACATCAACTCAAACTTTATTTGGGGTTGAAAAGATACGTACACACCTTGTCACTTCGGACAACGTCCAGTTTCCTTCGACGTTCGAGCAAGCAACACGTACACTTCATACACGCATCATACACCATAAATACATTATTTACAATCAATATTTGGGTCTTACAACTCTCCCCCACTTAAACTCGATCACGTCCTCGTGATCCTTGTCACTTAACCAAACGGACCACACTCCACGGTCCTCAAACATACGTCCCAATCCGACTTTCCTAGGCAACTCTTCCCAATGAATCACCTCTAACAACCAAAATCGTCACACGCGATTTAACAAATCACAATCCGAGCACTAAAACCATGCTCAATCCCTCACATTGGGAAACTCAATCAATCTCGAACCAAGATATCAATTTCTTAGCGTACCTTTACCACAGACAACGCTAAAAACAACCAAATATTGACCTAAGGTCAACAACCCGAAACGATGAAGACCGAACCAAACGAACCCTTACGGATTACACCAATCACTAAACATCCCTTGTAGTGCGCCATACGACCAATACACAACTACCGTAACATCATAATCCAACGGCTAGAACCGATAGCGCCCAAAACGACTATGGAAACGCAAAACCCAAGGTGTACGAAATCAACCATCGTCACACCCGTAACAAACATGTGAGCGAAACACGGCTATCGCCTCACTAATCCCACAACATGGTCCTCACGACCCCACCATCGACGTATAAAACGACCGATAGTTCCCGCAACATGGTCCTTACGACCCTACCATTGGTGTATCAAACAACCAATAGATCACACGACACGAAGGCTGGCCGAAAACACACGCGCCCTAGTGAATCCGAACTACACGCGACTCACTACCTTCACCACAACAACAAATCGAGAATGGCCGAACTACACGCGCCATAGTGAATCCGAACTACACGAGAGTCACTATCCCGGAGGAATGACCGAACTACACGAGTCATTTGTGAATCCGAACTACACGAGACTCACTCCTCAATACAATGACCGAAACCACATGAGTCATTTGTGAATCCGAACTACACGAGATTCACTTCCACAACATCGAGGTTGGCCGAACTACACGAGCCTTAGTAATCTGAAACCACACGAGATTACTACCTCAATAAGATGACCGAACTACACGAGTCACCATGAATCCGAACTACACGAGATTCATTTAGTTAAGATGACCGAAACCACACGCGATTCACAATCTCAACATAGGAATGGTACTCACATTTCCCACCGGTACTTCGCATTTCCCGATAGTGTTACACCATACCGACATAACACTACTCCCTTGATGAAGTCAGCGGACCCCGAAGGTCATGCTCCACCAATCTCAACACCGGATGAAGTCAGCGGACCCGAAGATCATGCTTCACCGATATAACACCACGCTCATGATGAAGTCAGCGGACCCCGAAGGTCATGCTCCACCAATCACGTATTCCCATGATGAAGTCAGCGGACCCTAAAGATCATGCTTCATCAAACCACCATACCATAATCGAGCAAGAACCACCTATACCAAACATAGGTACCAAACAATAATTCTCCACAAGAGAACCCGACACACACCTCCCTTAACCGGAGGATTTCACCCTGCTCCCCAAACACGTCCATTATCTCTCAACGAGATTTACCACGTTACCACCTCGGTGATGATTCAAATCCAAACCATAAGTACAATCTATCCGAAATTGTACTCTACCACAAATCGACCCAACCAGGTCTCGACAACACTTTCCGGATCTACCAAAAGCATCATCCAAAATCTCACACTAAAACTTCCTCGTGCGGGAGTGTAACTCCTCCACTTGGAATTACGTTCCATAACCGCATCTCGTACACCCGTACAATGCTACCAAAGGTAGACTTTACCAATAATTGGGTTCACACGACCCATTACCACATCTTGCTCCAACCTTGAGCACACGAAGGATTTTAACCAACCCTTAAACACTTTGTACAAAAAATGTACCGCAACACAATCGGAGTCGAACACCACGCTAGTAGGTATAAAAGAGGCACCTAATGTCGCGTCATAAAGACTCCATTACCAACACACATCGAGATTTAAAACACTCGATCTCAAGGGTTCCAACCAACCGACGAACCCCATGATTCGTCACTTCAACATAAAAGCGAACACGCGCTTAACAACCAAACACCAAAACCATTTCCGTGGCTTGGTAGAAACGTTTCCCAAATACTAAGGAATGCTTGGTTGCACCAAGTCTTACGCCCTTCGCCCGTCAATCAAACATCAACATAGGGTACTTCCATTAGGAACGTCACCCATAGCATAACATGCACAACAAAGGCACGCAACTCAAACTCAAACGGCATTTAATAAATAATCAAAAGACATATTTATCAAAATTAAACGTACCTTAACGTCTCCTGGCCACACCCGTCCCCGCTAACTTGAGACATTCCGACTTACGATGTCCTTTTTTTTGGCAATTGAAGCACACCATACCATCACCCTTTGGTACCGAACATTCCCAAGACTTGTGACCCCTCACGCCACAATTGTAACATCTAGCCGCACTAGAATCTGACATACCCGCTCGCGTACCACCCGTGCTCACACTCGGACCCTTAGCCCTCTTACTCGGAGCACCATAAGAAACGACCCTTCGCTCACTTGAAGGTTCACCCTTTTTCGATCGTGAATACGACTCGAAACCTCTAGCCAAGTCGAATAATTCCGAAAACGATTTCGCTTGACCCCGGCTAATTTTACTTTTCAAGTCATCATTGAAGGTCCGATAGAAATCCCCCATCAACAAACGATCATTCCCCAAATACTCCGGACAAAAACGAGCCTTCGCCATAAAGGTCGTCTTGAGAGTACTCAAATCCATAGATCCTTGTCGCAAATTTCGCAACTCATTACGCAATTCCCACAAATCGGCCGAAGTCCGGAACTCCTCGAAGAATTCCTCCTTAAAGTCGTCCCACGATAAAGCCATAAACGTCTTGCCACCGACAAGATCAATCTTACCATCCAACCAATCCCTTGCCCTACCCCGCAACAAACTCGTAGCGAGTCTCGTCTTTCTCTCAGGAGGGCAATCAATAGTACGGAAACACCCTTCGATGTCCGAAATCCAAGTTGTGCTTACCAAAGGATCCGGCTTTCCGTCATACATCGGGGGTTTAGTCCTCATGAAGCTCTTAAGATAACGCTCCATTTCACCACTACTTTGAAGTTCGGAATACCTCCTTTCCATTCTTTCTTCTAACGCACCCATTTGCTCCGCAACGGCGGCCGCAACCCTAGTGTTAAACTCCGTGTCATTCGCCTCGGTCTCGTTTCGCGTCGTCATTCTAAAGAATGCAAAACGATTAGTCCACGAACGTGTAAAACCGTACGCACGACACAGCCCCATCTTGCTAAACACTCATCGTACATCACTTGTTAGACACGATTTGCACCCGTAATAAGGTTTGCAAGTTCTTATTACGCACACATGCCGCATCGACTCGTTAGTACAACGACCGTCTCGCTCGATGATATACACAAATACAACCAAAATTCTACGCGGTACAAACACACGCGAGAATTATTATCACAACACACAACATATTAATAATATCCGCATTACTAATATAAACGTTAGTCAACCTATAGCAAAGGCACTAACCAAACCCATTCCGACCCGTAATCCTACAAGTCCCGCAACAATTTAAGCACACACAAGTCTAAGTCTAGGCACCTATCTCAAGTCACCTAAATCCCTTAGACCATGCTCTGATACCACTTGTAACAACCCAAACCAACCCGCATTAAACCGCGTTAAATTTACAAAATAAAAAAAAAATTTGCTGAACTGCCACCTGGCGCGGCGCGCCATATAGGCCGCGCGGCGAGCCAAACCTGACTGTCCGGAAAGTCTTTAAATACGAAAATGTTTGACTAGTTCCCGACATATTTAGGCGTAACGCTTTTAACCCCATGTTCTATATATAAAAACTAGCACGTTCTATTAATAAAATTATGTTTACGAAGCGGGGCCCACATCGACCCAAATTACCCTTTAAGTATCAAAATACAATTTTCGACCATAAGACTTTTAATACAAAACAAAGCCGAGCATGGCGATTGGGGATACGCTACCCAATCCTAATAAATCCAAAAGCAAGCCTTCTACGCAAACTATGCAAGTCCTCTAATCCTCGCGCTTACCCGAGCCACCATCCGCATGCAATCTATAAAAAGAGTCAACAACGAGAGGGTAAGCTAACGCTTAGTGAATGATAATATACTACATACATATATATGTATAAAATGGACACGCCACAAAATAACAAATACCGCATACCGAGGCATCCATATATAAGGCACTACACTAAGCATACCGTACGATCTCTAAGCAACGAGCTAAAGATGCAACAACAATATAAGTTCACCAACGACGATGTGAACAACGCCAAATAGCTACACCCGGAGGGTTAGCTACAACACAACAATACATTAATATATAACAATATAAACGAACAAGGTTAACACCTTAACCCGATACCGAGAACCAAATACCACAATGAAGATTGGTCGAACTACACGAGCCTTAGTAAATCCGAAACCACACGAGATTACTATCTTCACAACATCGAGGTTGGCCGAACTACACGAGCCTTAGTAATCCGAAACCACACGAGATTACTACCTCAATAAGATGACCGAACTACACGAGTCACCATGAATCCGAACTACACGAGATTCATTTTGATAAGATGACCGAACTACACGAGTCACCATGAATCCGAACTACACGAGATTCATTTTGATAAGATGACCGAACTACACACGTCATCGTGAATCCGAACTACACGTGATTCACTTCTCCAACTCAAAACCCTTCGCCATTGGGGTTATATCATCCACATCACAACCACGTGTGATAGTGTACACACAAAACGTGTACCTCGCCAAATATGGTCAACCAAAACGCACAACCGTGCCAATTGGATCTAAACGCAAGTCTATCAAATCCACCTATATGTGAAGTGAGCTCTATAGCCGAGAATCACTTCACCCGACCCGCACCCATCCTACACATACATATGCACATAGGATATTATCACTCACCTTGAAGTCTTGAAGAATGCTTCCAAGAAATCCGCAACTCGCCAATGGAAAGTACCTATTCCATTATCACAATTACAACAATACACTTAGAGTGGATTTACAAATCAACCCAATTCGTCACTTAGTGCAATTTCGACCCAAATGCACTTCCAAGCACAAACCGTGCCCAAAACTAACCAATAATCACTAACACAAGTGAGAATGGTCCTAATACGCCAATTAAACCCGAACTCAAGTGTTAAACACGTGTCATACCCATTTTGACACTTAAACCCTAATTTTGACCCATAAGGTCAAAATCTCACCATTTACAAGTTTTGACACCAAAACACATTTAACTTGGTTTTATACTTCAACTTAATCCATTTCAAGTTTATAAACCTCATTAAATCGCCAAATGGGTCATAATCACCACCAAACCCTAATTTGACCCAAAGTCACAATTAGTCAACCAAATAACTTTAAATGGGTTTCAATACTTCCGTAATCACTAACTTAAGTGATTAAACTCAATTTCAAGTCCTAAACATGGCCAATTAGTTCACCAACCCAAAATCCACCAACAATTAACAATAAACCCAATTACTAGCTTCACTAAACCCATTTCATCACCTAAAAGGGTTTTACCACAAACTAACTCAAAACCCTAACTTGAATATCAAATCAAATAGATGAAATTCGGAGTTTGAGCTTACCAATACTACCACAACATAGCTAGGAACGAAAGGAACAACTTTAGAACTCGAGCTTTTGATCCAAACGGCCTCCTTCTTCTCTGATAATGCTAAAAACGAACATATATTTCATAGCATTATTCCTCAAGAAAGACAAGCTTTTAGTTGCAATTGTTCTATTTACAAGAGATATTCGTTTAAATAATAAAAGGTGAAGACAAAAGACAGATTCGACGAATTGAAGACGCAAACGACCAAAAAGCTCAAAAGTACAAAAGACAATCAAAAAGGTTCCAATTATTGATAAGAAACGTCTCGAAATTACAAGAGTACAAGATTCAAAACGCAAAGTACAAAATATAAAATTGTACGCAAGGACGTTCGAAAATCCGGAACCGGGACCAGAGTCAACTCTTAACGCTCGACGCAACGGACTAAAAATTACAAGTTAACTATGTATATAAATATAATATAATATATAATTAATTATATTAATTATATATATATTATATATATAATAAAAACCGTCGGCAGAGAAAGACTCCAAGATGTGAGCTGGAATTTCAAACTCCGCGACTTGCGGAGTTTGAAGGCAAAATTCACCGCGAGTCGCGGAGCCCCAAAATTGAAAACTGCCTATAAAGCCAACCGAATTCTGATCAAAATCATTATCTTTTTCTTCTCTTATCATACGTAAAATTTATATGTATATATAATTTATATTTTAATTTTAATTATAATTCTAATAATAAGGGTATGTTAGCGAATGTTGTAAGGGTGTAAGTCGAAATTCTGTCCGTGTAACGCTACGCTATTTTTAATCATTGTAAGTTATGTTCAACCTTTTTACATTAATGTCTCGTAGCTAAGTTATTATTATGCTTATTTAAAACGAAGTAATCATGATGTTGGGCTAATTACTAAAATTGGGTAATTGGGCTTTGTACCATAATTGGGGTTTGGACAAAAGAACGACACTTGTGGAAATTAGACTATGGGCTATTAATGGGCTTTATATTTGTTTAACTAAATGATAGTTTGTTAATGTTAATATAAAGATTTACAATTGGGCGTCCCTATAAATTACCATATACACTCGATCGGACACGATGGGCGGGGTATTTATATGTACGAATAATCGTTCATTTAACCGGACACGGGAATGGATTAATAGCCACTAGAATAATTAAAACAGGGGTGAAATTACATTCAAGGGTAATTGGTGTAATTGTTAACAAAGTAGTAAAACCTTGGTTTACACACAGTCGATAACCTGGTGTATTCATTAAACAAAGTATTAAAACCTTGTTACAATTCGAATCCCCAATTAGTTGGAATATTTAACTTCGGGTATAAGAATAATTTGATGAGGACACTCGCACTTTATATTTATGACTGATGGACTGTTATGGACAAAAACCAGACGGACATATTAAATAATCCAGGACAAAGGACAATTAACCCATGGGCATAAAACTAAAATCAACACGTCAAACATCATGATTACGGAAGTTTAAATAAGCATAATTCTTTTATTTCATATTTAATTTCCTTTATTTTATATTTAATTGCACTTCTAATTATCGCACTTTTATTTATTGTTATTTAATCGCACTTTTAATTATCGTACTTTTTAATTATCGTAAGTTTATTTTATCGCACTTTTATTATTCGCAATTTCATTATCGTTATTTACTTTACGCTTTAATTTAAGTCTTGTATTTATTTTATATTTTACATTAGGTTTTAACTGCGACTAAAGTCTTAAAATCGACAAACCGGTCATTAAACGGTAAAAACCCCCCTTTATAATAATAATATTACTTATATATATATATTTGTATTTTTAATAAAAGTAAACTAATATAGCGTTGAGCTTTGTTTAAAGATTTCCCTGTGGAACGAACCGGACTTACTAAAAACTACACTACTGTACGATTAGGTACACTGCCTATAAGTGTTGTAGCAAGGTTTAAGTATATCCATTCTATAAATAAATAAATATCTTGTGTAAAATTGTATCGTATTTAATAGTATTTCCTGCTAAAATTAATAACTATTTTATATACACCTCGCATAACATCAAGTATTTTTGGCGCCGCTGCCGGGGAGCACTCTTAAACGCCGGAGGCGCAACGCTAATATAATAAAAAAAAAAGATTTTTATTTTACTTTTATTAAAAGTCGCTTTTGTAAAAATACGTTTTAATTATTCAAAAATATAAAAAGAAAAACAAAAATATAAGTATTTTTAAGATTTTGTTAAATATTTAAGTTTTATAAGTTTCTTTATTTTTATTTTAGTTTATAAAAATATAAGTTTTATTAACTATCTTTTATATATAAAAAAAAAACAGAAAACAGAAAATAAAAATAAATAAATAAAGAAAAAACGCGTCGAAGATTAAATCTGTCAACTGAATTTCTGAACCCCGCGACTCGCGGGGTTTTCTTCATTAATTACCGCAACTCGCGGAGCCTTTCTGACAGGCGACAAAAAGCCCTAATTCAGCATTAATTACGGGTTATTTTTAATTATAATTATTATTTAAACCTAATTATTATTATTATTATTATTAGTTTTATTTTTATTTTTACTTTTTAATTTATGTATTTAGTATTAATTAGTTTTATTAAATTGTAAAATTAGTAGTTTTATTAAAAAAATAATATAAAAATAATATTTTTATAAAAATTGTACTTTTTACAACTTTTTGTATATTTTTATATTTTGTCCCTTTTTAATCGTTGTAGCATAACTTTTGTATTTTTAGCTCATATTTAATTTTAAACTTAGTTTTTGCTATAGTTATTTTTACTCCTAGATTTTTAGGCTTTGCCGTAGAATTCCTTAAGTGCTTTTTCTTTAGACTAAGATTTAGGTGCTTTAGAATTTTGCGACGCCTTTTTAAGTTTTAGTTTCTTTTTAAGTTATTTCCATTTGGGATTTAGTTTTTCCTGTAAGCTTTAATATTTTTAGACTTTTACTATGTACCAATTGTCATTCCAATTAGTAATTTCAATTTGCGATTATAATTTTAAGTTAGTTGTAGTAATAAGGTTAGTTTAGTTAAGTATTTTTAAGTTTTTATAAGTTTCTTTTATTTTTCCGTCACCTTTTATTTTTCAACCATTTTTTCTTTTTCGACCTTTTGCGACGAACTCTTTTTCTCTCTTATTTCTCGCTATTCTAGTTTTTAGGACTTAGAATTTTTTCTACTTCTTATCTAAATTTCTTAAAATTACAAAAATTTATTTTAAGTGGTTAAATTAATAGACATCAAAATGTTCTGGTTCGTAGTAATAGTTGGATTTGTACGTGGACCGGGTTATTGGAGCCAAACAGTCCTCAATTATATTGAGACCAAACGAATCCTGCCCCTCTGCTGCATCTTTTGGCTATTCGAAACGTGGGCAAAATCAGAAAAGTCTATTAATTGGATAACTTATTATAATTTTTCTTTCCTTTTTAAAAACTAATAGGATATTCAGTGAATGCACCGAGCAAGACGTTCATCACCTTTTGTACGTTCACCACCTGTAACTAGATCAAGACATTTAGCAAATATAACAGCCGTTGATTTTTCTTTAGAATCGTCATCCAGTCAACCAAGTACTTCAGTTCAAATTTCCGATAATCCATTTTTTTGAACCCGACCTCACAATTGAGAATCCGGAAAATATTCAGGAACGGTTCGTAGATCCTGAACCATTAAACTTTCCTCCGGAGCCACCAATCATTCAAACAGAGATTGTTGAGGAACGAACTATTAAATCAGAATCATCTAGTGATATCGATTCAACAAATTCAATTATGGAGAATCTGGAACCTTTAAGTATGGAAGACCGAATGAGAGCTAAACGCACTGGCCAAGGTCACGCAATTACTCATCCAGACATTAATGCGCCAGATTATGAAATCAAAGGACAAATTCTACACAAGGTGACTAATCAATGCCAATTTAGTGGTGCGCCGAAGGAAGATCCAAATGAACATCTACGTACCTTTAATAGGATCTGCACACTATTTAAAATACGAGAAGTGGAGGATGAACAGATATATCTCATGTTATTTCCCTGGACTTTAAAGGGAGAAGCCAAAGATTGGTTGGAATCGTTACCTGAAGGGGCGATCGATACATGGGACGTTTTAATTGACAAATTTCTTAAACAATTCTTTCCTGCATCTAAAGCCGTAAGACTTCAAGCAGAAATTGTTACGTTCACACAGAAACCAAATGAAACTCTATATGAGGCGTGGACAAGATATGGAAAGTTGTTAAGAGGATGTCCGCAACATGGTTTAGACACCTGTCAAATAGTACAAATATTCTACCAAGGATGCGACATCACTACAAGGAAAGACATAGATATAGCAGCTGGTGGTTCTATTATGAAGAAAACCGAAACTGATGCTTACAAAATTATTGATAACACTGCTTCCCACTCACATGAGTGGCACCAAGAAAAAGACATCATTAGATCATCTAAAGCAGCTAGAGCCGATTCTAGCCATGACTTAGATTCCATTTCCGCAAAGATAGATGCTGTGGAGAGATGAATGGAAAAGATGACTAAAGATATTCACTCAATACGAATTAGTTGTGAGCAGTGTGGAGGACCACATTTGACAAAAGATTGTCTCAGTATTGAATTAACAATGGAACAAAGAGAGAATATTTCATACATAAACCAAAGGCCTGGAAATAATTATCAGAATAATTATCAACCGCCAAGATCGATTTACAATCAAAACCAGAATTATAACCGAAATATTCCATACAACAACCAACAAGGTCCTAGCAATCAACAAGTATCCAATAATACTTACAATCAGCAAAGACCTAATTTTCAAAACAAACCACCACAACAAACCGATGATAAAAAGCCGAATTTAGAAGATATGATGACGAAGCTAGTTGAAACTCAAACGCAGTTTTTCACATCTCAAAAACAAACCAATGAACAAAATGCTCAAGCATTTAGAAATCAACAAGCTTCTATTCCAAATCTAGAACAAGAAGTAAGTAACCTAGCAAGATTAATAGGTGAAAGAAAACCGGGAAGTCTACCTAGTGATACAAATGCTAACCCCCGGAATGAAACAGCTAAAGCTATTACCACAAGAAGTGGTACAACACTTAAACCACCTGAAATACCTGTAACTTCTGATGAAACCATTCCTACTCCACAAGAACCACAACCTGATCAAGATAAGGAAAAAGAACCGGTAGTTGAAAAGGTTAATGAAAATAACACAGTTAAGGATAAACCTTATGTTAAACCATACCAACCACCACTTCCTTACCCGAGTAAAATGAAGAAAGAGAAACTTGAAGCCGAGCAATCCAAATTCTTGGATATGTTTAAACAGATAAATGTAAATCTTCCTTTCATTGATGTGATTTCAGGAATGCCTAGATATGCTAAATTCTTGAAAGATCTAATCTCAAATAGAAATAAAATGGAAGAACTCTCGGCTGTTACTATGAATGCTAATTGTTCAGCAGTGCTGTTAAATAAGATACCAGAAAAACTATCTGATCCAGGAAGTTTCACAATTCCATGTTTTCTGGGTAGTCTTAGTTCAATAGAAGCATTGGCAGACTTAGGTGCTAGTATAAATCTAATGCCGTATTCACTATATGCTAAACTAGACCTTGGAGAATTGAAACCAACCAGAATAAGCATACAACTAGCCGATAGATCAATAAAATATCCTAGAGGGATAATGGAGAACATGCTAGTTAAAGTTGGTACTTTAGTATTTCCAGTAGATTTTGTTGTTCTGGACATGGAAGAAGATTCTCAAGTTCCTCTCATATTAGGAAGACCATTCTTAAACACGGCTAAAGCAATGATAGAGGTGTTCGGTAAGAAACTGACCCTAAGTATAGAGGATGAGAGTGTTACCTTTTCAGTTGATAGAGCAATGCAACAACCACAATCTACAGATGATACATGTTATTATATTCAAACTATAGATGCACATGCAGAATTATTAGAAGAATTTCCAGAATTACAAGGAACAGGAGAATATTCTTTAGGAGAAGGTAATGAACCAATTGATGAAGCTGAAATGTTAGCTACACTTATAGCTAATGGATATAAACCAACAACAGAAGAAATTCAAATGCTAAAAGAAGAAGACAGATATCGATATAAATCATCGATAGAAGAACCTCCGAAATTAGAGTTAAAGCCACTTCCAAACCATTTGGAATATGCTTATTTACATGGTGAATCTGAATTACCTGTAATAATATCGTCTTCTCTTACTGAAAATGAGAAATCACAACTCATTTCTGTGTTGAAAGCTCATAAACCAGCCATTGCATGGAAGATTCATGATATTAAAGGAATAAGTCCTTCGTATTGCACACATAAAATCCTTATGGAAGAAGGTCATAAAACGTATGTGCAACGCCAACGAAGACTAAATCCTAATATGCAAGATGTAGTTAAGAAAGAGATTATTGAACTGCTAGATGCAGGTTTAATTTATCCAATCTCTGATAGTCCATGGGTAAGCCCAGTTCAATGCGTGCCTAAGAAGGGTGGCATGACTGTCATTACAAATGAGAAAAATGAGCTTATTCCTACTAGGACTGTAACAGGATGGCGTGTATGTATTGATTATAGAAAATTAAATGACGCCACCAGAAAAGATCACTTTCCCTTACCTTTCATAGATCAAATGTTGGAAAGATTAGCCGGAAATAGTTACTATTGTTTTCTAGATGGATTTTCCGGATATTTTCAAATTCCAATAGCACCCGAGGACCAAGAGAAAACCACATTCACGTGCCCTTATGGTACTTTTGCTTACAAACGCATGCCATTTGGACTTTGTAACGCCCCTGCAACCTTTCAAAGGTGTATGATGGCGATTTTTCACGACATGATAGAAGAATGCATGGAAGTATTCATGGATGACTTTTCAGTCTTCGGTGATACATTTAAATCATGTCTAGTTAATCTGGAACGAATGCTAATTAGATGCGAAAAATCAAATCTAGTACTTAATTGGGAGAAATGCCATTTCATGGTTAAAGAAGGCATCGTTCTTGGACATAAAATTTCAAAAGAAGGAATTGAAGTGGATAGAGCTAAAGTAGATGTAATTGCTAAACTTCCACATCCCACCAATGTTAGAGGAGTTAGGAGTTTTCTAGGGCATGCCGGTTTTTACCGACGTTTCATAAAAGATTTTTCTAAAATTGCCACTCCTATGAATAAACTCCTAGAAAAGGATGCGCCATTCATCTTTTCAGATGAATGTATCAAATCTTTTAATATTCTTAAAGAAAAACTCACTAATGCACCGTTCATGATAACACCAAATTGGAATCTACCATTTGAACTAATGTGCGATGTAAGTGATTTTGCAATGGGAGCCGTTTTAGGACAAAGGATTGAAAAACGATTTCAACCTATATATTATGCTAGTAAGACATTACAAGGAGCACAAACGAACTATACAACTACTGAAAAAGAACTCCTTGCTATTGTCTTTGCTTTTGACAAATTTCGATCATATCTCGTTCTAGCAAAAACGGTGGTCTATACCGACCATTCTGCTCTTAGATACCTATTTTCAAAACAAGATGCTAAACCAAGATTAATCCGTTGGATCTTACTCTTACAAGAGTTTGATATTGAAATCCGAGATAAAAAAGGAGCAGAAAATCTCGCCGCTGATCATCTTTCTCGTCTTGAAAATCCCGAATTAGAAGTTCTAAATGAATCAGCCATACAAGACAACTTTCCTGATGAATATCTATTGAAGATAGATTATAAAGAAATCCCATGGTTTGCAGACTATGCAAACTACTTAGTTTGTGGATTCCTTGAAAAAGGATTATCGTACCAAAGACGAAAGAAATTCTTCAGTGATATAAAACACTATTTCTGGGAAGATCCACATCTGTTTAAAAGTTGTCCCGATGGAATAATACGCCGATGTGTATTTGGAGATGAAGCTAGTAAAATTTTAAACCATTGTCACACAGGACCAACAGGAGGGCATTATGGGCCTCAACTAACAGCAAGAAAAGTTTATGATGCTGGATTCTATTGGCCAACAATTTACAAAGACGCACACCTTCTTTGCAAATCCTGTGATGCATGTCAAAGGGCCGGAAAAATAAGTCAACGTGATGAAATGCCACAAAATGTCATCCAAGTATGTGAAGTATTTGACATTTGGGGTATTGACTTTATGGGTCCATTTCCAAAATCTCATAATAATCTATATATACTCGTAGCCATTGATTATGTATCTAAATGGGCGGAAGCACAAGCTCTCCCAACTAACGATGCACGAGTTGTAGTCAATTTTTTAAAACGTCTTTTTGCAAGGTTTGGAACACCGAAAGCTTTAATAAGTGATCGGGGTACTCATTTCTGTAATAATCAACTTGAGAAAGTTCTTAAAAGATATGAAGTAACTCATAAAATCTCCACCGCATATCATCCACAAACAAGTGGACAAGTTGAAAATACCAACCGAGCTTTAAAACGTATTCTAGAGAAAACCGTAGGATCAAATCCGAAGGAATGGTCCATTAAATTGGAGGATGCACTCTGGGCTTTTAGAACAGCCTACAAAACTCCAATTGGAACCACACCTTTTAGACTTGTTTATGGAAAAGCATGTCATCTTCCAGTAGAAATTGAACACAAAGCATTTTGGGCTTTGAAAACATGTAATCTTGATTTACATGAAGCCGGACGTCTACGGTTAAGTCAACTAAACGAATTAGAAGAATTAAGACATGAAGCATACGAAAATTCGTTAATCTATAAGGAAAGAACGAAGAAATGGCATGATAAAAGAATCAGAAGTTCAAAAGAATTTAAAGAAGGAGACAGAGTTCTTCTTTTCAATTCACGATTCAAGCTATTTCCTGGAAAATTGAAATCAAGATGGTCTGGACCATTCATAGTCAAAAGAGTTTTCCCATACGGAACGATAGAATTAATAAATTCAAATGGGATAGAATTTAAAGTTAATGGTCACAGAGTTAAACATTACATACATGGTCCGATGGAAGTCGACAGCGAAGTTAATCACAATTTCGACACCACAGCTAACTAAGTGTGGGGAGAATCAAGTCTTTAAAGGATAATATGTATTTCTGTTAGAGTTAGATTGTCTGTTTTCATGTAGTTCTCAAAAATGGAACCCGAATGGTCTTTCCCTAGCAGACCCTAAAGAACTAGTCTTCTCCCCCCATTCTGAATTTTTATTTTTTTTAGGTTTTTACAAAATGAAGACTGCCTGTGAACTAAACCATGGTCTAATGCTACATGCTTTGATCACTAAATGTAATAATGACATACTCCCGAGTGAAATAGTAATCAGAGAAAGAATGGACGGAGTTAGAAAAGAATCCAGATGCGAAGATAATAAGTTACAATTTGGTAAAGGAAAATCAAAATCCGCAGCGAAAAGAAGAGCACGACACCTAGAAAGATGTCACAAATGCGGAAAATGGTCACATGGAGGTAAATGTTCAAATAATCAAACCTATTCAAATACCGAATTTGTTACTTTATGCAGAGACGGACCGTTCATATGTTTAGAAGAAAAGATACTGAATGCTCGAGGATACGCCTATGTAGCCATGGAAAACCAATTAAACCGACTATCTTATGAATGGGATAGATCATATAACTAAGAAATCTATTTCACAGGTATGTCTGTACAGTTTTTATTTTTATTTTTATTTTTAACCTTTTGATAATAAACGCTAATTGGTTCGCTAAAAAGTATTAAATTGGTATTAAATAAAATTAGGTTTGGCGACCGAAATTATTGATATCATTTAAAAATTTATTACATCACTGCGAAATTTAACGTTTATTCTTAAGGTATAAATATCTTTAATCAATCAACCCAAAATATTTCAAAAATTCGTCATGAGTTAAATTAGGTCTTGTAACCGAAATTACTTTACCGAAAAGAGGGGCGCATATTTTTGATAATATTTGATTGATTAAAGTGGGATAAAAAGACAAAAAGATTTTTAATTTTATTTTTACCATGTTTTTAATCTTAATATTTAAATCTTAAATTAATATTGTAAACTCTGTAAAAACAATATATTTAAAATTGTAAATATTTGAAAAATTAATATAAGTTTGATATGAATTTATAAATTTTTAAATTAAGTTTGGTGTGAACTTTTAATTTTTAAAATATAAATTTTTAATTTTATGCATTTCAAATTTTAAGTTTGGTGTGAATTTTTAATATTAATTTTGAATTTTATATTTAAGTTGTGTGAATTTAAAAACAAAAATTTACTTTATCTCATTAAGTTAAGAATATGATTTTTAAAATTCGTCGTAAGTTGAAGACTAGGTCTTTGAACCGAAATTGCTTTACCCGAGGGAGGGACGAGAACTTTTATTATCATTATTTTTAATCTTATTGATTTAAAGTATGCCAAAAACATTAAAAAACCCAAAAATCTTAGCTTTTAAAACAATCGCTACAAAAAGACAAATTTTAAAATTTTGTCGAAGGACGGACTAGGACATCGATCCGAAACGACCTCGTCCTAAATAACAAGGGAAACAAAATTTTAAAATTAAGTACTTAATTGTTTCAAAAATTAATGATTATAAAAAAAAAAAAAAAAAAAAAACTCCGCGGGTCGCGGAGTTTGGAGGGTAAATCCCCGCGACTCGCGGGAGGACCGGATTACAGAAAAAAAAAATAAGAGCTGCAACAGCTCAGTTTCACACTCCACACCCAAAAATACAGCTCGAAATACTCCGAAAAAACCCGAAAAACACCCCCAAAAATCCCAATTTTTAACCGTTAATCACCAAATTTTTTGCTAAAATCATGTTGAGAAGGATGCTATCTAAGAATTACTCAAGAAAAACGGTAAATTTCTACACCTAAACACCATTTAATTCGAAATTTGGTGTTCTTGAGTCATTTTTACCCCAATTTGATTTTGATGCTTTTTAGTGTAATTAGACTTAAATTGTTTATGTATTATGCTTGTATAACCTAGATTGATGCTGTTTAACATAATTAGAAGCCTTAAACTTCAAATTTTGAATAATCTAGGGTTTGTGTTCTTGAGCAATTTGGGGCTTTTTGATATAAACAGGTTATGGCCGATTTTTGTCATGAATTGTTGCTAAATTGAGTGGTGTAACATGTCTAGGTAGTTAAATGATCCAAACTTTGAGCCTAAACATGATTTTGAGAATTAAAGTGGACTTTTTCAAGTCTAAAATTCATGAACTTGATTTTTGAAAGATAATGCCATTTGAGACTTGTTTAATTGCTAGTAATGATTATTTTGACATGTTATTTGAGTTGAATGCTTATGAACTTGGCGAACATTTTCGTATATGCTTATATGAAAAAGTGTAGATTTGATAAAAATGTGAAAATGAGCTTAAGTTTGATATAAATTGATAATGTCATTGTAATTATTTTGATTGATGATTTTGCTGACACTAATGCATATTTGGATGCACAAAACTTGTGTTTGATGTGTTTTGCAGAATGAAAGGGGTGAATCTTCATCCCAAGCCCGCAATGCTCCTGCTGAGAATTTGGAACAACAGGAGGTGGATAACTACTACAAGCAGGATATACCTCATCCAGTCATGACCTTTTCCGATATGCACTTGGAAGAGTTGCACCCGAACCTGAGATTTGACAGACTTTGGATAGATTATCCAAAATATCAACGAGGTTTGCATACTCTTCATTCTAAGGTTGTTGAGGTACCGAGGGTCATAGAATGGGGACCCTTAGAAGCTGTAGAATTGGCCGGGCCAATTAGGGAATTACTTGTACAGAGGTATGGTAATTCTTCTTTTAATGACTGGATATGTTTATTCACCATACGCAGACCTGTATATAAAGTATGGTGTGAAGAATTGTTATGTAGTATAGAGTTGAATGATCGGGTAGCTAGTTTAACCGATCGTTCTTTTATTAGATTTTTGTTAGGCGGTTCGATGCGCCACATGTCTTTACTGGACATGGCTCAGGCTTTACGTATATATACGCCTGAGGAGTTAGCGTCTGCAGATTGTAGAGGATTGATACTAAACGGTAGAAAGATAGATGAGAATTTTGATACACACGGTGTGTGGAGTCAAATGACAAGCCATCACCGTTTCAAAGGGGGAAATTACTCTTATTTGGATATAGATAGAGCCGAATTAAGAGTGATACATAGGTTTTTAGCTAATTCGATTACACAAAGGGGTAAAAACAAGGAAAAAGTAAATGAACAGGATTTGTTTTACCATATGTGTATTCGAGACCCACAAAGCGCTGTAAGTATACCATATTGTGTGGGTTATTATTTATCAGCTATGGTTCGGGGGATGCGACCACATAGCATAATAGGAGGTGGAATTTTTATTACTTTGATTGGTGAATATCTCGGTGTGGATATAAGTCGGGGGGGATTATTAGTAGAAGAACCAGAACCCCGCGATACTATAGGTTTAAATGTATACCATGGTGCGAAAGTTTTGAAGAGGCGAAATAACGCCGCAGTACGATACCATGGTAGACATCCACAGGTGGAGAGAAACCAGCAGCAAGGTAATGTAGGAGGGGGGAATGAGATGCAAGAAATGCATAGGTTTATAGCTTCTCAGGAATACGAAAATGCTAGACAGAGAGCATTTGAAGATTGGCAAGTTCATCAGAACCAGATCATAGCTCATTGCCAACATATAGGTAGAAACTATATTCCTACACCAAAACCCGTCTTCCCTCCTTGGTCTATAGAGATGCAGCCACCATATCCTACGTACGACCCTGCCGAAGCATTCTATAGCACTTATGGTTATGCCTGGAACCCCTATTGGTACCAATATCATCCTTAGTTTACTTATTATTATTTTTTTATTTTGTAATTTGTAATTATTGATACATTTAATATTTTTGTTAATATTGTAATCATTTTTATAATTATCTAACTTTTATTCTTAGATTTTAATAATTTTTGAATGTGGGGTAATATATCAAACTTCAAAAATATGTATATATGTTTGCAGTTTATCTTATGTACACAACAGGGTAAAACAACGCATTTTCAAAGACTGGCATTAAGTTCAGCAAAAGCAACTAATTTTGACGACAAGATGCAAAATATATATGAAATAACAACAAGACGGAATGAACAAATGATGTGCACCATTTATCATTCAGCAAACAAACGCCAATATATTTGGAAACTTTGGTAAAAAATTTAATCATTTTCACACAAATCACCCTCAATAATTTAAATTGTTACTGATTTCTTGCAAATGAGGGCATTGCAAGATTTTAAGTGTGGGAAGGGGTTAAATTCTTTCGGTTTTAAAATTTTTTACTTTATACACTTGGTTACCATTAAAAATACTAGTAAAGCAGTAGTTGTATTAGAATCGAGTGCTCTCTGATAAAAAAGAACAGCCCTAGTCTTATATACTGACTACCCAATTCTAGTAAAAATTTTCAATTAAATGAATTCAAATCATGTTTATACATATTTATGAACGATAAAACTAGGTTTTAACACCGAAATTATTGTTATCTCAGAAAGAACATAAATTAAGAAACAAACTAAAATGTCAAAATTCATTTAAAATGGAATAGAGGACGATAAAAAGAAAAATAAAAAGCCAAGTGTGGGAAAATTTACCAAGTTATTTTAAACATATGTCACATATATCTGTAACAAATAACTGAAAATACTTTTGCTTTGGACTAAACTAAACTGTTTTACCCGATGAAAGAAAAGAAGAGATGGATCTACATGATGAATCAATTCCATCATTAAAAGGAAGTAAAGTCTTCCGAAAAAGACACGCGCTTCTTGATTTAGGTCATGAAGTTGTCGTCCAGACCAGCTGTAGGTTGACGAAAAATCTAGAAAAGTCATCACTAAAATCAGCAGGAAATCCACGGACCTCAGCATTAAACAGGGTCGCCAAGTGGTCAGATTTATCCTAACCATGAGAAGGATTTATCTCGTACAATGGGGGGGCACCATGCAAATTAGCTGGATAAGACTAATGAATCAGATCCCCAGAAAGGATAGTCTCCTTAAAGATTAAAAATCAGCTTTTAAGACTGATATTACTCAATCCTAGAGATTGACCTTAAAGATTGAGAATTCAAACTCATGGAATTCAATGATATCTAAACTCGAGCTTGAACGAGAAAATATTTTGATCAAAATTACAAACCGATTTGTTTTCTGAAAACCCTATTTTCAATGCGTTCATTACCATTGAACGTAAAATCCTAGGAATTCACCTGGAATTCATTAGGTCACCTGAACCAAATCGGGTGTCAACCGTAAGAACGGTGGTTGCATAGTGGTCAAAGACAGGACCTTGTGCCATACCGAAATTATAAGGGTGAGCTTTACTATTGCTCCTACCAAGGATAGTAATTGCGTCCGACACGTTATAGATCATAATCAAAAGCATGTCACGGGACATTGCCTTAACAGTTGCTTGTTCAACGCTTTCCTTTACAACCGGACGGTAGTTTACCGAAAGGTAATATACGGGACAAGTAAACTGGACGTGTTGCTTTCCTAATACAAGGTTAGCAAGTGGGTGACACAAAACCGCAAGTTTTGAGCTAAAATTTTCAAATCTGAAACCCACCAAACCCACAAAAATATTTTGCAAACACCGGTAAAGGGTTATCCCGGAAAACTTATCTAGGGTAAAAACTAGATTTCAAAAGATCAAATGTTTTCATAAAGATCCAATTTCCTTAATGGATCTAAATTTTTATAGTCATTTGGGACTGTAAACCATATCGTTACTACCATTGTTTATACCGCCGTATAGAAATCACTAATGTACAAAGTGTGAAGAATAAAGAAGTGATTCTAGTATTTCAAGACGATATTGCTTGAGGACAAGCAACGCTCAAGTGTGGGAATATTTGATAATGCTAAAAACGAACATATATTTCATAGCATTATTCCTCAAGAAAGACAAGCTTTTAGTTGCAATTGTTCTATTTACAAGAGATATTCGTTTAAATAATAAAAGGTGAAGACAAAAGACAGATTCGACGAATTGAAGACGCAAACGACCAAAAAGCTCAAAAGTACAAAAGACAATCAAAAAGGTTCCAATTATTGATAAGAAACGTCTCGAAATTACAAGAGTACAAGATTCAAAACGCAAAGTACAAAATATAAAATTGTACGCAAGGACGTTCGAAAATCCGGAACCGGGACCAGAGTCAACTCTTAACGCTCGACGCAACGGACTAAAAATTACAAGTTAACTATGTATATAAATATAATATAATATATAATTAATTATATTAATTATATATATATTATATATATAATAAAAACCATCGGCAGAGAAAGACTCCAAGATGTGAGCTGGAATTTCAAACTCCGCGACTTGCGGAGTTTGAAGGCAAAATTCACCGCGAGTCGCGGAGCCCCAAAATTGAAAACTGCCTATAAAGCCAACCGAATTCTGATCAAAATCATTATCTTTTTCTTCTCTTATCATACGTAAAATTTATATATATATATATATATATATATATATAATTTATATTTTAATTTTAATTATAATTCTAATAATAAGGGTATGTTAGCGAATGTTGTAAGGGTGTAAGTCGAAATTCCGTCCGTGTAACGCTACGCTATTTTTAATCATTGTAAGTTATGTTCAACCTTTTTACATTAATGTCTCGTAGCTAAGTTATTATTATGCTTATTTAAAACGAAGTAATCATGATGTTGGGCTAATTACTAAAATTGGGTAATTGGGCTTTGTACCATAATTGGGGTTTGGACAAAAGAACGACACTTGTGGAAATTAGACTATGGGCTATTAATGGGCTTTATATTTGTTTAACTAAATGATAGTTTGTTAATGTTAATATAAAGATTTACAATTGGGCGTCCCTATAAATTACCATATACACTCGATCGGACACGATGGGCGGGGTATTTATATGTACGAATAATCGTTCATTTAACCGGACACGGGAATGGATTAATAGCCACTAGAATAATTAAAACAGGGGTGAAATTACATTCAAGGGTAATTGGTGTAATTGTTAACAAAGTAGTAAAACCTTGGTTTACACACAGTCGATAACCTGGTGTATTCATTAAACAAAGTATTAAAACCTTGTTACAATTCGAATCCCCAATTAGTTGGAATATTTAACTTCGGGTATAAGAATAATTTGATGAGGACACTCGCACTTTATATTTATGACTGATGGACTGTTATGGACAAAAACCAGACGGACATATTAAATAATCCAGGACAAAGGACAATTAACCCATGGGCATAAAACTAAAATCAACACGTCAAACATCATGATTACGGAAGTTTAAATAAGCATAATTCTTTTATTTCATATTTAATTTCCTTTATTTTATATTTAATTGCACTTCTAATTATCGCACTTTTATTTATTGTTATTTAATCGCACTTTTAATTATCGTACTTTTTAATTATCGTAAGTTTATTTTATCGCACTTTTATTATTCGCAATTTCATTATCGTTATTTACTTTACGCTTTAATTTAAGTCTTGTATTTATTTTATATTTTACATTAGGTTTTAACTGCGACTAAAGTCTTAAAATCGACAAACCGGTCATTAAACGGTAAAAACCCCCCTTTATAATAATAATATTACTTATATATATTTTTGTATTTTTAATAAAAGTAAACTAATATAGCGTTGAGCTTTGTTTAAAGATTTCCCTGTGGAACGAACCGGACTTACTAAAAACTACACTACTGTACGATTAGGTACACTGCCTATAAGTGTTGTAGCAAGGTTTAAGTATATCCATTCTATAAATAAATAAATATCTTGTGTAAAATTGTATCGTATTTAATAGTATTTCCTGCTAAAATTAATAACTATTTTATATACACCTCGCATAACATCATTCTCCAAAACCCCAAATCTCTCTCTAGAATCTCTCTCTCTCTAGATAGTTGGGAGTGATGGATGGATGTGAAAATGATCCAAAACTGATCCAAACCAGCTAATATGGCTCACAAATCCGGCCCCAAGTGAAATTACCCAAATACCCTTCATTTAAACCTTTTAAAAAGGCTGAAAATTACCTCAGCAGCAATCAGCGCGCCGCGCCAGAAGGTGGAGCGCCGCTCCAAATAACTGGAAATTGTGGTCGAGCCTAAAACAGGTTTCAGCAACTTGTTTTGGCCATAACTTTTCGACCGTAACTCCATTTTTGATGAATCAAATATCGTTGGAAACGTAATAAGATATTCTATCCAATGGTAAGGCTTTGAAATATCAACTCAAACTTTATTTGGGGTTGAAAAGTGATGTGCAGCGGGGTAGTATATAAAATAGTTATTAATTTTAGCAGAAAACACTATTAAATACGATACAATTTTACACAAGATATTTATTTATTTATAGAATGGATATACTTAAACCTTGCTACAACACTTATAGGCAGTGTACCTAATCGTACAGTAGTGTAGTTTTTAGTAAGTTCGGTTCGTTCCACAGGGAAATCTTTAAAAAAAGCTCAACGCTATATTAGTTTACTTTTATTAAAAATACAAATATATATATAAGTAATATTATTATTATAAAAGGGGGGTTTTTACCGTTTAATGACCGGTTTGTCGATTTTAAGACTTTAGTCGCAGTTAAAACCTAATGTAAAATATAAAATAAATACAAGACTTAAATTAAAGCGTAAAGTAAATAACGATAATAAAATTGCGATAATTAAAAAGTACGATAATTAAAAGTGCGATTAAATAACAATAAATAAAAGTGCGATAATTAGGAGTGCAATTAAATATAAAATAAAGGAAATTAAATATGAAATAAAAGAATTATGCTTATTTAAACTTCCGTAATCATGATGTTTGACGTGTTGATTTTAGTTTTATGCACATGGGTTAATTGTCCTTTGTCCTGGATTATTTAATATGTCCGTCTGGTTTTTGTCCATAACAGTCCATCAGTCATAAATATAAAGTGCGAGTGTCCTCGTCAAATTATTATTATATCCGAAGTTAAATATTCCAACTAATTGGGGATTCGAATTGTAACAAGGTTTTAATACTTTGTTTAATGAATACACCAGGTTATCGACTGCGTGTAAACCAAGGTTTTACTACTTTGTTAACAATTACATCAATTACCCTTGAATGTAATTTCACCCCTGTTTTAATTATTCTAGTGGCTATTAATCCATTCCCGTGTCCGGTTAAATGAACGATTATTCGTACATATAAATACCCCGCCCATCGTGTCCGATCGAGTGTATATGGTAATTTATAGGGACGCCCAATTGTAAATCTTTATATTAACATTAACAAACTTTCATTTAGTTAAACAAATATAAAGCCCATTAATAGCCCATAGTCTAATTTCCACAAGTGTCGTTCTTTTGTCCAAACCCCAATTATGGTACAAAGCCCAATTACCCAATTTTAGTAATTAGCCCAACATCATGATTACTTCGTTTTAAATAAGCATACTAATAACTTAGCTACGAGACATTAATGTAAAAAGGTTGAACATAACTTACAATGATTAAAAATAGCGTAGCGTTACACGGACAGAATTTCGACTTACACCCTTACAACATTCGCTAACATACCCTTATTATTAGGATTTAAAATTAAAATTTAAAATTAAAATATAAATTATATATATATATTACGTATATATTGAGAGAGAGATAGAAATAGAATATGAAATTTGATCAGAATTCGGTTTGCTTTATAGCCAGAGTTGAATTTTGGGGCTCCGCGACTCGCGGCAAAATCCCCTTCAAACTCCGCGAGTCGCGGAGATAGTATTTACAGCTCAGTCCTTGGAGTTTTCTCTGCCGACGGTTTTTTATATATAAATATAATATATATATATAATTAATATAATTAATTATATATTATATTATATTTATATATATAGTTAACTTGTAATTTTTAGTCCGTTGCGTCGAGCGTTAAGAGTTGACTCTGGTCCCGGTTCCGGATTTTCGAACGTCCTCGCGTACAATTTAATATCTTGTACTTTGCATTTTGAATCTTGTACTCTTGTGATTTCGAGACGTTTCTTATCAATAATTGGAACCTTTTTGATTGTCTTTTGTACTTTTGAGCTTTTTGGTCGTTTGCGTCTTCAATTCGTCGAATCTGTCTTTTGTCTTCACCTTTTATTATTTAAACGAATATCACTTGTAAATAGAACAATTGCAACTAAAAGCTTGTCTTTCTTGAGGAATAATGCTATGAAATATATGTTCGTTTTTAGCATTATCAAATATTCCCACACTTGAGCGTTGCTTGTCCTCAAGCAATATTGTCTTGAAATACCAGAATCACTTCTTTATTCTTCACACTTTGTACATTAGTGATTTTTATACGGCGGTATAAACAATGGTAGTAACGATATGGTTTACAGTCCCACATGACTATAAAAATTTAGATCCATTAAGGAAATTGGATCTTTATGAAAACATTTGATCTTTTGAAAATTAAATCTAGTTTTTACCCTAGATAAGTTTTCCGGGATAACCCTTTACCGGTGTTTGCAAAATATTTTTGTGGGTTTGGTGGGTTTCAGATTTGAAAATTTTAGCTCAAAACTTGCGGTTTTGTGTCACCCACTTGCTAACCTTGTATTTGGAAAGCAACACGTCCAGTTTACTTGTCCCGTATATTACCTTTCGGTAAACTACCGTCCGGTTGTAAAGGAAAGCGTTGAACAAGCAACTGTTAAGGCAATGTCCCGTGACATGCTTTTGATTATGGTCTATAACGTGTTGGACGCAATTACTATCCTTGGTAGGAGCAATAGTAAAGCTCACCCTTATAATTTGTCGGTTTGACACAAGGTCCTATCTTTGACCTTGTTATGCAACCACCGTTCTTACGGTTGACACCCGATTTGGTTCAGGTGACCTAATGAATTCCAGGTGAATTCCTAGGATTTTACGTTCAATGGTAATGAACGCATTGAAAATAGGGTTTTCAGAAAACAAATCGGTTTGTAATTTTGATCAAAATATTTTCTCGTTTAAGCTCGAGTTTAGATATCATTGAATTCCATGAGTTTGTAATTCTCAATCTTTAAGGTCAATCTCTAGGATTGAGTAATATCAGTCTTAAAAGCTGATTTTTAATCTTTAAGGAGATTATCCTTTCTGGGGATCTGATTCATTAGTCTTATCCAGCTAATTTGCATGGTGCCCCCCCATTGTACGAGATAAATCCTTCTCATGGTTAGGATAAATCTGACCACTTGGCGACCCTGTTTAATGCTGAGGTCCGTGGATTTCCTGCTGATTTTAGTGATGACTTTTCTAGATTTTTCGTCAACCTACAGCTGGTCTGGACGACAACTTCATGACCTAAATCAAGAAGCGCGTGTCTTTTTCGGAAGACTTTACTTCCTTTTAGTGATGGAATTGAATCATCGTGTAGATCCATCTTTTCTTTTCTTTCATCGGGTAAAATAGTTTAGTTTAGTCCAAAGCAAAAGTATTTTCAGTTATTTGTTACAGATATATGTGACATATGTTTAAAATAACTTGGTAAATTTTCCCACACTTGGCTTTTATTTTCCTTTTTATCGTCCTCTATTCCATTTTAAATGAATTTTAACATTTTAGTTTGTTTCTCAATTTATGTCCTTTCCGAGGTAACAATAATTTCGGTGTTAAAACCTAGTTTTATCGTTCATAAATATGTATAAACATGATTTTGAATTCATTTAATTGAAAATTTTGAAAAATTTTACTAGAATTGGGTAGTCAGTATATAAGACTAGGGCTGTTCTTTTTTATCAGAGAGCACTAGATTCTAATACAACTACTGCTTTACTAGTATTTTTAATGGTAACCAAGTGTATAAAGTAAAAAATGTTAAAATCCGAAAGAATTTAACCCCTTCCCACACTTAAGATCTTGCAATGCCCTCATTTGCAAGAAATCAGTAACAATTTAAATTATTGAGGGTGATTTGTGTGAAAATGATTAAATTTTTACCAAAGTTTCCAAATATATTGGCGTTTGTTTGCTGAATGATAAATGGTGCACCTCATTTGTTCATTCCGTCTTGTTGTTATTTCACATATATTTTGCATCTTGTCGTCAAAATTAGTTGCTTTTGCTGAACTTAATGCCAGTCTTTGAAAATGCGTTGTTTTACCCTGTTGTGTACATAAGATAAACTGCAAACATATATACATATTTTTGAAGTTTGGTATATTACCCCACGTTCAAAAATTATTAAAATCTAAGAATAAAAGTTAGATAATTATAAAAATGATTACAATATTAACAAAAATATTAAATGTATCAATAATTACAAATTACAAAATAAAAAAAAATAAGTATACTAAGGATGATATTGGTACCAATAGGGGTTCCAGGCATAACCATAAGTGCTATAGAATGCTTCGGCAGGGTCATACGTAGGATATGGTGGCTGCATCTCTATAGACCAAGGAGGGAAGACGGGTTTCGGTGTAGGAATATAGTTTCTACCTATATGTTGGCAATGAGCTATGATCTGGTTCTGATGAACTTGCCAATCTTCAAATGCTCTCTGTCTAGCATTTTCGTATTCCTGAGAAGCTATAAACCTATGCATTTCTTGCATCTCATTCCCCCCTCCTACATTACCTTGTTGTTGGTTTCTCTCCACCTGTGGATGTCTACCATGGTATCGTACTGCGGCGTTATTCCGCCTCTTCAAAACTTTCGCACCATGGTATACATTTAAACCTATAGTATCGCGGGGTTCCGGTTCTTCTACTAATAATCCCCCCCGACTTATATCCACACCGAGATATTCACCAATCAAAGTAATAAAAATACCACCTCCTATTATGCTATGTGGTCGCATCCCCCGAACCATAGCTGATAAATAATAACCCACACAATATGGTATACTTACAGCGCTCTGTGGGTCTCGAATACACATATGGTAAAACAAATCTTGTTCATTTACTTTTTCTTTGTTCTTACCCCTTTGTGTAATCGAATTAGCTAAAAACCTATGTATCACTCTTAATTCGGCTCTATCTATATCCAAATAAGAGTAGTTTCCCCCTTTGAAACGGTGATGGCTTGTCATTTGACTCCACACACCGTGTGTATCAAAATTCTCATCTATCTTTCTACCGTTTAGTATCAATCCTCTACAATCGGCAGACGCTAACTCCTCAGGCGTATATATACGTAAAGCCTGAGCCATGTCTAGTAAAGACATGTGGCGCATCGAACCGCCTAACAAAAATCTAATAAAAGAACGATCGGTTAAACTAGCTACCCGATCATTCAACTCTATACTACATAACAACTCTTCACACCATACTTTATATACAGGTCTGCGTATGGTGAATAAACATATCCAGTCATTAAAAGAAGAATTACCATACCTCTGTACAAGTAATTCCCTAATTGGCCCGGCCAATTCTACAGCTTCTAAGGGTCCCCATTCTATGACCCTCGGTACCTCAACAACCTTGGAATGAAGAGTATGCAAACCCCGTTGATATTTTGGATAATCTATCCAAAGTCTGTCAAATCTCAGGTTCGGGTGCAACTCTTCCAAATGCATATCGGAAAAGGTCATGACTGGATGAGGTACATCCTGCTTGTAGTAGTTATCTACCTCCTGTTGTTCCAAATTCTCAGCAGGAGCATTGCGGGCTTGGGATGAAGATTCACCCCTTTCATTCTGCAAAACACATCAAACACAAATTTTGTGCATCCAAATATGCATTAGTGTCAGCAAAATCATCAATCAAAATAATTACAATGACATTATCAATTTATATCAAACTTAAGCTTATTTTCACATTTTCATCAAATCTACACTTTTTCAAATAAGCATATACGAAAATTTTCGCCAAGTTCATAAGCATTCAACTCAAATAACATGTCAAAATAATCATTACTAGCAATTAAACAAGTCTCAAATGGCATTATCTTTCAAAGATCAAGTTCATGAATTTTAGACTTGAAAAAGTCCACTTTAATTCTCAAAATCATGTTTAGGCTCAAAGTTTGGATCATTTAACTACCTAGACATGTTACACTACTCAATTTAGCAACAATTCATGACAAAAATCGGCCATAACCTGTTTATATCAAAAAGCCCCAAATTGCTCAAGAACACAAACCCTAGATTATTCAAAATTTGAAGTTTAAGGCTTCTAATCATGTTAAACAGCATCAATCTAGGTTATACAAGCATAATACATAAACAATTTAAGTCTAATTACACTAAAAAGCATCAAAATCAAATTGGGGAAAAATAGCTCAAGAACACCAAATTTCGGATTAAATGGTGTTTAGGTGTAGAAATTTACCGTTTTTCTTGAGTAATTCTTAGATAGCATCCTTCTCAACATGATTTTAGCAAAAAATTTGGTGATTAACGGTTAAAAATTGGGATTTTTGGGGTGTTTTTGGGTGTATTTTCGGGGGTTTTTCGCAGCAGAATTCGAGTTGTTTTTGTGTGGTGGAGTGTAATGATCGTGCAGCTCTTTTATTTTTTTTCTGGGTTTTGGTCCCTCCGCGACTCGTGGAGATTTAGGCTCCAAACTCCGCGAGTCGCGGAGTTTGGTATTTTTTTTTTTTTTTTTATAATAATTAACTTTTGAAAACAATTAAGAAATTAATTTTAAAATTTTGTTTCCCTTGTTATTTAGGACGAGGTCGTTTCGGATCGATGTCCTAGTCCGTCCCTCGACAAAATTTTAAAATTTGTCTTTTAGTAGCGATTGTTTTAAAAGCTAAGATTTTTGGGTTTTTTTTAATTTTTTTGGCATACTTTAAATCAATAAGATTAAAAATAATGATAATAAAAGTTCTTGTCCCTCCCTCGGGTAAAGCAATTTCGGTTCAAAGACCTAGTCTTCAACTTACGACGAATTTTAAAAATCATATTCTTAACTTAATGAGATAAAGTAAATTTTTGTTTTAAATTCACACAACTTAAATATAAAATTCAAAATTATTATTAAAAATTCACACCAAACTTAAAATTTGAAATGCATAAAATTAAAAATTAATATTTTAAAAATTAAAAATTCACACCAAACTTAATTTAAAAATTTATAAATTCATATCAAACTTATATTAATTTTTCAAATATTTACAATTTTAAATATATTGTTTTTACAAAGTTTACAATATTAATTTAAGATTTAAATATTAATTTTAAAAACATGGTAAAAATAAAATTAAAAATCTTTTTGTCTTTTTATCTCACTTTAATCAATCAAATATTATCAAAAATATGCGCCCCTCTTTTCGGTAAAGTAATTTCGGTTCCAAGACCTAATTTAACTCATGACGAATTTTTGAAATATTTTGGGTTGATTGATTAAAGATATTTATTCCTTAAGAATAAACGTTAAATTTCGCAGTGATGTAATAAATTTTTGAATGATATCAATAATTTCGGTCGCCAAACCTAATTTTATTCAATACCAATTTAATACTTTTTAGCGAACAAATTAGCGTTTATTATCAAAAGGTTAAAAATAAAAATAAAAAATAATAAACTGTACAGACATACCTGTGAAATAGATTTCTTAGTTATATGATCTATTCCATTCATAAGATAGTCGGTTTAATTGGTTTTCCATGGCTACATAGGCGTAACCTCGAGCATTCAGTGTCTTTTCTTCTAAACATATGAACGGTCCGTCTCTGCATAAAGTAACAAATTCGGTATTTGAATAGGTTTGATTATTTGAACATTTACCTCCATGTGACCATTTTCCGCATTTGTGACATCGTTCTAGGTGTCGTGCTCTTCTTTTCGCTGCGGATTTTGATTTTCCTTTACCAAATTGTAACTTATTATCTTCGCATCTGGATTCTTTTCTAACTCTGTCCATTCTTTCTCTGATTACTGATACTAATTCGCTCGGGAGTATATCATTATTTCTTTTAGTGATCAAAGCGTGTAGCATTAGACCATGGTTTAGTTCACAGGCAGTCTTCATTTCGTAAAAACCTAAAAAAAATAAAAATTCAGAATGGGGGGAGAAGACTAGTTCTTTAGGGTCTGCTAGGGAAAGACCATACGTGTTCCATTTTCGAGAACTACACGAAAACAGACAATCTAACTCTAACAGAAATACATATTATCCTTTAAAGACTTGATTCTCCCCACACTTAGTTAGCTGTGGTGTCGAAATTGTGATTAACTTCGTTGTCGACTTCCATCGGACCATGTATGTAATGTTTAACTCTGTGACCATTAACTTTAAATTCAATCCCATTTGAATTTATCAATTCTATCGTTCCGTATGGGAAAACTCTTTTGACTATGAATGGTCCAGACCATCTTGATTTCAATTTTCCAGGAAATAGCTTGAATCGTGAATTGAAAAGAAGAACTCTGTCTCCTTCTTTAAATTCTTTTGAACTTCTGATTCTTTTATCATGCCATTTCTTCGTTCTTTCTTTATAGATTAACGAATTTTCGTATGCTTCATGTCTTAATTCTTCTAATTCGTTTAGTTGACTTAATCGTAGACGTCCGGCTTCATGTAAATCAAGATTACATGTCTTCAAAGCCCAAAATGCTTTGTGTTCAATTTCTACTGGAAGATGACATGCTTTTCCATAAACAAGTCTAAAAGGTGTGGTTCCAATTGGAGTTTTGTAGGCTGTTCTAAAAGCCCAGAGTGCATCCTCCAATTTAATGGACCATTCCTTCGGATTTGATCCTACGGTTTTCTCTAGAATACGTTTTAAAGCTCGGTTGGTATTTTCAACTTGTCCACTTGTTTGTGGATGATATGCGGTGGAGATTTTATGAGTTACTCCATATCTTTTAAGAACTTTCTCAAGTTGATTATTACAGAAATGAGTACCCCGATCACTTATTAAAGCTTTCGGTGTTCCAAACCTTGCAAAAAGACGTTTTAAAAAGTTGACTACAACTCGTGCATCGTTAGTTGGGAGAGCTTGTGCTTCCGCCCATTTAGATACATAATCAATGGCTACGAGTATATATAGATTATTATTAGATTTTGGAAATGGACCCATAAAGTCAATACCCCAAATGTCAAATACTTCACATACTTGGATGACATTTTGTGGCATTTCATCACGTTGACTTATTTTTCCGGCCCTTTGACATGCATCACAGGATTTGCAAAGAAGGTGTGCGTCTTTGTAAATTGTAGGCCAATAGAATCCAGCTTCATAAACTTTTCTTGCTGTTAGTTGAGGCCCATAATGCCCTCCTATTGGTCCTGTGTGACAATGGTTTAAAATTTTACTAGCTTCATCTCCAAATACACATCGGCGTATTATTCCATCGGGACAACTTTTAAACAGATGTGGATCTTCCCAGAAATAGTGTTTTATATCACTGAAGAATTTCTTTCGTCTTTGGTACGATAATCCTTTTTCAAGGAATCCACAAACTAAGTAGTTTGCATAGTCTGTAAACCATGGGATTTCTTTATAATCTATCTTCAATAGATATTCATCAGGAAAGTTGTCTTGTATGGCTGATTCATTCAGAACTTCTAATTCGGGATTTTCAAGACGAGAAAGATGATCAGCGGCGAGATTTTCTGCTCCTCTTTTATCTCGGATTTCAATATCAAACTCTTGTAAGAGTAAGATCCAACGGATTAATCGTGGTTTGGCATCTTGTTTTGAAAATAAGTATCTAAGAGCAGAATGGTCGGTATAGACTATTGTTTTTGATAGAACGAGATACGAACGAAATTTGTCAAAAGCAAAGACAATAGCAAGGAGTTCTTTTTCAGTAGTTGTATAGTTCGTTTGTGCTCCTTGTAACGTCTTACTAGCATAATATATAGGTTGAAATCGTTTTTCAATCTTTTGTCCTAAAACGGCTCCCATTGCAAAATCACTTGCATCGCACATTAGTTCAAATGGTAGATTCCAATTTGGTGTTATCATGATCGGCGCATTAGTGAGTTTTTCTTTAAGAATATTAAAAGATTTGATACATTCATCTGAAAAGATGAATGGCGCATCCTTTTCTAGGAGTTTATTCATAGGAGTGGCAATTTTAGAAAAATCTTTTATGAAACGTCGGTAAAAACCGGCATGCCCTAGAAAACTCCTAACTCCTCTAACATTGGTGGGATGTGGAAGTTTAGCAATTACATCTACTTTAGCTCTATCCACTTCAATCCCTTCTTTTGAAATTTTATGTCCAAGAACGATGCCTTCTTTAACCATGAAATGGCATTTCTCCCAATTAAGTACTAGATTTGATTGTTCGCATCTAATAAGCATTCGTTCCAGATTAACTAGACATGATTTAAATGTATCACCGAAGACTGAAAAGTCATCCATGAAAACTTCCATGCATTCTTCTATCATGTCATGAAAAATCACCATCATACACCTTTGAAAGGTTGCAGGGGCGTTACAAAGTCCAAATGGCATTCTTTTGTAAGCAAAAGTACCATAAGGGCACGTGAATGTGGTTTTCTCTTGGTCCTCGGGTGCTATTGGAATTTGAAAATATCCGGAAAATCCATCTAGAAAACAATAGTAACTATTTCCGGCTAATCTTTCCAACATTTGATCTATGAAAGGTAAGGGAAAGTGATCTTTTCTGGTGGCGTCATTTAATTTTCTATAATCAATACATACACGCCATCCTGTTACAGTCCTAGTAGGAATAAGCTCATTTTTCTCATTTGAAATGACAGTCATGCCACCCTTCTTAGGTACGCATTGAACTGGGCTTACCCATGGACTATCAGAGATTGGATAAATTAAACCTGCATCTAGCAGTTTAATAATCTCTTTCTTAACTACATTTTGCATATTAGGATTTAGTCTTCGTTGGCGTTGCACATACGTTTTATGACCTTCTTCCATAAGGATTTTATGTGTGCAATACGAAGGACTTATTCCTTTAATATCATGAATCTTCCATGCAATGGCTGGTTTATGAGCTTTCAACACAGAAATGAGTTGTGATTTCTCATTTTCAGTAAGAGAAGACGATATTATTACAGGTAATTCAGATTCACCATGTAAATAAGCATATTCCAAATGGTTTGGAAGTGGCTTTAACTCTAATTTCGGAGGTTCTTCTATCGATGATTTATATCGATATCTGTCTTCTTCTTTTAGCATTTGAATTTCTTCTGTTGTTGGTTCATATCCATTAGCTATAAGTGTAGCTAACATTTCAGCTTCATCAATTGGTTCATTACCTTCTCCTAAAGAACATTCTCCTGTTCCTTGTAATTCTGGAAATTCTGCTAATAATTCTGCATGTGCATCTATAGTTTGAATATAATAACATGTATCATCTGCAGATTGTGGTTGTTGCATTGCTCTATCAACTGAAAAGGTAACACTCTCATCCTCTATACTTAGGGTCAATTTCTTACCGAACACGTCTATCATTGCTTTAGCCGTGTTTAAGAATGGTCTTCCTAATATGAGAGGAACTTGAGAATCTTCTTCCATGTCCAAGTCAACAAAATCTACTGGAAATACTAAAGTACCAACTTTAACTAGCATGTTCTCCATTATCCCTCTAGGATATTTTATTGATCGATCGGCTAGTTGTATGCTTATTCTTGTTGGTTTCAATTCTCCAAGGTCTAGTTTAGCGTATAGTGAATACGGCATTAAATTTATACTAGCACCTAAATCAGCCAATGCTTCTATTGAACTAAGACTACCCAGAAAACATGGAATTGTGAAACTTCCTGGATCAGAGAGTTTTTCGGGTATCTTATTCAACAGCACTGCTGAACAATTAGCATTCATAGTAACAGCCGAGAGTTCTTCCATTTTCTTTCTATTTGAGATTAGATCTTTCAAGAATTTAGCATATCTTGGCATTCCTGAAATCACATCAATGAAAGGAAGATTTACATTTATCTGTTTAAACATATCCAAGAATTTGGATTGCTCGGCTTCAAGTTTTTCTTTTTTCATTTTACTCGGATAAGGAAGTGGTGGTTGGTATGGTTTAACATAAGGTTTATCCTTAACTGTGTTATTTTCATTAACCTTTTCAACTACCGGTTCTTTTTCCTTATCTTGATCAGGTTGTGGTTCTTGTGGAGTAGGAATAGTTTCATCAGAAGTTACAGGTATTTCAGGTGGTTTAAGTGTTGTACCACTTCTTGTGGTAATAGCTTTAGCTGTTTCATTCCGGGGATTAGCATTTGTATCACTAGGTAGACTTCCCGGTTTTCTTTCACCTATTAACCTTGCTAGGTTACTTACTTCTTGTTCCAGATTTTGAATAGAAGCTTGTTGATTTCTAAATGCTTGAGCATTTTATTCATTGGTTTGTTTCTGAGAGGTGAAAAACTGCGTTTGAGTTTCAACTAGCTTCGTCATCATATCTTCTAAATTCGGCTTTTTATCATCGGTTTGTTGTGGTGGTTTGTTTTGAAAATTTGGTCTTTGCTGATTATAAGTATTATTGGATACTTGTTGATTGCTAGGACCTTGTTGGTTGTTGTATGGAATATTTCGGTTATAATTCTGGTTTTGATTGTAAATCGGTCTTGGCGGTTGATAATTATTCTGATAATTATTTCCAGGCCTTTGGTTTATGTATGAAATATTCTCTCTTTGTTCCATTGTTAATTCAATACTGAGACAATCTTTTGTCAAATGTGGTCCTCCACACTGCTCACAACTAATTCGTATTGAGTGAATATCTTTAGTCATCTTTTCCATTCGTCTCTCCACAGCATCTATCTTTGCGGAAATGGAATCTAAGTCATGGCTAGAATCGGCTCTAGCTGCTTTAGATGATCTAATGATATCTTTTTCTTGGTGCCACTCATGTGAGTGGGAAGCAGTGTTATCAATAATTTTGTAAGCATCAGTTTCGGTTTTCTTCATAATAGAACCACCAGCTGCTATATCTATGTCTTTTCTTGTAGTGATGTCGCATCCTCGGTAGAATATTTGTACTATTTGACAGGTGTCTAAACCATGTTGCGGACATCCTCTTAACAACTTTCCATATCTTGTCCACGCCTCATATAGAGTTTCATTTGGCTTTTGTGTGAACGTAACAATTTATGCTTGAAGTCTTACGGCTTTAGATGCAGGAAAGAATTGTTTAAGAAATTTGTCAATTAAAACATCCCATGTATCGATCGCCCCTTCAGGTAACGATTCCAACCAATCTTTGGCTTCTCCCTTTAAAGTCCAGGGAAATAACATGAGATATATCTGTTCATCCTCCACTTCTCGGATTTTAAATAGTGTGCAGATCCTATTAAAGGTACGTAGATGTTCATTAGGATCTTCCTTCGGCGCACCACTAAATTGGCATTGATTAGTCACCATGTGTAGAATTTGTCCTTTGATTTCATAATCTGGCGCATTAATTTCTGGATGAGTAATTGCGTGACCTTGGCCAGTGCGTTTAGCTCTCATTCGGTCTTCCATACTTAGAGGTTCCAGATTCTCCATAATTGAATTTGTTGAATCGGTATCACTAGATGATTCTGATTTAATGGTTCGTTCCTCAACAATCTCTGTTTGAATGATTGGTGGTTCCGGAGGAAAGTTTAATGGTTCAGGATCTACGAACCGTTCCTGAATATTCTCTGGATTCTCAATTGTGAGGTTGGGTTCAAAAAATGGATTATCGGAAATTTGAACTGAAGTACTTGGTCGACTGGATGATGATTCTAAAGAAAAATCAACGGCGGTTATATTTGTTAAACGATGTCTTGATCTAGTTACAGGTGGTGAACGTACAAAAGGTGGTGAACGTCTTGCTCGGTGCATTCACTGAATATCCTATTAGTTTTTTTAAAAAGGAAAGAAAAATTATAATAAGTTATCCAATCAATAGACTTTTCTGATTTTGCCCACGTTTCGAATAGCCAAAAGATGCAGCAGAGGGGCAGGATTCGTTTGGTCTCAATATAATTGAGGACTGTTTGGCTCCAATAACCCGGTCCACGTACAAATCCAACTATTACTACGAACCAGAAAATTTTGATGTCTATTAATTTAACCACTTAAAATAAATTTTCGTAATTTTAAGAAATTTAGATAAGAAGTAGAAAAAATTCTAAGTCCTAAAAACTAGAATAGCGAGAAATAAGAGAGAAAAAGAGTTCGTCGCAAAAGGTCGAAAAAGAAAAAAAAATTGAAAAATAAAAGTGACGGAAAAATAAAAGAAACTTATAAAAACTTAAAAATACTTGACTAACCTAACCTTATTACTACAACTAACTTAAAATTATAATCGCAAATTGAAATTACTAATTGGAATGATAATTGATACATAGTAAAAAATATTAAAGCTTACAGGAAAAACTAAATCCCAAATGGAAATAACTTAAAAAGAAACTAAAACTTAAAAAGGCGTCGCAAAATTCTAAAGTACCTAAATCTTAGTCTAAAGAAAAAGCACTTAAGGAATTCTACGGCAAAGCCTAAAAATATAGGAGTAAAAATGACTATGGCAAAAACTAAGTTTAAAATTAAATATGAGCTAAAAAATACAAATATTACGCTACAACGATTAAAAAGGGACAAAATATAAAAATATACAAAAAGTTGTAAAAAGTACAATTTTTATAAAAATATTATTTTTATATTATTTATTTAATAAAACTACTAATTTTACAATTTTAATAAAACTAATTAAACAAAATACATAAATTAAATAAAAAGTAAAAGTAAAAATAAAACTAATAATAATAATAATAATAATAATTAGGTTTAAATAATAATAATAATTAAAAATAACCCGTAATTAATGCAGATTTAGGGTTTTTGTCCGTGTGTCAGATGCCCTCCGCGAGTCGCGGCAATTAAAGAAGAAAACCCCGCGAGTCGCGGGGTTCAGAAATTCAGTTGACAGCTTTCAATTTTTTTACGCGTTTTTCTATTTTTTTTTTTTTTCTGTTTTCTGTTTTTTTTTTTTTTTTTCTAAAAGATATTTAATAAAAGTTATATTTTTATAAATTAAAATAAAGATAAAGAAACTTATAAAACTTAAATATTTAACAAAATCTTAAAAATACTTATATTTTTGTTTTTCTTTTTATATTTTTGAATATTTAAAACATATTTTTACAAAAACGACTTTTAATAAAAGTAACTAAAAATCTTTTTTTTTTTATATTAGCGTTGCGCTTCCGGCTTTTAAGATAGTTCCCCGGCAGCGGCGCCAAAAATACTTGATGTGCAGCGGGGTAGTATATAAAATAGTTATTAATTTTAGCAGAAAACACTATTAAATACGATACAATTTTACACAAGATATTTATTTATTTATAGAATGGATATACTTAAACCTTGCTACAACACTTATAGGCAGTGTACCTAATCGTACAGTAGTGTAGTTTTTAGTAAGTCCGGTTCGTTCCACAGGGAAATCTTTAAAAAAAGCTCAACGCTATATTAGTTTACTTTTATTAAAAATATAAATATATATATAAGTAATATTATTATTATAAAAGGGGGGTTTTTACCGTTTAATGACCGGTTTGTCGATTTTAAGACTTTAGTCGCAGTTAAAACCTAATGTAAAATATAAAATAAATACAAGACTTAAATTAAAGCGTAAAGTAAATAACGATAATAAAATTGCGATAATTAAAAAGTACGATAATTAAAAGTGCGATTAAATAACAATAAATAAAAGTGCGATAATTAGGAGTGCAATTAAATATAAAATAAAGGAAATTAAATATGAAATAAAAGAATTATGCTTATTTAAACTTCCGTAATCATGATGTTTGACGTGTTGATTTTAGTTTTATGCCCATGGGTTAATTGTCCTTTGTCCTGGATTATTTAATATGTCCGTCTGGTTTTTGTCCATAACAGTCCATCAGTCATAAATATAAAGTGCGAGTGTCCTCGTCAAATTATTATTATATCCGAAGTTAAATATTCCAACTAATTGGGGATTCGAATTGTAACAAGGTTTTAATACTTTGTTTAATGAATACACCAGGTTATCGACTGCGTGTAAACCAAGGTTTTACTACTTTGTTAACAATTACATCAATTACCCTTGAATGTAATTTCACCCCTGTTTTAATTATTCTAGTGGCTATTAATCCATTCCCGTGTCCGGTTAAATGAACGATTATTCGTACATATAAATACCCCGCCCATCGTGTCCGATCGAGTGTATATGGTAATTTATAGGGACGCCCAATTGTAAATCTTTATATTAACATTAACAAACTTTCATTTAGTTAAACAAATATAAAGCCCATTAATAGCCCATAGTCTAATTTCCACAAGTGTCGTTCTTTTGTCCAAACCCCAATTATGGTACAAAGCCCAATTACCCAATTTTAGTAATTAGCCCAACATCATGATTACTTCGTTTTAAATAAGCATAATAATAACTTAGCTACGAGACATTAATGTAAAAAGGTTGAACATAACTTACAATGATTAAAAATAGCGTAGCGTTACACGGACAGAATTTCGACTTACACCCTTACAACATTCGCTAACATACCCTTATTATTAGGATTTAAAATTAAAATTTAAAATTAAAATATAAATTATATATATATATTACGTATATATTGAGAGAGAGATAGAAATAGAATATGAAATTTGATCAGAATTCGGTTTGCTTTATAGCCAGAGTTGAATTTTGGGGCTCCGCGACTCGCGGCAAAATCCCCTTCAAACTCCGCGAGTCGCGGAGATAGTATTTACAGCTCAGTCCTTGGAGTTTTCTCTGCCGACGGTTTTTTATATATAAATATAATATATATATAATTAATATAATTAATTATATATTATATTATATTTATATATATAGTTAACTTGTAATTTTTAGTCCGTTGTGTCGAGCGTTAAGAGTTGACTCTGGTCCCGGTTCCGGATTTTCGAACGTCCTCGCGTACAATTTAATATCTTGTACTTTGCGTTTTGAATCTTGTACTCTTGTGATTTCGAGACGTTTCTTATCAATAATTGGAACCTTTTTGATTGTCTTTTGTACTTTTGAGCTTTTTGGTCGTTTGCGTCTTCAATTCGTCGAATCTGTCTTTTGTCTTCACCTTTTATTATTTAAACGAATATCACTTGTAAATAGAACAATTGCAACTAAAAGCTTGTCTTTCTTGAGGAATAATGCTATGAAATATATGTTCGTTTTTAGCATTATCAAAAAGATATGTACACACCTTGTCACTTCGGACAACGTCCAGTTTCCTTCGACGTTCGAGCAAGCAACACGTACACTTCATACACGCATCATACACCATAAATACATTATTTACAATCAATATTTGGGTCTTACACCATGTTACATGACTCTTACCTTCTACCAATCTCTAAACATATCAAGAATATATTTTCTTGATAGTTCTATCTTTTCCTTGAATTCTGGTAATTTAACAAATCAGATCGTGCTATTACAATTTCTTTCTTAGAACATTAGCTATGTTCATTCCGAAATTCATACCTACGAATTCTGGACCATTATTTGCTGTACTTGAAGCCAAGAAGAGAAAACAGAAACATTGAGCTCCGAAATATAAGGGAAAATATAAAGCCCGATAACAATACAGAAATTACAAACCATGTATATCAATGCGTATAGCAATATAAAGACATGAGAGAATTAAAAACACTATAACCCCAAGGTAATAGTTGAAGTAAACAGATTCCTCCGGTGATAGATGAAAAAGAAACCAACAACAATTAATCAATATAATTTATCTATTACAATTATTGAAGAAAAACCGAAAATTTGAAGAAGCCCGTCGGTCCCTCTGTTCTTGAATTTATTTTTACCAAATGCTCAATTCGGATGAATTTTCAAAAACTAACAATGCAGAAGTGTTAGGAATCTTTTACTCAAACTATCTCCAAAGTTTCACGATCCAATTTCTCAAATTGATGTCGAATTTCGAAGTCAAAGTTAAAAAAATAAAAGTCAACCGTTATGTTCTTAAAGAAATTCGAGTTCGTGTTTATGTTTCAAGTGCAATTGATGATTCCTAAAGTTTCTAGGGGTGATTTAAAATGAATTTCATGTTGAAATCGTAGTCTAAAACGGCCCTAATTGTTGAATCAAAGTTTGAGTTCTTAATTTTTTCGTGTTCTTCTTCTTCTGTAAAAAAAATAAAAAAAAAATTCTTTCTGTTAATCCAATTATCCCACAACTGAAACGTTTCTGCTTATATTCCAAATTGAAAGTCAAACAATAAATTCACGGATATGTTTGATCTTGCTCTGGTCGATTTGAAAATAAAAAAGAAGAAGAGCAAAACAGAAAAACAAGTTAAATATAATTAAATTATGATTTAATTCAGATGTGAACGAACAGAGGAGTGGTTAAGGGTGTTTTCGGTTTAGCAAGAGGTCTCGGGTTCGAGCCCGGTCTGAGGCAATTTTTTTAAAAATCTTGTTATTTTAAAGGTAGTCTCATTATTATTATTATTATTATTATTATTATTATTATTATTATTATTATTATTATTATTATTATTATTATTATTATTATTATTATTATTATAAGTATTATTATTATTATCATTATTACTAAAAGTATCATTATTTTTAAATTTATCATTTTTATTAAAATTAGTATTATTATTGAAATTAACATTTTTATTAAAATTATTATTTTATTATTGAAATTATCATTTCTATTATTATTATAATTATCATGATCATGATTTTATCATAATTATTAATATTTTTATCATTATTATTATTATTACTATGATTAATATTATTATTAGTAATGTTATTATTAATATTATTATTATAACTAATTAAAGTTTTTATTTATTTATTATTATTGATATTATTTTACCAAATAAATATAGTTAAGTAATTTATTAATGAAACAAGTAATTTACTAAAATAACAATTAATGATCATATATAAATTTGTTCAATTACAATTATATGTGTTAATATATATAATTGATATAGGTTCGTGAATCCGAGGTCAACTCTGCACTTGTTCAGTGCCGTCATACGCATAATTACTACGAAATACAGTATCGTGAGTTTTCATAGCTCCATTTTTAATTGCTTTTGCAATATATATTTTTGGGCTGAGAATACATGCGCTACTTTTATAACTGTTTTACACTTTAGACACAAGTACTCAAACTTATATGCTATGAAATGATTTGATACATGCTAAATCCCTACCGTAATATCATAAATTGCTGGAATTTTGGCAAGCTTAATTATTGTGAATAGATCTATTGAGAGTAACCTCTCTAATCATTCGACCGTTGGTCTTTGGTTACATAATAAGGATTCAACGACACTGACTGTACAAGGTGTCATGGGGTAATGTTGGTACAATTTTCCGTATAGCGGCTGTAAGGTACCAATACAAGACAATAGCTGCTCAGCGTGTGGCGTATAATGTTGATTGTTGTTTGCCCTCGAGAAATAATCTCTGCAGACCCAGAACACAGATGAGAGATCTGTGGGGTGGCCTCAATCAATCTGGGGATCAATCTGTAATTGATCCGTCTAGCGTATTGCTGCTAAGCGGCTAATGTGCGTTTAGAGTGAGAAAGAACTGTGTGAGAGAGAAAATGTACTTCTCTCTGACTGAAGTTTAGATATGAAATGTGGAGACCCAGGGGGTCTATTTATAGGGGCAGAATGCCTGAAATTCTCTGGATACACGTGTCAATTAATGAGTGGTTCTGTTACACGAAATATCCGGAAGGTTGGTGGTGTGTGCTGACTTGGCTGCGTGCTGTTCACGCACTGAGTTAAAGGGCTTAAGCATAGAAGCTGCTTGCAGGGCTTACGCTTGACGTTGGCGGCCTGCTAAACGCTGGGCGGCAAACACTGAAAACTGCCAAATTTCGTTATGTTTTGTGTCGCTTGATCCATTTTTCTGTATAAAAATGGTGTTTTTATGCGTGTATCCTCTAGGATACACCATTAAGTCCCCCCAGTTTAATATCTTTATTTTTGAAAAAAATAAATTCATTAAACTAAAAATAAAAGATGCCTTTTTCCTTGAAGACACAAAACTGCTGTAGCCGTCTACTTTTCTGTTCTGACGTCACATTTCCAATTATGAAATTGCCCCAAAATCGTTTTGATTGATGTTCAAAATTTAAATTATTGCCCACTTAATCTAGTCCATACACGCGTCTCAATCTCATCCTTTGATTATCCATTTGCTTGACTATAAATAGCCCGTTCCCTTTTCCTTTTCCTTTTTCGAAAACTGATTATTTGCTGTGAAGATAACTGCAATTATTCATTTTAGCGATCTATTAAGTGCAAGGTTAGTAATCACTCATCTTTTTCCTCTGCTTGAATTTTTATTTTTCATACAACTATGGCCGAATCCAGCAGCACTTCTTCCCAAAGAGATAATCGTGATGTGAGCACCATCCCTTCTAGTATTACCGAAGCTGATATAGAACAATTATGTAGAAAGCACAGAAATCTTAGATTGTTAAATCCTATTGTTCCCTCGTCTAGCGATAGGGCGAATAAACCTCCTGAGAAGATGATTACCCTCTATAAGCTTCAATTATCTGTAGAAAATCTTCGTATTCCTCTCTCTTCTTCAACAGATTCTTGCCCATTATGGAATAGGACTTAGCCAAATTCATCCACTAGGGTGACAAAAAATTATTCTTTTTGAAATGTACTGCAATGCTGTAGAAGAAGTCCCAAATGTAAATGTTTTCCACGAATTGTTTAGAACTACATTAGTTAGCAAATGCTGGTATACATTTGACTGTAAGCCAAATAAGGCTTTTACTTGGGTGAAGGAAACTTCCTTAAAAATTGGAAAGATCCCTATTTCTTTGTCAATGAAAGGGTTGTTCATGATGCCTGGGCATATGTTAGCGGATGGAGAAAAACAACAATAGGAGTCAGTAAATCCATTACTTTATCTGATGATGAAAATTTGATTCTTGAAACGTTAAAGACACTTCAGTTTCCACAAAGGTCATACAATGATTATGAAGCCATTTTAGTTCTCTGCAAAATGAGTAATAATTGGCGTGCTGGATATATGCCGGTGCTGCGCTGGGAAGGCCGTGGTAGGCACCTTTATTGATATATTTTGCCCATATTATGTTACTAGAGTTGTATATGTTCTTATATATGTTTCTGCTTGTTTGTATGTTATCTGATTGCAGAAGAAGAGATGCAGGTCTACAGGACTTTTAAGAAAACCAATCTAGATCCGCTTATTGTTTCTGAGCGTCCAAAGACCCCTGCTGAAATAGAGGCTAATAAAGCCAAAGATGCTGAATTAGAGCAACAACTGAAGAGCCCAGAGCGGCATGTTGATGGTGGAGATGGTGGTATTGTTCAACCATCTCCTGATGTTGAAATTATCGAAACTACCCCTCAATCGTCCAGCACCAAGAAGTCTGCAAGGTGCTCTAAATGTGAGGGGAAGCGTCCAGCGAGTGAAGCTGCTGAAAAACCGAAAAAGAGAAGTATGCATCTTATCTGTACCTTTGTAAGTAAATTGAAAATTTGTATTGATGCTTGATGTTATGCGAGGTGTATATGAAATAGTATTAATTTAAATACGAAATACGACAAAATATTACACAAGTTTTAATTATTTATTTACAAAATGGATATACCTAAACCTTGCTACAACACTATAGGCAGTGTACCTAATCGTAGAGTAGTATAGTTTTTAGTAAGTCCGGTTCGTTCCACAGGGAGACGGTTACACTATATTTTTATATAATTACATTTGTACAAAAATATATAAATATATATATATAATAATATATAAAAGGGGGTTTACCGTTTAATGACCGGTTTGTCGATTTTATATTTTAAGCGAAGCGTAAAGTAAACTTAATTAACAAAATAAAATAAATAACAAAAAATATAAATGACGAATAATTAAAGGTGCGATGAAATATAAAATAAAATAATTATGCTTATTTAAACTTCCGTAATAATGATGTTTGATGTGTTGATTTTAGTTTTATGCCCATGGGTTAATTGTCCTTTGTCCTGGATTATTTAATATGTTCGTCTGGTTTTTGTCCATAACAGTCCATCAGTCATAAATATAAAGTGCGAGTATCCTCGTCAAATTATCATTATACCCAAAGGCAAATATTACAACTAATTGAGGACTTAAACTGTAACAAGGTTTTAATACTTTGTTTAATAAATACACTAGGTTATCGACTGCGTGTAACCCAAGATTTTAATACTTTGTTATCAATTATGCCAAGTGTCCTTGTACATAATTTCACCCCTGTTTTAATAATTCTAGTGACTATTAATCCATTCCCGTGTCCGGTTAAATGAACTATTATTCGTACATATAAATTCCCCGCCCATCGTGTCCGATCGAGTGTATATGGTTATTTATAGGGACGTCCAATTGTAAATCTTTATATTAAAATTAACAAACTATCATTTAGTTAAACAAATATAAATCCCATTAATAGCCCATAGTCTAATTTCCACAAGTGTCGTTCTTTTGTTCAAACCCCAATTATGGTACAAAGCCCAATTACCCCGTCTTTAATATTTAGTCCAACATCATGATTACTTTGGCTCAAATAAGCATAATAATAACTTAAGTACGAGACATTAATTTAAAAAGGAGAACATAACTTACATTGAGTATTTATCGCGTAGTATTACACGGACAGAATTTTGACTTCAAAAACCCGTAAAATAACCTTTACATAACCCGAACTAATCTAATATAAAACTACCCTATACTATATATATATATATATATATATATATATATATATATATATATATATATATATATATATATATATTATATATATATATATATATATATATTATATATATTTATTTATTATATCTTACAGAGTATTATTATTATTGTGTAAAAATATCGACAGAATGCTCGAGCTTTTATAGGCCATTTCTGAATTTTGCAGCTCCGCGAGTCGCGGCATTTTAAGCCTTCAAACTCCACGAGTCGCGGAGTTTGATTTTCCAGCTCACATCATTTTGGATCTTTGCTTGTCGACATTATTAAATAATAATATAATATATATATATAATTTTTAAGAATTATTTATATATTATATTTTATTTATGTGCATAGTTGACTTGTAATTTTTGCACCGTTGCATCGCGCGTTGAGAGTTGACTCATGTCCTGGTTCCGAATTTTCGAACGTCCTTGCGTACTATTTTATATCGTGTACTTTGCATTTTGTAACTTGTACTCCTGTAATTTTTAGACGTTTCTCATCATTAAATTGAACCACTTGGATTGTATCTTGGACATTTGAGCTTTTTGGACGCTTTTGTCTTCAAATCTTCGTTTTCGCCTTTTGTCTTCGCACTTATTTATTAAAACGAATATTACTTGAAAATAGAACAATTGTAACTGAAAACTTTACATATCGGAAGGATATTGCTACTAAATATATGTTCATTTGGAGCACTATCAAATATCCCCACACTTGAACGTTGCTTGTCCTCAAGCAATACAAAACTTGAAATAATATAATACATCACACGAATCACTTCTTTATTCTTCACACTTTGTACATCAGTGATTCTGATATGGCGGTATGAACAATGGTAGTAACGATGTGGTTTACAGTCCCACATGACTATAAAAATTTAGATCCTTAAGGAAATTGGATTTTTATGAAAACATTTGATCTTTTGAAATTTTATTCTAGCTTTTACCCGAGATAAGTTTTCCGGAATAACCCTTCACCGGTGTTTGCAAAATGTTTTTGTGGGTTTTGTGGGTTTCAGATTTGAAAAATTTGGCTCAAAACTTATGGTTTTGTGTCACCCACTTGCTAACCTTGTATTAGGAAAGCAACACGTCCAGTATACTTGTTCCGTATATTACCTTTCGGTAAACTACCGTCCGATTGTAAAGGAAAGCGTTGAACAAGTAACTGTTAAGGCAATGTCCCCTGACATGCTTTTAATTATGGTCTATAACGTGTCGGACGCAATTACTATCCTTTGTAGGAGCAATAGTAAAGCTCACCCTTATAATTTTTCGGTCTGGCACAAGGTCCTGTCTTCGACCATGCTATGCAACCACCGTTCTTACGGTTAACACCCGATTTGGTTCAGGTGATCTAATGAATTCCAGGTGAATTCCTAGGATTTTACGTTCAATGGTAATGAACGCATTGAAAATAGGTTTTCAGAAAACAAATCGGTTTGTAATTTTGATCAAAATATTTTCTCGTTCAAGCTCAAGTTTAGATATCATCGAATTCCATGAGTTTGTAATTCTCAATCTTTAAGGTCAATCTCAAGGATTGAGTAATATCAGGCTTAAAAGCTGATTTTTAATCTTTAAGGAGATTATCCTTTCTGGGGGTCTGATTCATTAGTCTTATCAAGCTAATTTGCACGGCGCCCTCCCCATTTTACGAGACAGATCCTCTCATGGTTAGGATAAGTCTGACCACTTGGCGACCCTGTTTGATGCTGAGGTCCGTGGATTTCCTGCTGATTTTAGTGATGACTTTTCTAGATTTTTCGTCAACCTACAGCTGGTCTGGACGACAACTACAACAAACGGCCCAACAAAAACAACAACAACAACAACAACAACAACAACAACAACAACAACAACAACAACAACAACAACAACAACAACAACAACAACAACAACAACAACAACAACAACAACAACAACAACAACAACAACAACAACAACAACAGCAACTACAACAATCATCCCAACAACAATAATAACCGCAACAACAACAACAATCAGAAGCAGCTATGCCAAAGGTGTGAAAAGTATCACTCGGGGTTCTGCACCAAATTTTGCAACAAGTGTAAAAGAAATGGTCATAGCGCGGTGAAGTGTGAGGTCTACGGACCAGGGGTTAATAGAACGAAAGGAACAAATGGTGTCGGAATGAGTAATGGCGGAGCAAGTAGTGTCGGAGCAAGTTATGCCAATGTAGTTTGTTATAAATGTGGAAAACCGGGCCACATTATTAGAAATTGCCCGAACCAGGAGAACACGAATGGACAAGGCCGCGGAAGAGTTTTCAATATTAATGCGGCAGAGGCACAGGAAGACCCGGAGCTTGTTACGGGTATGTTTCTTATTGACAATAAATCTGCTTATGTTTTATTTGATTCGGGTGCGGATAGAAGCTATATGAGTAGAGATTTTTGTGCTAAATTAAGTTGTCCATTGACGCCTTTGGATAGTAAATTTTTACTCGAAATAGCAAATGGTAAATTAATTTCAGCAGATAATATATGTCGGAATCGAGAAATTAAACTGGTTAGCGAAACATTTAAGATTGATTTGATACCAGTAGAGTTAGGGAGTTTTGATGTGATAATCGGTATGGACTGGTTGAAAGAAGTGAAAGCAGAGATCGTTTGTTACAAAAATGCAATTCGCATTATACGAGAAAAAGGAAAACCCTTAATGGTGTACGGAGAAAAGGGCAACACGAAGCTACATATTATTAGTAATTTGAAGGCACAAAAACTAATAAGAAAAGGTTGCTATGCTATTCTAGCACACGTCGAGAAAGTACAAACTGAAGAAAAGAGCATCAATGATGTTCCCATTGCAAAAGAATTTCCCGATGTATTTCTGAAAGAATTACCGGGATTACCCCCACAGCGATCCGTTGAATTTCAAATAGATCTTGTACCAGGAGCTGCACCAATAGCTCGTGCTCCTTACAGACTCGCACCCAGCGAGATGAAAGAACTGCAAAGCCAATTACAAGAACTTTTAGAGCGTGGTTTCATTCGACCAAGCACATCACCGTGGGGAGCTCCTGTTTTGTTTGTCAAGAAGAAAGATGGTACATTCAGGTTGTGTATCGACTACCGAGAGTTGAACAAACTTACCATCAAGAACCGCTACCCACTACCGAGAATCGATGACTTATTTGATCAACTACAAGGCTCGTCTGTTTATTCAAAGATTGACTTACGTTCCGGGTATCATCAAATGCGGGTGACAGAAGATGATATTCCAAAGACTGCTTTCAGAACACGTTACGGTCATTACGAGTTTATGGTCATGCCGTTTGGTTTAACTAATGCACCAGCTGTGTTCATGGACCTTATGAACCGAGTGTGTGGACCATACCTTGACAAGTTTGTCATTGTTTTCATTGATGACATACTTATTTACTCAAAGAATGACCAAGAACACGGTGAACATTTGAGAAAGGTGTTAGAAGTATTGAGGAAGGAAGAATTGTACGCTAAGTTTTCAAAGTGTGCATTTTGGTTGGAAGAAGTTCAATTCCTCGGTCACATAGTGAACAAAGAAGGTATTAAGGTGGATCCGGCAAAGATAGAAACTGTTGAAAAGTGGGAAACCCCGAAAACTCCGAAACACATACGCCAGTTTTTAGGACTAGCTGGTTACTACAGAAGGTTCATCCAAGACTTTTCCAGAATAGCAAAACCCTTGACTGCATTAACGCATAAAGGGAAGAAATTTGAATGGAATGATGAACAAGAGAAAGCGTTTCAGTTATTGAAGAAAAAGCTAACTACGGCACCTATATTCTCATTGCCTGAAGGGAATGATGATTTTGTGATTTATTGTGACGCATCAAAGCAAGGTCTCGGTTGTGTATTAATGCAACGAACGAAGGTGATTGCTTATGCGTCTAGACAATTGAAGATTCACGAACAAAATTATACGACGCATGATTTGGAATTAGGCGCGGTTGTTTTTGCATTAAAGACTTGGAGGCACTACTTATATGGGGTCAAAAGTATTATATATACCGACCACAAAAGTCTTCAACACATATTTAATCAGAAACAATTGAATATGAGGCAGCGTAGGTGGATTGAATTATTGAATGATTACGACTTTGAGATTCGTTACCACCCGGGGAAGGCAAATGTGGTAGCCGATGCCTTGAGCAGGAAGGACAGAGAACCCATTCGAGTAAAATCTATGAATATAATGATTCATAATAACCTTACTACTCAAATAAAGGAGGCGGAACAAGGAGTTTTAAAAGAGGGAAATTTAAAGGATGAAATACCCAAAGGATCGGAGAAACATCTTAATATTCGGGAAGACGGAACCCGGTATAGGGCTGAAAGGATTTGGGTACCAAAATTTGGAGATATGAGAGAAATGGTACTTAGAGAAGCTCATAAAACCAGATACTCAATACATCCTAGAACGGGGAAGATGTACAAGGATCTCAGGAAATATTTTTGGTGGCTGGGTATGAAAGTCGATGTTGCTAAATACGTAGGAGAATGTTTGACGTGTTCTAAGGTCAAAGCTGAGCATCAGAAACCATCAGGTCTACTTCAACAACCCGAAATCCCGGAATGGAAATGGGAAAACATTACCATGGATTTCATCACTAAATTGCCAAGGACTGCAAGTGGTTTTGATACTATTTGGGTAATAGTTGATCGTCTCACCAAATCAGCACATTTCCTGCCAATAAGAGAAGATGACAAGATGGAGAAGTTAGCACGACTGTATTTGAAGGAAGTCGTCTCCAGACATGGAATACCAATCTCTATTATCTCTGATAGGTATGGCAGATTTATTTCAAGATTCTGGCAGACATTACAGCAAGTATTAGGAACTCGTCTAGACATGAGTACTGCCTATCATCCACAAACTGATGGGCAGAGCGAAAGGACGATACAAACGCTTGAAGACATGCTACGAGCATGTGTTATTGATTTCGGAAACAGTTGGGATCGACATCTACCATTAGCATAATTTTCCTACAACAACAGCTACCATTCAAGCATTGAGATGGCACCATTTGAAGCACTTTATGGTAGAAAGTGCAGGTCTCCGATTTGTTGGAGTGAAGTGGGGGATAGACAGATTACGGGTCCGGAGATTATACAAGAAACTACCGAGAAGATCATCCAAATTCAACAACGGTTGAAAACCGCCTAAAGTCGACAAAAGAGCTACGCTGACATTAAAAGAAAAGATATAGAATTTGAAATTGGAGAGATGGTCATGCTTAAAGTTGCACCTTGGAAAGGCGTTGTTCGATTTGGTAAACGAGGGAAATTAAATCCAAGGTATATTGGACCATTCAAGATTATTGATCGTGTCGGACCAGTAGCTTACCGACTTGAGTTACCTCAACAACTCGCGGCTGTACATAACACTTTCCATGTCTCGAATTTGAAGAAATGTTTTGCTAAAGAAGATCTCACTATTCCGTTAGATGAAATCCAAATCAACGAAAAACTCCAATTCATCGAAGAACCCGTCGAAATAATGGATCGTGAGGTTAAAAGACTTAAGCAAAACAAGATACCAATTGTTAAGGTTCGATGGAATGCTCGTAGAGGACCCGAGTTCACCTGGGAGTGTGAAGATCTGATGAAGAAGAAATACCCGCATCTATTTCCAGAAGATTCGTCAACACCTTCAACAGCTTAAAATTTCGGGACGAAATTTATTTAACGGGTAGGTACTGTAGTGACCCGAACTTTTCCATGTTTATATATATTAATTGAGATTGATATTTACATGATTAAATGTTTCCAACATGTTAAGCAATCAAACTTGTTAAGACTTGATTAATTGAAATATGTTTCATATAGACAATTGACCACCCAAGTTGACCGGCGATTCATGAACGTTAAAACTTGTAAAAATGACATGACGATATATATATATGGATATACATATGGTTAACATGAGATTATGATAAGTAAGTTTCTCCATAAGTATATTAACAATGAGTTATATACATATAAACAAGACTACTAACTTAAGGATTTCGAAACGAGACATATATGTAACGATTATCGTTGTAACGACATTTAAATGTATATATATCATATTAAGATATATTAATATATCATAATATCATGATAATGTAATAATTTAACATCTCATTAGATATAAAAAATAATGGGTTAACAACATTAATTGAGATCGTTAACTTAAAGGTTTCAAAACAACACTTACATGTAACGACTAATGATGACTTAACGACTCAGTTAAAATGTATATACATGTAGTGTATTTAGATGTATTAAAATACTTTTGGAAGACTTCAAGACATATATCAAAACACTCATACTTAACGAAAATGGTTACAGTTACTTTTCCATTCTTTTCTTTCATCAAGAATTCTAGTCGTATTCTTACCCGTATTATACACAGCTTCAAAACGTACTTACTATGAGTATATACCAATAGGAACTAGCATGGGATTCCACTCTTGATTATGTCATGTATGACTAATCAATTTTAACTTCTACCATGATCTAGTCAACTGACTAGAACTCCTTTTAACCCCACTCACCACTCACCAATTACCACTCATCATTCACTCCATTTCACTTCCAATTCTCTTTCTAATTCTCTCTCAACACACACACACACACTATTATGAACGTATTTTTCCAGTAGTTAATCATCATCTTCATCAAAAATCACTTCAAGAATCAAGCTATAATCATCATAGGAAGAACACTTCAAGAACACTTCAAAAATCCCTTCAAGTTTACTAATTTACTTCCAAGCTTTCTAATCCATTCCAAGTAATCATCTAAGATCAAGAAACCTTTGTTATATACAGTAGGTTATCTTTCTTATTCAAGGTAATATTCATATTCAAACTTTGATTCAATTTCTATAACTATAAACTATCTTAATTCGAGTAAAAATCTTACTTGAACTTGTTTTTGTGTCATGATCCTACTTCAAGAACTTTCAAGCCATCCAAGATCCTTTGAAGCTAGATCATTTCTTGTCACTTCCAGTAGATTTACCTACTAAACTTGAGGTAGTAATGATGTTCATAACATCATTCGATTCATATATATAAAACTATCTTATTCGAAGGTTTAAACTCGTAATCACTAGAACATAGTTTAGTTAATTCTAAACTTGTTCGCAAACAAAAGTTAATCCTTCTAACTTGACTTTTAAAATTAACTACACACATGTTCTATATCTATATGATATGCTAACTTAATGATTTAAAACCTGGAAACACGAAAAACACCGTAAAACCGGATTTACGCCGTCGTAGTAACACCGCGGGCTATTTTGGGTTAGTTAATTAAAAACTATGATAAACTTTGATTTAAAAGTTGTTATTCTGAGAAAATGATTTTTATTATGAACATGAAACTATATCCAAAAATTATGGTTAAACTCAAAGTGGAAGTATGTTTTCTAAAATGGTCATCTAGACGTCGTTCTTTCGACTGAAATGACTACCTTTACAAAAACGACTTGTAACTTATTTTTCTGACTATAAACCTATACTTTTCTGTTAAGATTCATAAAATAGAGTTCAATATAAAACCATAGCAATTTGATTCACTCAAAACGGATTTAAAATGAAGAAGTTATGGGTAAAACAAGATTGGATAATTTTTCTCATTTTAGCTACGTGAAAATTGGTAACAAATCTATTCCAACCATAACTTAATCAACTTGTATTGTATATTATGTAATCTTGAGATACCATAGACACGTATACAATGTTTCGACCTATCATGTCGACACATCTATATATATTTCGGAACAACCATAGACACTCTATATGTGAATGTTGGAGTTAGCTATACAGGGTTGAGGTTGATTCCAAAATATATATAGTTTGAGTTGTGATCAATACTGAGATACATATACACTGGGTCGTGGATTGATTCAAGATAATATTTATCGATTTATTTCTGTACATTTAACTGTGGACAACTAGTTGTAGGTTACTAACGAGGACAGCTGACTTAATAAACTTAAAACATCAAAATATATTAAAAGTGTTGTAAATATATTTTAAACATACTTTGATATATATGTATATATTGTTATAGGTTCGTGAATCAACCAGTGGCCAAGTCTTACTTCCCGACGAAGTAAAAATCTGTGAAAGTGAGTTATAGTTCCACTTTTAAAATCTAATATTTTTGGGATGAGAATACATGCAGGTTTTATAAATGATTTACAAAATAGACACAAGTACGTGAAACTACATTCTATGGTTGAATTATCGAAATCGAATATGCCCCTTTTTATTAAGTCTGGTAATCTAAGAATTAGGGAACAGACACCCTAATTGACGCGAATCCTAAAGATAGATCTATTGGGCCTAACAAACCTCATCCAAAGTACCGGATGCTTTAGTACTTCGAAATTTATATCATATCCGAAAGGTGTCCCGGAATGATGGGGATATTCTTATATATATGCATCTTGTTAATGTCGGTTACCAGGTGTTCACCATATGAATGATTTTTATCTCTATGTATGGGATGTGTATTGAAATATGAAATCTTGTGGTCTATTGTTACGATTTGATATATATAGGTTAAACCTATAAATCACCAACATTTTTGTTGACGTTTAAAGCATGTTTATTCTCAGGTGAATACTAAGAGCTTCCGCTGTTGCATACTAAAATAAGGACAAGATTTGGAGTCCATGTTTGTATGATATTGTGTAAAAACTGCATTCAAGAAACTGATTTCGATGTAACATATTTGTATTGTAAACCATTATGTAATGGTCGTGTGTAAACAGGATATTTTAGATTATCATTATTTGATAATCTACGTAAAGCTTTTTAAACCTTTATTTATGAAATAAAGGTTATGGTTTGTTTTAAAAATGAATGCAGTCTTTGAAAAACGTCTCATATAGAGGTCAAAACCTCGCAACGAAATCAATTAATATGAAACGTTTTTAATCAATAAGAACGGGACATTTCAGTTGGTATCCGAGCGTTGGTTTTAGAGAACCAGAAAATTTGCATTAGTGTGTCTTATCGAGTTTGTTAGGATGCATTAGTGAGTCTGGACTTCGACCGTGTTTTCTTTAAAAATGATTGTTTAACATTTTTGTTAGAAACTATATATTTTTAACATATGAATATTATGTGATATATTAATCTCTTAACGTGTTTGATATTATGTGATAGATGTCTACCTCTAGAACAAGTCCCATTGACTCACCTAATAATAATGAAGAGTCAAATGTAAATTGGAATGATTCGTGGACTGATTCACAAGTTCACGAAGAGGAACCGGAAGAAGAGTCGGAACCGGAAGAAGAATCGGAACCGGAAGAAGAATCGGAACCGGAAGAAGAAATAGAACCGGTGGGGGAAATAATAAAACGGTTAAGTAAAATAGAATCCTCAACCAACCGACCAAGGTTAATTATGGTCAATGGTGTTTCCGCCAAGGAAGCAAAATATTGGGAGGATTACCAATTCTCCGATGAATCGGATTTCGACGAGAATTCCGATGATGTTATAGAAATTACCCCAACTGAATTTAAAAAGGCAAAAGAAAATAATAAGGGAAAGGGCATAAAAATAGAGAAATCTAATTCCAACCCCGATGAACTTTATATGTATCGTCAACCCCCGAAGTCCTTAAGTTGTAACAATGACCCGGGAACCTCTAAACCACCAGGTTTTTCTAAACCAATGTGGACAACGACGGCTCGTATTAGGGGAACATCATATATCCCTAGAAACTTGGCAAAACGAACCAAAACCGAACAAGAAGAAACGAGCGAGTCGGAATAAGATAGTTTTATTCGTGTGGTGTAATATATGTAATATAGTTTGCTTATGCTTTATGATATATGTAAAAATTGCTTGTATTAATAAGTATTTTTTTTATGAATCTAACTCTTGTCTATTTTACAGTATAAAAACACAAAATGGATATACAACCCAATATTTTAAGAGACCTACCCGGAGACATGATTGATGAAATCTTGTCTAGAGTCGGTCAGAATTCCTCGGCACAACTATTTAAGGCGAGATCAGTTTGTAAGACATTCAAAGAACGTTCCAAGAATGCCTTGGTTTATAAAAGGCTTTCGTTCGAAAGATGGGCGATATCACATTGGGAAATCCATAAGTTACGATGTGTTTACTTTGACGCATATATTGCGGGGAACCCAAATGCTATTTTACGCAACGGGTTAAGAAATTATTTTGACTCAGTATATCCGAATATAGGACTTCGTGATTTAGAAAAAGCGGCTAACATGCAACATAAAGAAGCATGTTATGCTTACGGGTTAGTAATGTTCGCTTCTCACCAAAGTGAGAACAAGAACATCGGGCTACAACTATTAAACAAAACGTTCCCACAAGTGACGGAGTCGGTAATTGGGGTAAGAAATGAGGTTTTTAGGTTATTACGAGACTGTTGGTCATTACGTAACCCTCGTCCCTTTGACAACGTTACAACACGCTGTCTTATCAACGGCCATAACGGTTATGTTCCACAAGACCAAGGATGGGAAGTAGTCCTAGTAAAACCAGAATGCATGACTTGTTTCTGGACGTATGAATTACGTGTCTTTATTGCCTTTGCTGAACGACTTGTGTACTAGCTAGAATTATCTTCACAACTATCTTGTATCAAAGTTATTGTGTGCTATATTTCATGCTTTATGTAAAATAAGCGGTATTGTAAGTTTGTAAAATATTGTATAAAAGTTTGAACGCGAAATATTATTACAATCAGTTTTTCATATAGAATTGTAGTAGTTGAATTGTATATTAGCTACTAAGTATGAACTTAACGGGTAGGTACTACCCGAATTTAAACTTATAAAACGCTAATATGAAGAAAAAGCTTTTATAAATGAGTTCATATTATGCTACGAAATACTATTAACTACTCTTAATATTCTGTATGATTAACTTGTTCCATTTGACTATTTTGAAGGAAATGGCACCGACTACTCGACACACCGTGAATATGAATGAAGAGGAATTCCGTACTTTTCTAGCTTCAAACATAGCCGCAGTACAGGCTACGCTACATACCAGCAATAAACTTGGATCTGGCAGTACAGGAAATCGTGTAGGATGCACCTACAAAGAATTCACTGCCTGCAAACCTTTGGAATTTGATGGAACCGAAGGACCGATCGGATTGAAACGGTGGACCGAGAAGGTCGAATCGGTGTTTGCCATAAGTAAGTGTACTGAAGAGGACAAAGTGAAGTACGCTACGCATACCTTCACAGGTTCTGCGTTAACATGGTGGAATACCTATATAGAGCAAGTGGGACAAGATGATGCGTACGCACTACCGTGGTCAGCATTCAAGCACTTGATGAACGAGAAGTACCGTCCCAGAACCGAGGTCAATAAGCTCAAGACAGAACTTAGAGGGTTACAAACCCAAGGATTTGATATTACCACGTACGAAAGACGATTCACAGAATTGTGCCTATTGTGTCCGGGAGCATTCGAAGATGAGGAAGAGAAGATCGACGCGTTTGTGAAAGGATTACCGGAAAGAATCCAAGAAGATATAAGTTCACACGAGCCCGCCTCCATACAACAGGCATGTAGAATGGCTCACAAACTAGTGAACCAGATTGAAGAAAGAATTAAAGAACAGACTGCTGAAGAGGCCAATGTGAAGCAAGTCAAAAGAAAGTGGGAGGAAAACGGTGATAAGAATCACCAATACAACAACAACAGCAATTACAACAATAATCGCAACAATTATCCCAACAATCGCAACATCAATCGCAACTACAACAAACGGCCCAACAACAACAACAACAACAACAACAACAACAGCAACTACAACAATCATCCCAACAACAATAATAACCGCAACAACAACAACAACAATCAGAAGCAGCTATGCCAAAGGTGTGAAAAGTATCACTCAGGGTTCTGCACCAAATTTTGCAACAAGTGTAAAAGAAATGGTCATAGCGCGGTGAAGTGTGAGGTCTATGGACCAGGGGTTAATAGAACGAAAGGAAAAAATGGTGTCGGAACGAGTAATGGCGGAGCAAGTAGTGTCGGAGCAAGTTATGCCAATGTAGTTTGTTATAAATGTGGAAAACCGGGCCACATTATTAGAAATTGCCCGAACCAGGAGAACACGAATGGACAAGGCCGCGGAAGAGTTTTCAATATTAATGCGGCAGAGGCACAGGAAGACCCGGAGCTTATTACGGGTACGTTTCTTATTGACAATAAATCTGCTTACGTTTTATTTGATTCGGGTGCGGATAGAAGCTATATGAGTAGAGATGTTTGTGCTAAATTAAGTTGTCCATTGACGCCTTTGGATAGTAAATTTTTACTCGAAATAGCAAATGGTAAATTAATTTCAGCAGATAATATATGTCGGAATCGAGAAATTAAACTGGTTAGTGAAACATTTAAGATTGATTTGATACCAGTAGAGTTAGGGAGTTTTGATGTGATAATCGGTATGGACTGGTTGAAAGAAGTGAAAGCAGAGATCGTTTGTTACAAAAATGCAATTTGCATTATACGAGAAAAAGGAAAACTCTTAATGGTGTACGGAGAAAAGGGCAACACGAAGCTACATATTATTAGTAATTTGAAGGCACAAAAACTAATAAGAAAAGGTTGCTATGCTGTTCTAGCACACGTCGAGAAAGTACAAACTGAAGAAAAGAGCATCAATGATGTTCCCATTGCAAAAGAATTTCCCGATGTATTTCCGAAAGAATTACCGGGATTACCCCCACAGCGATCCGTTGAATTTCAAATAGATCTTGTACCAGGAGCTGCACCAATAGCTCGTGCTCTTTACAGACTCGCACCCAGCGAGATGAAAGAACTGCAAAGCCAATTACAAGAACTTTTAGAGCGTGGTTTCATTCGACTAAGCACATCACCGTGGGGAGCTCCTGTTTTGTTTGTCAAGAAGAAAGATGGTACATTCAGGTTGTGTATCGACTACCGAGAGTTGAACAAACTTACCATCAAGAACCGCTACCCACTACCGAGAATCGACGACTTATTTGATCAACTACAAGGCTCGTCTGTTTATTCAAAGATTGACTTACGTTCCGGGTATCATCAAATGCGGGTGACAGAAGATGATATTCCAAAGACTGCTTTCAGAACACGTTACGATCATTACGAGTTTATGGTCATGCCGTTTGGTTTAACTAATGCACCAGCTGTGTTCATGGACCTTATGAACCGAGTGTGTGGACCATACCTTGACAAGTTTGTCATTGTTTTCATTGATGACATACTTATTTACTCAAAGAATGACCAAGAACACGGTGAACATTTGAGAAAGGTGTTAGAAGTATTGAGGAAGGAAGAATTGTACGCTAAGTTTTCAAAGTGTACATTTTGGTTGGAAGAAGTTCAATTCCTCGGTCACATAGTGAACAAAGAAGGTATTAAGGTGGATCCGGCAAAGATAGAAACTGTTGAAAAGTGGGAAACCCCGAAAACTCCGAAACACATACGCTAGTTTTTAGGACTAGCTGGTTACTACAGAAGGTTCATCCAAGACTTTTCCAGAATAGCAAAACCCTTGACTGCATTAACGCATAAAGGGAAGAAATTTGAATAGAATGATGAACAAGAGAAAGCATTTCAGTTATTGAAGAAAAAGCTAACTACGGCACCTATATTGTCATTACCTGAAGGGAATGATGATTTTGTGATTTATTGTGACGCATCAAAGCAAGGTCTCGGTTGTGTATTAATGCAACGAACGAAGGTGATTGCTTATGCGTCTAGACAATTGAAGATTCACGAACAAAATTATACGACGCATGATTTGGAATTAGGCGCGGTTGTTTTTGCATTAAAGACTTGGAGGCACTACTTATATGGGGTCAAAAGTATTATATATACCGACCACAAAAGTCTTCAACACATATTTAATCAGAAACAATTGAATATGAGGCAGCGTAGGTGGATTGAATTATTGAATGATTACGACTTTGAGATTCGTTACCACCCGGGGAAGGCAAATGTGGTAGCCGATGCCTTGAGCAGGAAGGACAGAGAACCCATTCGAGTAAAATCTATGAATATAATGATTCATAATAACCTTACTACTCAAATAAAGGAGGCGGAACAAGGAGTTTTAAAAGAGGGAAATTTAAAGGATGAAATACCCAAAGGATCGGAGAAACATCTTAATATTCGGGAAGACGGAACCCGGTATAGGGCTGAAAGGATTTGGGTACCAAAATTTGGAGATATGAGAGAAATGGTACTTAGAGAAGCTCATAAAACCAGATACTCAATACATCCTAGAACGGGGAAGATGTACAAGGATCTCAGGAAATATTTTTGGTGGCTGGGTATGAAAGTCGATGTTGCTAAATACGTAGGAGAATGTTTGACGTGTTCTAAGGTCAAAGCTGAGCATCAGAAACCATCAGGTCTACTTCAACAACCCGAAATCCCGGAATGGAAATGGGAAAACATTACCATGGATTTCATCACTAAATTTCCAAGGACTGCAAGTGGTTTTGATACTATTTGGGTAATAGTTGATCGTCTCACCAAATCAGCACATTTCCTGCCAATAAGAGAAGATGACAAGATGGAGAAGTTAGCACGACTGTATTTGAAGGAAGTCATCTCCAGACATGGAATACCAATCTCTATTATCTCTGATAGGGATGGCAGATTTATTTCAAGATTCTGGCAGACATTACAGCAAGCATTAGGAACTCGTCTAGACATGAGTACTGCCTATCATCCACAAACTGATGGGCAGAGCGAAAGGACGATACAAACGCTTGAAGACATGCTACGAGCATGTGTTATTGATTTCAGAAACAGTTGGGATCGACATCTACCATTAGCAGAATTTTCCTACAACAACAGCTACCATTCAAGCATTGAGATGGCGCCGTTTGAAGCACTTTATGGTAGAAAGTGCAGGTCTCCAATTTGTTGGAGTGAAGTGGGGGATAGACAGATTACGGGTCCGGAGATTATACAAGAAACTACCTAGAAGATCATCCAAATTCAACAACGGTTGAAAACCGCCTAAAGTCGACAAAAGAGCTACGCTGACATTAAAAGAAAAGATATAGAATTTGAAATTGGAGAGATGGTCATGCTTAAAGTTGCACCTTGGAAAGGCGTTGTTCGATTTGGTAAACGAGGGAAATTAAATCCAAGGTATATTGGACCATTCAAGATTATTGATCGTGTCGGACCAGTAGCTTACCGACTTGAGTTACCTCAACAACTCGCGGCTATACATAACACTTTCCATGTCTCGAATTTGAAGAAATGTTTTGCTAAAGAAGATCTCACTATTCCGTTAGATTAAATCCAAATCAATGAAAAACTCCAATTCATCGAAGAACCCGTCGAAATAATGGATCGTGAGGTTAAAAGACTTAAGTAAAACAAGATACCAATTGTTAAGGTTCGATGGAATGCTCGTAGAGGACCCGATTTCACCTGGGAGTGTGAAGATCAGATGAAGAAGAAATACCCACATCAATTTCCAGAAGATTCGTCAACACCTTCAACAGCTTAAAATTTAGGGACGAAATTTATTTAACGGGTAGGTACTGTAGTGACCCGAACTTTTCCATGTTTATATATATTAATTGAGATTGATATTTACATGATTAAATGTTTCCAACATGTTAAGCAATCAAACTTGTTAAGACTTGATTAATTGAAATATGTTTCATATAGACAATTGACCACCCAAGTTGACCGGCGATTCACGAACCTTAAAACTTGTAAAAATGACATGACGATATATATATGGATATACATATGGTTAACATGAGATTATGATAAGTAAGTATCTCCATAAGTATATTAACAATGAGTTATATACATATAAACAAGACTACTAACTTAAGGATTTCGAAACGAGACATATATGTAACGATTATCGTTGTAACGACATTTAAATGTATATATATCATATTAAGATATATTAATATATCATAATATCATGATAATATAATAATTTAACATCTCATTAGATATAATAAACAATGGGTTAACAACATTAATTGAGATCGTTAACTTAAAGGTTTCAAAACAACACTTACATGTAACGACTAACGATGACTTAACGACTCAGTTAAAATGTATATACATGTAGTGTATTTAGATGTATTAAAATACTTTTGGAAGACTTCAAGACATATATCAAAACACTCATACTTAACGAAAATGGTTACAGTTACTTTTCCATTCTTTTCTTTCATCAAGAATTCTAGTCGTATTCTTACCCGTATTATACACAGCTTCAAAACGTACTTACTATGAGTATATACCAATAGGAACTAGCATGGGATTCCACTCTTGATTATGTCATGTATGACTAATCAATTTTAACTTCTACCATGAGCTAGTCAACTAACTAGAACTCCTTTTAACCCCACTCACCACTCACCAATTACCACTCATCATTCACTCCATTTCACTTCCAATTCTCTTTCTAATTCTCTCTCAACACACACACACTATTATGAACGTATTTTTCCAGTAGTTAATCATCATCTTCATCAAAAATCACTTCAAGAATCAAGCTATAATCATCATAGGAAGAACACTTCAAGAACACTTCAAAAATCCCTTCAAGTTTACTAATTTACTTCCAAGCTTTCTAATCCATTCCAAGTAATCATCTAAGATCAAGAAACCTTTGTTATATACAGTAGGTTATCTTTCTTATTCAAGGTAATATTCATATTCAAACTTTGATTCAATTTCTATAACTATAAACTATCTTAATTCGAGTAAAAATCTTACTTGAACTTGTTTTTGTGTCATGATCCTACTTCAAGAACTTTCAAGCCATCCAAGATCCTTTGAAGCTAGATCATTTCTTGTCACTTCTAGTAGGTTTACCTACTAAACTTGAGGTAGTAATGATGTTCATAACATCATTCGATTCATATATATAAAACTATCTTATTCGAAGGTTTAAACTCGTAATCACTAGAACATAGTTTAGTTAATTCTAAACTTGTTCGCAAACAAAAGTTAATCCTTCTAACTTGACTTTTAAAATTAACTACACGCATGTTCTATATCTATATGATATGCTAACTTAATGATTTAAAACCTGGAAACACGAAAAACACCGTAAAACCGGATTTACGCCGTCGTAGTAACATCGCGGACTGTTTTGGATTAGTTAATTAAAAACTATGATAAACTTTGATTTAAAAGTTGTTATTCTGAGAAAATGATTTTTATTATGAACATGAAACTATATCCAAAAATTATGGTTAAACTCAAAGTGGAAGTATGTTTTCTAAAATGGTCATCTAGACGTCGTTCTTTCGACTGAAATGACTACTTTACAAAAACGACTTGTAACTTATTTTTCCGACTATAAACCTATACTTTTCTGTTTAGATTCATAAAATAGAGTTCAATAAGAAACCATAGCAATTTGATTCACTCAAAACGGATTTAAAATGAAGAAGTTATGGGTAAAACAAGATTGGATAATTTTTCTCATTTTAGCTACGTGAAAATTGGTAACAAATCTATTCCAACCATAACTTAATCAACTTGTATTGTATATTATGTAATCTTGAGATACCATAGACACGTATACAATGTTTCGACCTATCATGTCGACACATCTATATATATTTCGGAACAACCATAGACACTCTATATGTGAATGTTGGAGTTAGCTATACAGGGTTGAGGTTGATTCCAAAATATATATAGTTTGAGTTGTGATCAATACTGAGATACGTATACACTGGGTCGTGGATTGATTCAAGATAATATTTATCGATTTATTTCTGTACATCTAACTGTGGACAACTAGTTGTAGGTTACTAACGAGGACGGCTGACTTAATAAACTTAAAACATCAAAATATATTAAAAGTGTTGTAAATATATTTTAAACATACTTTGATATATATGTATATATTGTTATAGGTTCGTGAATCAACCAGTGGCCAAGTCTTACTTCCCGACGAAGTAAAAATCTGTGAAAGTGAGTTATAGTCCCACTTTTAAAATCTAATATTTTTGGGATGAGAATACATGCAGGTTTTATAAATGATTTACAAAATAGGCACAAGTACGTGAAACTACATTCTATGGTTGAATTATCGAAATCGAATATGGCCCTTTTTATTAAGTCTGGTAATCTAAGAATTAGGGAACAGACACCCTAATTGACGCGAATCCTAAAGATAGATCTATTGGGCCTAACAAACCTCATCCAAAGTACCGGATGCTTTAGTACTTCGAAATTTATATCATATCCGAAGGGTGTCCCGGAATGATGGGGATATTCTTATATATATGCATCTTGTTAATGTCGGTTACCAGGTGTTCACCATATGAATGATTTTTATCTCTATGTATGGGATGTGTATTGAAATATGAAATCTTGTGGTCTATTGTTACGATTTGATATATATAGGTTAAACCTATAACTCACCAACATTTTTGTTGACGTTTAAAGCATGTTTATTCTCAGGTGAATACTAAGAGCTTCCGCTGTTGCATACTAAAATAAGGTCAAGATTTGGAGTCCATGTTTGTATAATATTGTGTAAAAACTGCATTCAAGAAACTGATTTCGATGTAACATATTTGTATTGTAAACCATTATGTAATGGTCGTGTGTAAACAGGATATTTTAGATTATCATTATTTGATAATCTACGTAAAGCTTTTTAAACCTTTATTTATGAAATAAAGGTTATGGTTTGTTTTAAAAATGAATGCAGTCTTTGAAAAACGTCTCATATAGAGGTCAAAACCTCGCAACGAAATCAATTAATATGGAACGTTTTTAATCAATAAGAACGGGACATTTCATTCCCCACACTTGAGATCATGCAATGCCCTCATTTGCATGAAATCAGACTATAATTATAAATTCACGAGGGTGATAAGTGTAGAAAAGTGATTAAAAATACCTAGTTTGTAATTACAAAGCTCGTCGAATGATAGATGGCGCGCCTCATCGTTCATTCCTTCTTGTTTTATCACACATGTTTTTCTTCAAAAACGGTTGCTTTTCTGGACTGTTTGCTAATTTTTGAAAATGCGTCTTTTACCCTAATAGTGCATTTTTATTAACTAGTTATGCACTAACCCGAACCCCTAATTTAACGTTAAGTAGCTGACGACATGTGAAGTCGGTAGAATAAGTTCCACGAATTAGAATAGTGAGCCAGTTATTTACATCTCTGGTGGTGTATAATATATCAATGGGTTTAAAGTTTAGACTCTCCCGATCGTCACTACTTAATTCTTTTTTAAGTGTAGCTTTTAGTAAATGGATATGTCTCTTTTCTGGTTCTTGGTCAAATGGATCGATATACATCGACATACATATTATAGGGCAGACAATTCCTAACATTTTCTTCCGTTCATTCTCGGGGTCAAAGGTTTCACCTCTATTACCCAATTGGGTGAAATTCGAGGTGTCATTATCTATTACAGCTCGTAGTTCATTTCCGGTGGATGACTCGTCTATTGAGAATATTGGGTTGGAAGGTTGTGGAATGGTGAATTTCAGGATCAAAGCAAATTCTTCTTCATTAATGGTACTTATTGGTCTCACCATTTTGGTCTCGGGGGTAAAATTTTCAACGTTATCGTTTTCCCAAGAGTACCAATTTGTCACCCTTACTTCTTCTTCATTCATTGATGGATCGATGACTTTGTTGGTAGAGGCTAATGTGTCGATATGTTGTAAAATTGGTAAAACTGAATAAAAAGTATCATCGGGATAGTTGGTGATTTCGGAGTTCTCGAATTCATCAAAATTCGATGATATAAAATTTTCTTGCACAATACTCCTCAGATCAACAGGTGTGTAATCTGATAGGGTTTTAGCTTGCCGATTTACAAACTCTCTCATTTGTTCATTTTGAGCATCAAGTTCTTCGAGTTTGATTTTCATATAATCTAAAGAATTTTTAGGCACATAATTTTCCTCGTCTTCTGGTTGTTGAGTTTGGGTATATTCTTGTGAATAATCCCAATTAGAATTGTATTCCTCATAATCGTTCCATTCAGGTTCCATGGGTGCATAATTTTCCATAGGAACGTAATAATAACATTCCCATGTTGAGTGATAATCTCCACATATTTCACAACCAGTTATTGTTTCGTCATTCGTGATCCAAGATTGACCGAATGAATTGTCATCAACACCTGTTTGAGAGTATTGATGAAATTGATTTCGGATGTCATAAAGAGCTTCTAAGATATTTTCGAGATTTTCCATAATGCGTTTATTACCAAATTTTAGCTACAATGTGGTGCATTTACTAATTATCCTATTAGTTATAAAATAAAATAAAAAAAATTATATAAGTTATCAAATTAATAGACTTTTCTGCTTTTGCCCACGTTTCGAATAGCCAATAGATGCAGCAGGGAGCCAGAACCCTTTAAATCGAAAGCTCACAACTCAGCCACTAACAAATTCAACTATTACTACGAAGCAGAAAATTTGGATGTCTATCAATATAACCGCTTAAAATAATTTTTCGTTGAAATTTTAAAAAAATTATAGAGAAGAAATAGAGAAAATTCTAAGTCCTAAAAACTAGATCGTCGAGAAATAAGAAAGAAAAAGAATACGCGTCGAAAAACGTCGAAAAATAAAAATAAGAAAGAAAAACGTCGAAACTTAAAAGTCTAAAAATTATATCTAAAAAGTTGCGCCTAAAGGTCTAAAGGTAAATGTAATTTTATTCAGAAAACGACAATTACTTAAAGGCACTAAAATCTATTTAAAACTAAAGCGAAAAACGGCGTCGCAAAATTCCAAAGCGCCTAAATCTTAATCTAAAGAAAAAGCACTTAAGGGATTTTACGGCAAAGCCTAAGAATCTATACATATAAAATAACTACGGAAAAACTAATTTTAAAACTAATTGCGAACGAAAAATATAGAAAATATTACGATTACACTAAATAAAAGGATACAAATTATAAAAAGTGATCAAATTACTTAAAACTAAATATAATTAATTATAACTAATTAATTTAAAAACTTAAACTAAATAATAATAATAATAAAGTAATTCGGGTTAAATAATAATAATAATTAATAATACCCCGTACTTAATGCGAATTAGGGTTTGTGGTGGCCTGACAGGGAGGCTCCGCGAGTCACGGTGTCCCGTTCCAGAAAATCTCCGCGAGTCGCGGAGGTTGAAAAACGTTTTTTTTTTTAATTTTATATTGTTTTTCTAAAAATATATATAAATATATTTATACAAAAATAAATTAAAAATATAGCGTTTTGCCGATTTCCCCGGCAGCGACGCCAAAAATACTTGATGTTATGCGAGGTGTATATGAAATAGTATTAATTTAAATACGAAATACGACGAAATATTACACAAGTTTTAATTATTTATTTACAAAATGGATATACCTAAACCTTGCTACAACACTATAGGCAGTGTACCTAATCGTAGAGTAGTATAGTTTTTAGTAAGTCCGGTTCGTTCCACAGGGAGACGGTTACACTATATTTTTATATAATTACATTTGTACAAAAATATATAAATATATATATAATAATATATAAAAGGGGGGTTTACCGTTTAATGACCGATTTGTTGATTTTATATTTTAAGCGAAGCGTAAAGTAAATTTAATTAACAAAATAAAATAAATAACAAAAAATATAAATGACGAATAATTAAAGGTGCGATGAAATATAAAATAAAATAATTATGCTTATTTAAACTTCCGTAATCATGATGTTTGATGTGTTGATTTTAGTTTTATGCCCATGGGTTAATTGTCCTTTGTCCTGGATTATTTAATATGTCCGTCTAGTTTTTGTCCATAACAGTCCATCAGTCATAAATATAAAGTGCGAGTGTCCTCGTCAAATTATCCTTATACCCGAAGGCAAATATTCCAACTAATTGGGGACTTAAACTGTAACAAGGTTTTAATACTTTGTTTAATAATTACACCAGGTTATCGACTGCGTGTAACCCAAGGTTTTAATACTTTGTTATCAATTATACCAAGTGTCCTTGTACATAATTTCACCCCTGTTTTAATAATTCTAGTGACTATTAATCCATTCCCGTGTCCGGTTAAATGAACTATTATTCGTACATATAAATTCCCCACCCATCGTGTCCGATCGAGTGTATATGGTTATTTATAGGGACGTCCAATTGTAAATCTTTATATTAAAATTAACAAACTATCATTTAGTTAAACAAATATAAAGCCCATTAATAGCCCATAGTCTAATTTCCACAAGTGTCGTTCTTTTGTCCAAACCCCAATTATGGTACAAAGCCCAATTACCCCGTCTTTAATATTTAGTCCAACATCATGATTACTTTGGCTCAAATAAGCATAATAATAACTTAAGTACGAGACATTAATTTAAAAAGGAGAACATAACTTACATTGAGTATTTATCGCGTAGTGTTACACGGACAGAATTTCGACTTCAAAAACCCGTAAAATAACCTTTACATAACCCGAACTAATCTAATATAAAACTACCCTATACTATATATATATATATATATATATATATATATATATATATATATATATATATATATATATATATATATATATATATATATTATATATATTTATTTATTTATTATATCTTACAGAGTATTATTATTATTGTGTAAAAATATCGACAGAATGCTCGAGCTTTTATAGGCCATTTCTGAATTTTGCAGCTCCGCGAGTCGCGGCATTTTAAGCCTTCAAACTCCGCGAGTCGCGGAGTTTGATTTTCCAGCTCACATCATTTTGGATCTTTGCTTGTCGACGTTATTAAATAATAATATAATATATATATAATTTTTAAGAATTATTTATATATTATATTTTATTTATGTGATAGTTGACTTGTAATTTTTGCACCGTTGCGTCGCGCGTTGAGAGTTGACTCATGTCCTGGTTTCGAATTTTCGAACGTCCTTGCGTACTATTTTATATCGTGTACTTTGCGTTTTGTAACTTGTAGTCCTGTAATTTTTAGACGTTTCTCATCATTAAATTGAACCACTTGGATTGTATCTTGTACATTTGAGCTTTTTGGACGTTTTTGTCTTCAAATCTTCGTTTTCGCCTTTTGTCTTCGCACTTATTTATTTAAATGAATATTACTTGAAAATAGAACAATTGCAACTGAAAACTTTACATATCGGAAGGATATTGCTACTAAATATATGTTCGTTTGGAGCACTATCAATGCTCAGCTTGTATATTTATTTGTTTCTTCATTTTATAGGACTGATTCTTCAAGATGATGTTGTTGATACTACTGCTTGGCAAGATGATGAGAGCAATAAGGTCGCCGATGTTGAAGATGACAGTGATGATGATGATGATAAAGAAACTCAAGATGATGAATCTTTTGAAACTCCCCAGGAGCTCCCCACAGTGATGTGCTTGGTCGAATGAAACCATGCTCTAAAAGTTCTTGTAATTTTTCCACTGCACTTATCTCAAATGGTACTGGTACTACCCAATCTTCATCCTCTTCTCAGCCACCATCTGCAGTGCCCCTGGCTGGCTTGAAATCCTTTCTTGAAGACCCCATCAACAAATTTGATTGCTTTATTGAATTTCTTAAGGTAACCGTTATAATATTTATAATTCAATACCACTATTTCACTGTTAATTGTAGTTTTATTGTATTATTTATATCTTATGCAGGCCAAAACTCTTGCTGGTCTATCCTCCTCCCTATCTACCATGACCCATAAACAAACTTGCCAGTCTACAGCTGTAGCTTTGGTGCTTCTTAATCAGCATGTGATTCATGACCTTAAAATGCAAGAGGCCCAGAAATTGATTATTTCCAATGCTGCCCACAATGTCACTAAAATAAAGAAACTGGAAGCTGATTTGGAAGATGCGAGTTCGAAAATGAGAATTGCAGTGGATGCAGCAAAGAAGAAGGATGATTTGTTGCAGGTGGTGGAAACAAAATGCGTTTCGGAGAGGGTGGAGAAAGAAAAGTTTATGGAGGAGAATGATAAGCAGCTGAAGGAGAATGAAATTGAAGAAAATGTTAGATGAAAAGAACCAATTGGTGGAAGAAAACACTACTGCTGCTGCTAATGCTGAGAAGAAATTTGTGGACTTAAAGGCTGGTCTCCCTGCTCTTGTGCAAAGGGTGTTGAGTTCTCCCTTTGCTGGTCAAACTTTCCATAGATATCTGGTGGCATCTACGGAGAGTGACCTTTCAGACACTATGGAGGAAGTTTTGAATGCTCTTCCTGTGAGGCCTGACCCCTTACCAGCTGCAATTTCGAAACATATCAAACCAGATGCTGGTGCCAAACTGCAGGTGGCCATGGATGAAGTGACTTCTCCGAAGATTGTCTCTTTAGAAGAAATGTGTGATAGGGAAAATGTGTCTGTGAAGGACATTCTAGATGTCCCTATTTCCCATTAATCTGTAATACAATCATGTAACCACTGTATCCTTTATCATATGTATATATTCTGCTTTTATATTTGACTTTGTCGTGTTTTGTTGTTTTCCATGATTAACATATCTCTGCTATATGTGTTTAACCATTGCAAGCTTATTAAAAGCTTATATTTCATAAATCACATCATATGAAATGATTTTTGCCTTGAACTGATTTTTATATGATACATGTATTGCTCCGTCATCCCTAATCCGTTGTCCGTAATGCACCATTATATAATACCTCTTTATGAATCAAAGGTGTATTGCTACTTAAATGGTATGATATATACAGTTTATTAAAATTGTATATCTATTTTTTATCTTCGTTCAGCAAAACGTGTATAACCTTGTTATTGTTGTATAAAGAATATACCAAACTATTTATCCCTTCTCCATTCTGCATTGAAGCATTTGTTTTGTAAAGGAATATTGAGAATTCTCAAACAACTTCTGAAGTATGATATGAATCAATCATAATGTTTTTATGCTATTTATATGTCATAAAAACTAATAAGTCTGTTGGAAAAAATTCTGTTTATAGAATAAGTAATGTTCCGTTTAACGTGTTGCACTCAGGTGTTTTGCGGCTTATAAAATACACTTATATTTAATGCTTCTGCTTTCAAAAATATAAATAGATTTTGACCGTTATGATAAACCATTTTGTATGTCATGACATTATGAGATCTTTATTTTTGCCTCGGTGCCCTCTAGTGAAGTAAACACTTTACGCTAGCCTATCCCTTGTATCTATAATGTTGACACAAGAGCCTCTACCATCGGGGCATAAAAATGCCTTGCCTTATGTGGGTAGGTATGAATGCTATGCTTTACATTCGTAGAGAAAAATTAAAATTTTATTGATATTCTATTGCCGCACATACAACATTTTGTGCAACATCTTCATATGGGGTGAACAATCCCAATTAGAAAACTACAAAAAGTGTACTGTGCTTTGTCTGAACTGATGAAAAATAAAAAACATGATAAACAAACTGCTCTGCATGGTTAATGCTAACATACTGTCTTCCATGCAGCGTGTTGCGTCGTGCCTTTTAATGCCCCCACATTTTGGGTGGTTTGAAGTACCCATTCACATCATTTCTGTTAAACAACTGTCTTGACAGCCCTCCTTGAACAAAAGTTTCCTGAGCTTCATAAACAACTGATCTCTCCCTTGCCAGTCCAACGTATTTAGAGTGTATCACTGCTACACCATTTGGTGTTGGGAAACGTAATTCTACATGCGGTGTAGAAGTAAGTGCTCCAAATTTGTGAAGAGTTTGCCTACCAAACAAAGCATTAAATCTTGATCTGCCATCAAGAACCGTAAATTCCACAATTTCTGTTTGTACTAAAGGATGTATTCCCAGTGTTACATCTAGTTTCACTTTACCAACTGCTCTCATTGATTCTCCCGTGATACCAACAATCTTCAAGTTCGTGTAGCGAAGCCTATCCTTCACGCTAAACGAATAATCTTTAAAACAATGCAAATATAAAATATCTGCTTCACTACGTATGTCAGTATAGATTCGAGTGATGTTTCTATTTGCAATTACAGCTAAGATAACTACAGGCTCCTCTGACAGACGCCAATTTAGAATGGTATGAAATATGATTGGAGCATACATCTACCTCTCCATCCTGCGTTCTCCGTATGTTTCATTTTCCTCCACCTCATTCCATATAACCTTGATGTGCATTTTAGGGGTTGGATCCCTTTCATCATTTCTTTCTTCCCTTCTGTTCCAATCACGCCGTCTACATTGACGTACTTTTCCTTGCCAAGTAAAACGTTTGTTTAGATCATTTCTCCTGTACTTTTTCCCTGGTAAAAGATGGTTTAACTCCCCAGCTTTAATCTTTGCGATGATTTCCCTCATCAACGATTTACAGTTATCAGTATCGTGTCCATATGCTTCGTGGAAATCACACCACTTGTCACTCTGTGGTCCTTGACGCTCTTCCATTGGTGGTGGAGGGTGAAATGTTTCCTTAACCGATTCTGTGAACAAGATATCTTTTGGAGTTTTAGTTAAAGCCATGATAAGTGGATGCCTATCTAATGGCTTTCGCTGGTGATAATTGTCATTTAGATGATTATTCCCCCTCCAACCGTGTTGCAGCTTCTGATAATTGTTCTCATACCCACGTTGTCTCTGATAATTGTCATTACTATTCCGTTCTCTGCCTTGCTACCTGAAGTTTCTTTTATATTTATCTACTCTTGAATATCCCATTTCTCCTGCTCTCAATTGTTTCTGAGCAATAACCAATGCCTGATGCAATGTTTTTGGTACATCATAACGCAATGCGTGAACCAATCGTGCAAAACGTCGCTGATCAAGACAAAATATAAACCCTGAAACAAGCTGAGATTCTGGTATGTCTGGTATCTTTTGACACTGAATAGTATAACGCTTCATGAAATCACTCAGTGATTCATTCCGGTGCATTGTTATCTCATGTGCATCAAGATGTGACAACGTATAGCTTCTCAATCTTTGATATGGCATCACGAATTTTGCCCTTAAATCAAGGAAACTGGTAATACTCCTTGGTGGAAAACTAGCAAACTACTCTCTCACCATTTTTTGCAGTACCATTGGAAACATATGGCACGCAGTTTCATCCTCCCAATGCTGTAATCTCATAACACCTTCAAACATGGTGAAAAAGTCTTCTGGATCTATTATGCCATCATAAACACCGATAGATGGAATTCCCAAATTTTTTGGTAATGGATAATCTGCAATTCGAGGGATAACACACTGTGTTGACTCTGCCATTGCTGGCGGTTTGATAGCTTCATCTTCAATAATCAAAGTAAACAAATTATCTACAGCCGCTGCATGGATGGCTGGTTGTGCTAATTTCTGTTATATCGTGATGGTGCCGTCTTGGTCAAAATTCCATCCAGTAACTTTCCTGCCATTTCCTCAGTCATAAAGAACTGCTCGTCTTCTTCTCCGAAATTCCAATCATCTTCCACAAAACCTTCATCATTGTGTTGATTTTCAGTATCATCAACCAAAGTATTCAACTGATTGAATAACTTGAATAATTGTGATTTTGAAATTGACTTTCCTTTGCTGTTGTGCTTAACATTCATATCACATGTCTTCTTAAAAGAAACATCGTGCGTTCCTCGCCTGGCTTTCCACATTCCTCCACTAGAACTTCCCATCAATGGTTTTCTCAATCATGGTATGGTTTCGTGCCCTTGGTCATCTGTGGTACCGGTGTGCAATTGGTCCTCTTCCTCCATTAAAGTTTCTTCAAGAGTTAGCTGATCTACTGGTATATTCTCAATGATGTTTTCATCGACTGGTTAGAGTGCTGTTTTTGTTGAGGTTGTTTCAGTTGCCTTCATGCTCATGGTGTTTTTGCTGGTCTTTGAGACGGATGGCGCCATTTGTTGGTACGATTTTCCGTATAGCGGCTGTAAGGTACCAATACAAGACAATAGTTGCTCAGCTTGTGGCGTATAATGTTGATTGTTGTTTCCCCTCGAGAAATAATCTCTGCAGACCAGGAACACGGATGAGAGATCCGTGGGGTGGCCTCAATCAATTTGGGGATCAATCTGTAATTGATCCGTCTAGCGTATTGCTGCTAAGCGGCTAATGTGCATTTAGAGTGAGAAAGAACTGTGTGAGAGAGAAAGTGTATTTCTCTCTGACTGAAGTTCATATATGAAATGTGATGACCCAGGGGGTCTATTTATAGGCGCAGAATGCCCGAAATTCTCGGGATACACGTGTCAATTAATGAGTGGTTCTGTTACACGAAATATCTGAAAGGTCGGTGGTGTGTGCTGACGTGGCTGCGTGCTGTTCACGCGCTGAGTTAAAGGGCTTAAGCATAGAAGCTGCCTGCAGGGCTTACGTTTGACGCTGGGCGGCCTGCTAAACGCTAGGCGGCAAACACTGAAAACCGCCAAATTTCGTTATGTTTTGTGTCGTTTGATCCATTTTTCTGTATAAAAATGGTGTTTTTATGCGTGTATCCTCTAGGATACACCATTAGGTAACTTTTGTTTAGTCACGATATTACAAACTGCAGGAACACTTCTAGATTGATATTTCTATATCGATCAACTTTAAGCTGAAATCTTGTGGTCTATTACTATTACTGAAATTATTATTTATGACAAACCTATGAACTCACCAACCTTTTGGTTGACACTTTTTAGCATGTTTATTCTCAGGTATTACATAATGCTTCCGCTGTGTATTTGCTAATTGAAAAAAGACATTACATGGAGTCATTCATGACATATTTTCAAATGACATTGCATTCAAAATCATCTCCGTGTATCATTTAGAGGTCAATACCTCGCAATGGGACCAGAGATAACGTACCGCGTCAATAGCGATTTTGACGGGTCGTTATAGTGGACTACCCTAGCGACAATCATTCTTTTGGTTGTTGGTTTCTCTTCCTTCATCCGGTTCTTCAAGAAAGGTATAAACGTTAAACTCCCTTGTTGTTTATTTATTTAACCGTATAAATCATATGGATCCGTTTTGGTGATTTATTAAATTCAATATAATTAATACGCTTCCGCTTAAAATTATTATTATTATTATATGAAGATACATGATAATAATTAATTAGAAAATCGTTTTCTTAAAACCCTAAATCACCCACACTTTATAAGGTCCATTAGATTCGGTTGTTATCTATGTATGTACATGTATGTATGGGATTATCACATATCACAACTGTGTCAAGGTTTTATATATAATATGTTATACCCGGAATCTTGAACAACAATTACAAATACAATACAATACAAATAAATTAAATGAAATCATCACCATATTATTATTATTACATTTCTAAATAGTATTTATTAATTGACAATAAATACATAACTACTATTTATACCCATTACTTACATGTAAACGTATTTTCAAAATTACCATACTTAAATAGATAATAGTTACAATCAATTTTATCAACTTCTCTAACATTTCAATAGCTAGCGTACACACTAATAATAATAATATTAATAATAATAATAATAATAATAATAATAATAATAATAATAATAATAATAATAATAATAATAATAATAATACATATTAAAATAGTTCACATTTGGTTTCGTTCCGTTCGTTCCAAGCAAGCTAAATACTACGAATCAGGGCCGGTCCTGAGTTTTATGATGCTCCGAGCGAAACAGTTAAAAAAGGCCCCGACTACATACTGTAAACAAGCTAGTAACACATCACTTTTAGAGCTTTAAATTTCAATTGGACAACTAATTGTGGAGTCATTTTTTATTAAGTAAATATATGTTAAATCTTAAGAAGATAAAAAATGAGTAACTTTAATACAGTTAAATATATTATCTTTTAAAAGAACTATTAAAGGCATAATCATATACTTTAACGATCTTTTATGTGTTATCTAACCAATGAAAATGTATTCGTTCGAAGTACAATGTATAAGCCTTCATGAATTTAAGAGTACTCATTATTAATTGTAAACATCGTTTCAAAATAAAAAATATTAATATATTGTAATATTTTTAGAAATTCGTTCAAGAAATATGAGTAATAATTTGAAAATGGTAAGTACTCACTATATTGGCATCCCACATCGGTTTATATACAACTAAATATAAGGGTAATTGTTCAAAATACACTTTTTTTTTTGACTTCAAACAAAATACACTTTTTTAAAAAAAATTGTCTTTTTACACCATTCGGTAGACGGGATTTCCGTCTACCACCTTTATCTGTCGTCTACTACCATTTTTACAAAGTAGTCGACGGTGAGATAAAGGTGGTCGACAGAATTTACAAAGTAGTCGATCGTCTACTGCCTTGTTGTTGCTGTCTACTGCCTTGTTGTTGCTGTCTACTGCCTTGTAGACACTAACAAGGGAGTAGACAACAACAACAAGGCAGTAGACAGCAACAACAAGGCAGTAGACGGTCGACTACTTTGTAAATGTCTGTCTACTGCTTTGTTCTCGCTGTCTACTAACCTTGCCAGTAGACGGGAATTCGTCTACTACCTTTATCTCACCGTCGACTACTTTGTAAAAATGGTAGTAGACGACAGATAAAGGTGGTAGACGGAAATGCCTTGTAGACACTAACAAGGGAGTAGACAGCAACAACAAGGCAGTAGACAGAAACAACAAGGCAGTAGACGGTCGACTACTTTGTAAATGTCTGTCTACTGCTTTGTTCTCGCTGTCTACTAACCCTGCCAGTAGACGGGAATTCGTCTACTACCTTTATCTCACCGTCGACTACTTTGTAAAAATGGTAGTAGACGACAGATAAAGGTGGTAGACGGAAATCCTGTCTACCGAATGGTGTAAAAAGACAATTTTTTTAAAAAAAGTGTATTTTGTTTGAAGTAAAAAAAAAGTGTATTTTCAACAATTTCTCAATCAAAGGCCCTTGGTGGAAATGAAAAAGTAATAAAAGTTGGGACTGTTTCATCATGCCCCAACTTTCTTTTCAGCTTGCAAAATGTCGGATCTTAAATAGTGTCCTATGGGCCTGAACAACTTATACAACGTTATTGGGCCCTTAAAAATTCGGGGCCCTGTGCAAATGAGCAGGTTGCACCCCTATTGGGCCGGGCTGCTACGAATCCCTTAATTAAAGGGAAATTAATCGTAAACATGTCTTCTCTACATTTTACAAAGCATGAATTTCAAATCCTACTTGTCACACTCGCATTGTCCCAGCATTTTATTTTCCACGTGGATTTTTTTTAAAAACACTCTCATATGCTACAAATTACTGGTACCATACACGTGGACATCAAAACACCACCAATATGTTTATTTCCTAATATAAAAAAAAATAAAAAATAAACCCACCTTCCCTCTTCCATCTGCATCTCTTTCTTCAAACCTCAACACCCCAAATCCTAAAAATGTCGGCGACGGAAAACTACCTCCGATTGGATCACCAACCATTACATCTGACTTAATCGCTACAATATTACGCACGGATCCGTATAAATTTTGTAGGGTTTAACACGATTTAGGGTTTACAGCGTTATTTTGAAATAAGGGATTTGGTATAACCATTGAAATTAAAGTGATCAAATTTAAAATAACCAATTTTCAAATCGAATTAAAAAAACCAATCATTGATAATTCAATTGTTAAAAAAAACCTAGAAAAATTAGAAGAACGATGTAAGAATTTGCAATACCTTCACATCAATTTTGATCGACCCGTTTTTGATCCGAATCCTTTTTGCAACTTGAAATCCTTTCAACTTGAAATCGATTTGATACTCGGCATTGTGCGATGATGATTAATACCAAATCCCTTATTTCAAAATAACGCTGTAAACCCTAAATCGTGTTAAACCCTACAAAATTTATACGGATCCGTGCGTAATATTGTAGCGATTAAGTCAGATGTAATGGTTGGTGATCCAATCGGAGGTAGTTTTCCGTCGCCGACATTTTTAGGATTTGGGGTGTTGAGGTTTGAAGAAAGAGATGCAGATGGAAGAGGGAAGGTGGGTTTATTTTTTATTTTTTTTTATATTAGGAAATAAACATATTGGTGGTGTTTTGATGTCCACGTGTATGGTACCAGTAATTTGTAGCATATGAGAGTGTTTTTAAAAAAAATCCACGTGGAAAATAAAATGCTGGGACAATGCGAGTGTGACAAGTAGGATTTGAAATTCATGCTTTGTAAAATGTAGAGAAGACATGTTTACGATTAATTTCCCTTTAATTAAGGGATTCGTAGCAGCCCGGCCCAATAGGGGTGCAACCTGCTCATTTGCACAGGGCCCCGAATTTTTAAGGGCCCAATAACGTTGTATAAGTTGTTCAGGCCCATAGGACACTATTTAAGATCCGACATTTTGCAAGCTGAAAAGAAAGTTGGGGCATGATGAAACAGGCCCAACTTTTATTACTTTTTCATTTCCACCAAGGGCCTTTGATTGAGAAATTGTTGAAAATACACTTTTTTTTTACTTCAAACAAAATACACTTTTTTTAAAAAAATTGTCTTTTTACACCATTCGGTAGACAGGATTTCCGTCTACCACCTTTATCTGTCGTCTACTACCATTTTTACAAAGTAGTCGACGGTGAGATAAAGGTAGTAGACGAATTCCCGTCTACTGGCAGGGTTAGTAGACAGCGAGAACAAAGCAGTAGACAGACATTTACAAAGTAGTCGACCGTCTACTGCCTTGTTGTTTCTGTCTACTGCCTTGTTGTTGCTGTCTACTCCCTTGTTAGTGTCTACAAGGCATTTCCGTCTACCACCTTTATCTGTCGTCTACTACCATTTTTACAAAGTAGTCGACGGTGAGATAAAGGTAGTAGACGAATTCCCGTCTACTGGCAAGGTTAGTAGACAGCGAGAACAAAGCAGTAGACAGACATTTACAAAGTAGTCGACCGTCTACTGCCTTGTTGTTGCTGTCTACTGCCTTGTTGTTGTTGTCTACTCCCTTGTTAGTGTCTACAAGGCAGTAGACAGCAACAACAAGGCAGTAGACAGCAACAACAAGGCAGTAGACGATCGACTACTTTGTAAATTCTGTCGACCACCTTTATCTCACCGTCGACTACTTTGTAAAAATGGTAGTAGACGACAGATAAAGGTGGTAGACGGAAATCCCGTCTACCGAATGGTGTAAAAAGACAATTTTTTTTAAAAAAGTGTATTTTGTTTGAAGTCAAAAAAAAAGTGTATTTTGAACAATTACCCTTATATTTAGTTGTATATAAACCGATGTGGGATGCCAATATAGTGAGTACTTACCATTTTCAAATTATTACTCATATTTCTTGAACGAATTTCTAAAAATATTACAATATATTAATATTTTTTATTTTGAAACGATGTTTACAATTAATAATGAGTACTCTTAAATTCATGAAGGCTTATACATTGTACTTCGAACGAATACATTTTCATTGGTTAGATAACACATAAAAGATCGTTAAAGTATATGATTATGCCTTTAATAGTTCTTTTAAAAGATAATATATTTAACTGTATTAAAGTTACTCATTTTTTATCTTCTTAAGATTTAACATATATTTACTTAATAAAAAATGACTCCACAATTAGTTGTCCAATTGAAATTTAAAGCTCTAAAAGTGATGTGTTACTAGCTTGTTTACAGTATGTAGTCGGGGCCTTTTTTAACTGTTTCGCTCGGAGCATCATAAAACTCAGGACCGGCCCTGATTCGTAGTATTTAGCTTGCTTGGAACGAACGGAACGAAACCAAATGTGAACTATTTTAATATGTATTATTATTATTATTATTATTATTATTATTATTATTATTATTATTATTATTATTATTATTATTATTATTATTATTATTATTAGTGTGTACGCTAGCTATTGAAATGTTAGAGAAGTTGATAAAATTGATTGTAACTATTATCTATTTAAGTATGGTAATTTTGAAAATACGTTTACATGTAAGTAATGGGTATAAATAGTAGTTATGTATTTATTGTCAATTAATAAATACTATTTAGAAATGTAATAATAATAATATGGTGATGATTTCATTTAATTTATTTGTATTGTATTGTATTGTATTTGTAATTGTTGTTCAAGATTCCCGGTATAACATATTATATATAAAACCTTGACACAGTTGTGATATGTGATAATCCCATACATACATGTACATACATAGATAACAACCGAATCTAATGGACCTTATAAAGTGTGGGTGATTTAGGGTTTTAAGAAAACGATTTTCTAATTAATTATTATCATGTATCTTCATATAATAATAATAATAATTTTAAGCGGAAGCGTATTAATTATATTGAATTTAATAAATCACCAAAACGGATCCATATGATTTATACGGTTAAATAAATAAACAACAAGGGAGTTTAACGTTTATACCTTTCTTGAAGAACCGGATGAAGGAAGAGAAACCAACAACCAAAAGAATGATTGTCGCTAGGGTAGTCCACTATAACGACCCGTCAAAATCGCTATTGACGCGGTACGTTATCTCTGGTCCCATTGCGAGGTATTGACCTCTAAATGATACACGGAGATGATTTTGAATGCAATGTCATTTGAAAATATGTCATGAATGACTCCATGTAATGTCTTTTTCAATTAGCAAATACACAGCGGAAGCATTATGTAATACCTGAGAATAAACATGCTAAAAAGTGTCAACCAAAAGGTTGGTGAGTTCATAGGTTTGTCATAAATAATAATTTCAGTAATAGTAATAGACCACAAGATTTCAGCTTAAAGTTGATCGATATAGAAATATCAATCTAGAAGTGTTCCTGCAGTTTGTAATATCGTGACTAAACAAAAGTTACCTAATGGTGTATCCTAGAGGATACACGCATAAAAACACCATTTTTATAAATTGTCGTCATCATTATCCGTATAAATTGTCGTCATCATTATCGGTCCTTTTGGACATGGTAATGTTTAGTTCAACTGGATGATGTACTGGAATTATTGATTTGATTGATTCATCTAAAATTAGTTACATTTGGTTTTGAATAACTTCTATTGTGAGCAAACAACTATAGTTTTAATATGGTTTATTTATAGGTTATGAATACAAGTCCTGATAGGTAATTTAGTTCTGAATTTTGGTTAATTGAAAGATGTTTAATGTTAGGTCGTGCAAAAGTTAAACTTGCAGATTTTAATTTAAAAATATTGCTGACGGATTGCAGGACGAAAAATTTCGAAATGTTTGAAGGTTTCGTGATTATCACATTTTAACTGCAAATGTTGTTTACTTGGTTTGTTTGGCAGGTTGAAGATCTTTTCTTTCATAGCTTGAATTATGTGCATATGGGTATTGGTAAGACATAGAATGGTGTACCTAAAGACGTTGTAGTTGCGTTTGACGATGTGATTCAACCATGCGATTGTGGTGGTGAGATTGAACGTATTGGTAAGTTGTGATGATTCATGTTGCGTTGGATGCATGCTCTGTTAGTCTGATTCAGTTTAATGATGGTTTGTGTGTTTTTCAGCGACTTTTGATTCGTTCCCGTATCAAATTATGGTTCTTCGATGTATGATACGAATTTGATTCAATTGTAGAATACTGTTGTCAACAGTTCGATCTCTTGTGATGCTGTTACGTAATGAAACATCGTTTACGAATCACAAGGTTTGGTTATCGTTTATGAAGTTTTTTTTATTTAGAATTCTGATTATTTATCAATTGATTCGTTCTTCATTATTAACATCAGTTGGATTGCAGTATGTATCTACCGAGCTTTTGGTGTTATATGATCTTTGTGTATCCTATTATTATTGATTATTTCAATTCCAGCCTCTGCATTGAAATGTATTACATTATACCATGATGTTTGTGATAAATAATTTTTATTTATTTTGAATCTACTAATTTTTATCTATGTCACTAATACCATGATGTTTGTGATAATATTTTGTGGACATAGCAGGGTGGATAACAAGTCTTTGATACGGTCATCTATTTCCAATGACCGGATATGTCGATTACCCATTGATAATGATGCTGGGATATTCAACTCTGAAGGTATGCTGATGTTAATATTTCGTGATTCAACGTCTTTGGTGTTTTGATTTGCTATCTTATAATGTTTTGTTCTTATTATCTTTGTTTGTTATTTAGGCATATCGCTTTCGTACTGCAATAACACCTTCTAAAAAACGCCAAAGATGCTCTGCAAACACTAAGGAGGCGGGAGTAGAGGGTATTGTTAATGATGCTTTTATTACTTGATACACTTATTTTCTTTACATTTATTTATATATGAATTTCGAATTCTTTTTAGTCAATAATTAGTTTGAATGAGTTTTTTGAGGTGATGTCAATATATAAATATTTTCTATTTACAACTTTGGTCATAACCTATTGGTATTCATTCACAAGGAACACAACAATTTTAGTGGCTAGGATTTCGGTTTCAAATACATAAATGTGTTAATCTATTATTCAAACATGGTGAAGCGGAACTAATAAGGGTTGCTTTTTGTCTAAATGAAAAGGGTTAATTCTTAATTCATATATTGCAGGCGACAGATGATGCATGTCACAATGAGGCAAGTGTCTTAAAGTCGAAGGGTGAGAAGCTGTTGATAGAGCCAACTTCTTTGGGTGGCAGAGTCAACGAGTCAATTCCAGTTTTCCCTTTGTGTCACCGAGGACCACTGGAGGGTTGAATAAGGCTACCACATCTTTCAGATATGAACATGTTCGTTTTTCACTATGTCGGTTGAAAGATTGTGTGGATGCAGTTGGCTAATAGTCAGTGGTTTTACAAGCTTCACTTGATACGTTTCCTCGCCCAGTTACTAAAGTTGGTGAAAACTTCATCTGTTATACAGTGTGAAAGTTAATTATGCTAAAATTCTTAAAGTGGAATTATGAGAAATAGCTTTTAAAGAAAATACAGTTGCAGGATGCTAATGGTATTCGTTGAATTTTAGCGTAAATTGGGTTTAAAATAAACGATTAATGAAAATCCCAGTATTTTATAAAAATAGCAATGCTTTGCACTTTTATCATTTGGGTTTCTTTACTGATGTTGGGTTTTGCAGGTTTTATATGAACTTGATGACTAAAGGGTGTCGGTTGATGGTAAAGACATTGCACTATGTGGTTTTAACAAAGATGCCAATTCTCAGATGACCTTCATCGAACGAGATTTAAGGCTATATTCAAGTAAGTCTAAACCTCCAATTGTAATAAACCTGGTAGACATTTTCGTTGCAGCCCGTGTGCCCGATTAGGTCGATTTGAATTGACATCTGATAGGTTTCATCTGTACAGATTAATTAGTAGTTCTAGGCTTTTGATTTGTTATGTGTGTGGTTCAAATTAAATGACTAATTAACATATCTTTATCCAATATGCCTAACATATCTTTAGGCCCAATAGATCTATCTTTAGGATTCGCGTCAATTAGGGTGTCTGTTCCCTAATTCTTAGATTACCAGACTAAATAAAAAGGGGCATATTCGATTTCGATAATTCAACCATATAATGTAGTTTCGATTACTTGTGTCTATTTCGTAAAACAGTTATAAAAACAGCGCATGCATTCTCAGTCCCAAAAATATATATTGCAAAAGCATTTAAAAAGGGAATAATGAAACTCACCTAATGTATTTTGTAGTAAAAATACATATGACGAGACTGAACAAAATGTAGGGTTGGGCCTCGGATTCACGAACCTATATCATTTGTATATTTAGTAATATTCATAGTTGTAATAGAACACACACACACACACACACACACACACACACACACACACATATATATATATATATATATATATATATATATATATATATATATATATATATATATATATATATATATATATATATATATATATATATATATATATATATATATTTTACAATATGCTTATCTATGATGTCTTGCAAATGTGGAATAAGTTTAAAAATAGTGATTCATGCAGGCTTTGAATGAACCGTGTGATCTGGACAAAGGTAATAGAACTTCATCTAAGACATTTGAAGGGCAATACTAGCCAAGGGATTAAAGGTAACTTGGTTTATTCCACTAATTGACATAATACTCAAATTAGTAGTTTGTAGATTATAGAGTTCTATTAGTTTTTTAGGATACAATGCTTATGATGATGAGGTTGTAACTTTATCCCTCTCTCTACTTCTTAGTTATTTTGTAATATTTGATTTAAATGTTTACTTACAAATTCCAATGATAAATTTTACATTGGTATTAGTATCACAGGTTGCATTATAGAGTTTTATATAACTTTTAACCTTTTTAGATGGATCATAAGCAAGATACTAATGTATATTCTTCTAATGTATAATATTTTCTTGCTGGTCAATTGCAGATACTTGAGAATGTGAAAGTAACTAACAACCCACCCATTTTGACTGTTGTCGATGACACATAACAGGTAATTATCCATACTATATAACACACTGGACAAACCATACACGCGCATCTAGATTTATTCGGGTTGACTCGGGTCGATTTAGGGTATGTGTGTCTAATTGTTCAAACGGGACAAATGCCACCCAACTGCTAATGTAACTAATCCTAAATAGGATTCTTATTTGTTTAGTATGTTCTGTATCGATGATGAAATTTTATTAGCAAATGTAGTATTTGCATATATTTGTGAAGTTGTGCAAAAGAGTGACAAGATAACCATGAATTAGTTAAAAGAAAATGATTATGATCTTACTAATTAGAATTAGAGTTACCATGGAGTGCTGGTGGTTGTATAATTTTTTATTAATTTTGATGTCGTAAAGTGGTTTGAAGCTTACACAGGGTTGTTTAAGTAAATGACTTCAACTGATAAAGCTTACACGAGGTTGTTTACACAATTGTAAAGTTTGATGCATGATTGTTTTTTTTTTTTTTTTTTTTTTTTCATTTCTGTTTTTTTTTTTCTTTTTTTTTCCAACTTATAGATGTCACTTAGTTGCTTATAAACTTATAGCATAACCCTTTGAAGATTGTTTTCCTACTACTTTGTTTACACTTTACTACAGTATTATAAAACTTTAAGTGATCAGATGGGTCCTTAAGGAAGCCATGAAAGTATGAAACAATTAGTTAGAGAAACGTTGTTAAAATGGCTACTGTTTTTTTTTTTTTTTGAATGATTTGTTAATGGGTTACAGATTAAAATAGAGTTTTCTGATGTTCCAATCACATTGAAATGTCAAAGAACCGTGTCTAATTTTTAATAGAATGTTTTACAAAGTAATTTCAACAATTGTTCACTAATTCATATGTACGCGGTCAACATTGACCTATATACTTTGAATATGAAATTACACTCGATCCTGCATATAACTCACGTTGACTAATTTTAGATTTTATTGGATATTTATATTATTTGTACGGAGTTGAACTATGTATTTTGTCAAAGTTGTTATTATATAGAGTTGTTATTAGATAGCGTGTTCTGATCAATTTCTTCATCAATTTCTTCATCAATTTTACTAAAAAATGGGCGAAATATTTGAGTTAAAATCAAGACTTTTATGATGCGTGTTCTGATCAATTTCTTCATCAATTTCTTCATCACCGCTACAACAAACCAGGTAATTGCTACATATTCTAATCAATTTCTTCATCGATTTTATGATGCGTGTATCCAAACTGTGAACCATAGATCTAAAAAATATCTATCCAGATCTAAAAAACCCTAGTCGCCATTGCCTCCCAATGGCCGACCACTCCAATCTGCGCAACAATTTCAAGCCAGTAACAACCTTCTACGTCACCAATTTCCCCCATCAATTTGCCTCTTCGGATCTTAGGGAGCTTTTCTCATGTTTTGGAACGATTGCAGATGTGTACATCGCTAGGAAGCTCTCAAAGTTAGAAAAACGATTTGCCTTTATTCGATTTCATTCATTAGCATTGAATCGTAATTTGGAGGAGGAAGCGGGATCTATCTGGGTAGGTAACTTTCATTTATTTGTTGCTCGTGATGGGAAAATAATCACAACGGGCAATCTACAAAGCGGAAACAAACCCGTTTGACAAGCATTTCCCGACCCGTATGAACCCGTGAGGAAACTAACAAACAAGCTATATCAAAACCAACCTAAATCAGTCCCAATTTAGTACCAAATCAGCTAATAACAATAATCGAGCACACACAATACACACGAGAATTTTTACGTGGAAAACCTCTCAAAATCGAGAGTAAAAACCACGGGACTCGTAAGCCACTTAAATTCCACTATCATCAACAAAGAGAACAATACAATAGGTCTTCTCTAGATCATATAGAGGTATACAACATCATCATACTCTTGAACTACAACAATCAACAAGTATATGAACAACCTAAAAGACAAAAGAGGAATTATCTCACCCAAAAATCTGCTCTCTGTTCCAGCAGCAAGAACACGACCTACAGACCTTATTAGACGAATTCAACGGTTGAAAATGTTGGCACTGATGTCAGGAAGACACAGTCCAAAAATTGTGAAGATTCAACGGTCGGATCTCCGGGGATCGAAGGTTTTCTGGCCTGCTGTCACTGTAGACGGGAATTGGGGTTTTGACTCTTTTTCTTGATCTCTCTTGCACTCTTGATAATGAAAACAGCTGCAACTTGATGTTTTAAGATGCCCTCCTATGCTTGACCAAGTCAACCAAGCAATGGGCCTAATTTTGTTGGGCTTGGGCTTGTTAATACTTACTCATATTTGAAAACCCAATAACAAAACCCAACAAATCTCCCCCTTTCCAATTATGAGGAAGGAATCGCCATCCCGGCGATCGAGCAACATACCTTGAGCTTCTCACTTGCTAAAGCCTTTGTGAACATGTCGGAACCATTATCATCGGTGTGAACTTTATCAAGTTCAAACGAACCATCTTCAAGACGTTCTCTAATCCAATGATACCGCACATCTATATGTTTTGTCCGCTTATGATACATAGAATTTCTAGCCAAATGAATCGCACTCTCATTATCACAAAGAACCACATATCGTGATTGCTTAAACCCAAGGTCTTGTAGAAACCTTTTCATCCACAATAGTTCTTTGCACGCTTCTGTTGCTGCCATATATTCAGCCTCGGTCGTAGACAATGCAACACACTTTTGTAACCTTGATTGCCATGAAACTGCTCCCCCTGCGAAAGTCATCAAATATCCAGAAGTGGATTTCATGTTATCTTTGTTTCCTGCCATATCTGAGTCTGTATAACCAACAAGCATCGGCTCTCCATTTCCGAATGTGATACCTAACTTTGAAGTACCTCGTAAGTATCTCATAATCCATTTAACCGCTTCCCAATGCTTCTTACCCGGATTTGACATAAACCGACTAACAACACCTACCGCATGAGCTATATCTGGCCTAGTACACACCATAGCATACATCAAGCTACCAACTGCTGATGCATATGGAACTATATCCATCTCCTCAACATCCTCCTTTGAAGTAGGACAATCTCTTTCTGTTAGCTTAAAGTTGTTTGTAAGAGGGGAACTAACCACTTTAGCATTCTTCATGTTGAATCTACTTAGCACCTTTTCAATGTATTGCTCTTGTGATATATGTAACGTCTTAGCACCTCTATCTCTAGAAATTCGAATGCCAAGAATCTGTTTTGCTGGCCCCAAGTCTTTCATAGCAAAAGACTTGCTCAATTCTCGCTTCAACTGCGCAATTCTTTTAATATTTTTACCAACAATCAACATATCATCAACGTATAACAACAATATGATGAAATCATCATCACCAAACCTCTGAAAGAAAACACAATGATCTGAAGTTGTCTTTCGGTAGCCTTGCTTTCCTATAACCGACTCAAACTTCTTATACCACTGTCTCGGTGCTTGCTTCAACCCATATAAACTTTTCTGAAGTCTACAAACATAATTTTCTTTACCCTTAACCTGAAAACCTTCAGGTTGCATCATGTAGATTTCCTTATCCAAATCACCGTGAAGAAAAGCAGTCTTGACATCCATCTGTTCAACCTCAAGATCAAGACTAGCAGCTAATCCAAGAACCACTCGAATAGATCCCATCTTCACAACCGGTGAGAAAATCTCATCAAAATCAATACCCTTTTTCTGGCTGAATCCTTTAACGACTAACCTAGCTTTGTACCTTGGTTGTGAAGTAAGCTCATCTGTCTTCACTTTGAATACCCATTTGTTTCTCAAAGCTCTCTTACCTTTAGGTAACTTCACCAGCTCATAAGTATTGTTCTCATGCAAGGAATTCATCTCATCTTGCATAGCTTCACCCCACTCTTTCTTATGCTCATCTTTCATTGCTTCTGAATAACATTCTGGCTCTCCCCCATCAGTAACTAATACATACTCATCAGCAGAATATCTAACAGAAGGATGACGGTCTCGGGTAGACCGCCTAAGTGGGACAAATGGGGGCACATCTGGTACTGGAATCTCTATCTGCTCCGGAGCATCACCAACATGTTGTGGAGTAACTGGATCCAAATCAACAAGATCAGCACTAGGTTGAGGAACTGAATCTGTCTTATCAACATCTTTTAACATCTGATCTTCTGTAAATACAACATCTCGGCTTCGTACGAGTTTCTTCTGAACTGGATCATATAACCTGTACCCAAAATCATCTTCACCATAGCCGAGGAATACACATGGCTTAGTCTTCATATCAAGCTTTGACCTCTCATCTTTGGGAACATGAACAAAAGCTTTACATCCAAAAACTCGTAAATGACGGTAAGAAACATCTTTGCCGCTCCAAACCCTGTTAGGAACATCAAAATGCAAAGGAACACAAGGGGTTAGATTAATAATATGAACTGCTGTATTTAAAGCCTCACCCCAAAAGGAATCGGACAACCCTGCATGTGAAAGCAAACATCTAACTCTCTCAACCAAAGTTCTGTTCATCCTCTCTGCTAAGCCATTCAACTGAGGTGTCTTTGGTGGAGTCTTTTGATGCCGAATACCATTCTCCTTACAATAAGCATCAAATCTGCCAATGTATTCACCGCCATTATCAGTCCGAATACACTTGAGTTTCTTCCCCGTTTGCCTTTCAACTAGTGTATGAAATTCCTTAAACTTTTCAAATACTTGATCCTTTGACTTTAAGGTATAAACCCACACCTTCCTGGAATGATCATCGATGAATGTAACAAAGTAGGAACATCCACCAAGTGTCCTAGTCTTCATAGGCCCACAAACATCCGAATGAACTAGATCAAGTATGTTCTCCATTCGAAAAGGAGAATGACTCTTAAACGCAACTCTGGTCTGTTTCCCTGCCAAACAGTGAGAACACTTACTCAAATCAATACCACTAACACCCGACAACACATTCTTCTTGAACAAGATAGACATCCCCTTTTCACTCATGTGGCCAAGTCTTTTATGCCACAACTCATTAGAATCAACATTGTCCACTGCGTTAACAATGTTCTGGATGATCTTCGGACGCGTGATGTATAATCTTGAGTCTTTCTTGCCTCTTCCCACTATCATAGAACCAAGAGTTAGTTTCCAAATACCATTACCAAAACCGTTATAATAACCATCATCATCAAGAATGCCTGTTGAAATAACATTAAGTCTCATATCCGGAACATGTTTTACATTATGCAAAACTAACTCCATTCCCGTGTCAAATTTCAAACAAACATCTCCAATACCAACGATCTTTGATAACCCGGCATTACCCATCCTAGCAAATCCATAGTCACCTGGAGTGTAAGATGAGAAGTGATCTCTACAAATTGCAACATGACATGTAGCACCACTATCAACAATCCAACTCGTGTCATCATGAGTAAGATTGATCATATCATAATCAATACAAACAAAGAACTCATCTGTGATAGCGTTAACTTCAACCTTATCATCATCACCACCATCACTTTTCTTTTGTTTATTCTTGTCATATGCCTTTTTCTTCTCATTCTTCAACTTTGGACAATACCACTTTGTGTGCCCCTTTTCATGACAATTATAACACTCAACGTTAGCAAATTTGCCTTTGCGTGAGCTGCTACGATGATTGCCTCTTTTACCCTGACCTCTACTATGACTTCTCCCCCGCGTTTCTGTGACCAAGATATCTGACTGTGAAGAGGAACCTTGTGACTTTCTTCTCATCTCTTCATTCAAAATACTACCCTTAGCCAATTCCATGGTGATAGTACCATTCGGTGCAGAGTTGGACAAAGATGTCCTAAAAGTCTCCCAAGAGTCCGGTAATGTACCAAGTAACCAGAGACCCTGAATCTCATCCTCAAACTTGATACCCATACCTGCAAGCTGATTTATAATACCCTGATATGCATTTAGGTGATCTGTAATAGGAGTCCCATCATGATACTTCAAAGCCATCATCTGCTTAATTAAGAACAACTTGTTATTCCCAGTCTTTCGTTCATATAACTGCTCAAGCTTTTTCCATAAGGCTTTAGCATCAGTCTCCCCAGTAATATGGTTCACTACATTATCATCAACCCACTGCCGAATATACCCACATACTTGTCTATGCAAAATTTTCCATTGAGCATCAGATTTTTCCTCAGGTTTATCCTCAGTAAAAACAGGCAAATAATAATCTTTCACATAAAGAAGATCCTCCATTTTACCTTTCCAAACATGATAATTTGAACCATTTAAACTAATCATTTTACTTGTATTAGCTTCCATCTTTCACACAAGTCAAATCAAATAACCTAGCTCTAGATACCAATTTGATGGGAAAATAATCACAACGGGCAATCTACAAAGCGGAAACAAACCCGTTTGACAAGCATTTCCCGACCCGTATGAACCCGTGAGGAAACTAACAAACAAGCTATATCAAAACCAACCTAAATCAGTCCCAATTTAGTACCAAATCAGCTAATAACAATAATCGAGCACACACAATACACACGAGAATTTTTACGTGGAAAACCTCTCAAAATCGAGAGTAAAAACCACGGGACTCGTAAGCCACTTAAATTCCACTATCATCAACAAAGAGAACAATACAATAGGTCTTCTCTAGATCATATAGAGGTATACAACATCATCATACTCTTGAACTACAACAATCAACAAGTATATGAACAACCTAAAAGACAAAAGAGGAATTATCTCACCCAAAAATCTGCTCTCTGTTCCAGCAGCAAGAACACGACCTACAGACCTTATTAGACGAATTCAACGGTTGAAAATGTTGGCACTGATGTCAGGAAGACACAGTCCAAAAATTGTGAAGATTCAACGGTCGGATCTCCGGGGATCGAAGGTTTTCTGGCCTGCTGTCACTGTAGACGGGAATTGGGGTTTTGACTCTTTTTCTTGATCTCTCTTGCACTCTTGATAATGAAAACAGCTGCAACTTGATGTTTTAAGATGCCCTCCTATGCTTGACCAAGTCAACCAAGCAATGGGCCTAATTTTGTTGGGCTTGGGCTTGTTAATACTTACTCATATTTGAAAACCCAATAACAAAACCCAACAGCTCGTGCCCGCTTTGATAAACCGAATTCAAAAAATCCTAATCATAAAACATCAAACACCATCACCACCCACGCAAAACCTAATAACTTAAACGCAATTCCAAAATCTGGAAACTCTTACGCCTCTGCTGTTCATGGTACACATGCTCCTGGATTGCTTAAATCTCCTTTGAAACGTGTCTCTATTTTAGATGATGAATGCCTTCAGATTGAAAATTCTGATCTAATTCTTTTAGGCAAAGCCAAAACTCCTGCGCAAATCCCTTTCCTTAAACGCATCTGGTACGAAGAAGGTTTTGAAAAAATCTCTGTTAGCTACATCGGAGGTGAGTGGCCGTGGAGAATTTCAAAACGTTGAATCTGTTTGGAACTTTAAGAAGAATCTTGCGATTCATAATACTCTTTCTGAGATTGTGGCTTACTCCGATTCCTTCTCTGTCAAAGAACGAGCAATTTGGATTGAAATCACCGGGTTACCATCTTGTGCATGGACATCGGTGGCATTCAAAAAAATTGCTTTTAGATTTGGTAAAGTCCTTTTTCAAGACACTGAAATCGATGATAAAAAAGGATCAGGAAAGGTATGTATTGCAACCACTAATATGAGTTTGGTGCATGAAACAACTCTTGTTACAGTTGGACAACATGAATACACTGTTCTCATTAAAGAAGTATCAGATTGGAATCCAGTTTTACTGCAGGTGATCCAAAATGAAACCAAATCGGATGATGAGGGAGCAAATCATTATAATTGTAAAGACCCTAATCTTACGAATGCCAATACTTATAAATAAAGGTAACTTAAAAGATAAATGAGCGTTATTCTTATTCGAATTCAAACCATAGTCCAAACCAAAGTTGACAAACTTATTCAAAAGTACTACTAAACCAAAATAAGCTAATAAATCTTGAAGGAAATCTCTAAGGCAAGGTGCTAAGTTCACTCCACTCTACACTCTTCCCTCGTTCCCAACGCCCCCTTGATTACCTGTCGTATAAGAAGGAAAACAAAGAATACGACTGAGCCAAAGCCCAGTGAACGGATATAACGAATAACGGAGTATAGTATGACATGCAAAAATTTAATTTCAAAACGAACTTATTTTCAAAATAACTTAGATTCAAAACAAAGTGCGAATATGTATAGATCCACAATACCATATGTCATGATGCAAATTTCATAAAATAATGCACTAAGAGTCAAAACAAATATGTAACAAAGTATCAAAATGAAATCATAGGGTAGCTACTCCACTAATCATCCATATCGGTGACGTTTCGTATGACACTACGATGAACGTACACCGTCAAAACAAAATCCTAGGATCGATCCATACGCCTCCTATCAAAATATAATAATAAAGAGCTCGTACCAACTACCGGGTAATCAAAAGGAGACGCCGTAGATATAACAAATACACCGCTACGGTCGATGCCACGTTACCGGTGTCACAATAACGCGCCCATGAAACCTCCATGGATAGGTTACTCTTAGGCATATCTTAAGAAACCGTTTTAACCGACTTATTAATTATAAACGTTCAAATATTTTTAAAGTGACCAACAAACTTTAAATTATGTTTTAAAAAGGGTTAACGAAATGACTTAAATATTTTACAACTGACCAAACACATAAAATGTATATACATTGTAAGTCGTATTATTTTAAAATCACGTGCCAACCCAACCATTCGGTCTAAATTTTGTCACGAGTCATGTTACATAATACTTTAGCCCTTTACATATTAACAACTTAAATGGGACTAAACGAGACATGTAAAGCCACGTGGAATGAGGGACACTCGATACGAATCACCGTACCACTCGTCACACACACACACACTTTCTTTACCGGGACGTTTCCAACCTTTTCGGGCTGTTTTCGGGCTGCTCGGGACTGTTTCAGGAGCTGAATTCGTGACAGTTTCCAGACAGCACTTTCGCGACAGTTTTAGGGTGTTTCGCGACACTTTCAGGCCATTTAGCGACACATTCAGGGCTTTTCGCGACAGTTTCTGAGCTGAATTTTTAGCTGAATTCTGGACTGTTTTGGTTGAGGTTTTATGACACGAGTTTGACACAATTTCCAAAAACCAAAAGTATTATGATTCCTCAACTATTATACACAATTAGCAACCTCGTTAGTACATCCAAATGAGGAACACATAACACATTTCAAAGACTAATAAACAAACATTTTAAACAAGCATGTCATACAATAATAATTATACGATTTGATACAAAGTTTTGAGAGGAAAGATTTACCGAAGCGATCCTAAAACCACCTAGAATATCCGTACCTTATGTTGAATGACGAAGTTCCAAGGACAACAAAATACCACCAAAGGAGACGATCACCGAGCCAAATCTAATGAATACACACGTATGCGTACAAAACGCATTAAAATAGGGAGTATGTAATATCCTTTATTAATAATATTTCCATATGATTCTTATGTGTTTGTTTCCACCTAAATAGTTTGTACTATCGTTTCATACTTAAATTGTAGTTTAGTAACCTACGTCGGTGATTAAACAATATAGTTAATAACTATCCTGTATAAACTATAATTTACTAAATCTTACTATATGTATGAAGATATATCCATATATCTAGTATCTAATTAGAATAAAAGTAGTTGTTTTATAAAAGATATCTTTATAGGTCATGTCTAATTAAGATATACATATATATCTTAAATAAATATCCCCTGATGTATCCAACGTGTGTATATATATATATAGCTATACATGTGATATTAATTAAAATACTTCTATGAATATATATATTTTATAGAAGAAATATTTTAATTAACAAGAAATAATTAAAACTTGATATATTTATTCTAGTCTTATAGATAGACAGTGTCGATTAACATATTATAAAAGCTTAATTGATTTTATCAACTCACTGTCATTACCATGGCTCATGAGTTATAATTTTATAAGTACACTTTTTAATATTTAATAAAAAGTCAGTAGCACAAAAAAAATTGTACACCTAAACCCATTCATGTTATTATTTTGATTTCCTAGTTACATATAGGCTTTAAACACTCCATTACTAAATATGTGACTACCATTTGTTTAGGATTAATATTCACAAAAGATGCCCATTTTGCACTCAAAATCTTAACACTCATCTCTATAATAATTCATGTGATATGTAGTAATTCTACTAGTAAGTTGATTAACAAAGATAAACTAACTATACATCAATAACAAAGATAGTGATTAGTAATTACCTTTAAATCGTGTTCGTGGTAGAACCGAAACTAGACGCAAAAATATATTGTACTCTTCTTTGAATGTCTCTATATCCTTCCTCTAAATCTTATGAGGGTTTGTAGTGAGTAATAGGGTTATCAACTAGGTGAAACTTTCATTTTGTTTGGTTTGGTTAAGAGTGTCAAATGATGATGTTTGTAGGATACATATAACTTTAAAAAAAAAAGACTTATCCCCTACCCTTTTAATAAGTATTGGCCATGTAAATTCCATCTAACTGATGGGTTGCTTCTCATTTAATTTGATAGCACTAGTAACTTAGTTTGAGTTTTAGTAGAAAGTAATTTGACTAATATTTGCTAATCTTAATTAATTCATTTCTATCATGTTCAACTTTATATAATCCATTTCTCACGCATCATAACTAGTTATGATGTTAAGCTAATTAATTTATTATCTAACTTATATTTCACTAATAACTTATGTATTAATCTTGTATATATTATTTATTTTAGTTTAAGTTATTATTAAAGTTTTAGTTTTATAGGATATTACAACTCCACCTACTTAAAAAATTTCGTCCTCGAAATTGAAAGAAGTTATAGAATCGAAACGCACCAATTAGCAAACAAATGAGGGTGCTCGGCCCGCATGGTTTCCTCGAGTTCCCAAGTGGCCTCGCTAGCAGGATGATTCTTCCATTGAACTTTAAAAAAAGGGGTGGAGCTTTTACGAGTTACTCTCTCCTCGCGTTCTATAATAGCTTCGGGCTCCTCAACATAAGAAAGATCAGCTCGAATTTCAGAAAAAGGATATTGCACCACGTTCAATGGATGATAGTTGTAACCCCGCAACTGAGATACGTGAAATACGTTATGAATATGAGATAACTGTGGCGGTAATGCTAAACGATAAGATACTTCACCAACTCGATCTAATATCTCAAACGGTCCAATATATCGAGGACTGAGCTTTCCTTTCAAACCAAAACGTCGTATACCCTTCCAAGGTAACACCTTTAAAAACACCTTATCACCCACCACAAACTCTAACGAACGTCGGTGTTTATCGGCATACACTTTCTGTCTTGATTGGGCTTCCTTCAATCGATTCGTAGCTATAGCGACCTTTTCATTGGTCACTCTAACCAACTCAGGTCCTTCAATCAATTTTTCACCCGCTTCATTCCAACAAACTGGCGCTCTACACTTTCGCCAATAAAGCATCTCAAATGGCGCCATACGGATACTAGCCTGCCAACTATTATTATAGGCAAACTCCACCAAACATAAGTACTCATCCCAATTTCCCTTCCAATCTAGAGCGCACGCTCGAAGCATATCTTTCAAGATCTGTATCGTACGCTCAGACTGTCCATCAGTTTGTGGGTGAAAAGCTGTACTAAGCTTCAATCGCGTACCCCAAGCTTTATGTAACCCCTTCCAAAATCTAGATGTAAACCGAGGATCACGATCAGATACGATGGACGAAGGAACCCCGTGTAATCTCACAATTTCTTGCTGAAAAAGCTCGGATAGCTTACTTACCGAATAATCCATACGAATAGGCAAGAAATGAGCCGATTTGGTTAATCTATCAATCACCACCCAAATAGCATCATGCCTTTTCACAGTCTTCGGTAAACCACATACGAAATCCATTGAGATATCATCCCACTTCCACACGGGAATGTCCAACGGCTGCAACAAACCACTAGCACGTTGGTGCTCGATCTTTACTTGTTGACAAGTAAGGCACTTCCCAACATATCTAGCAACGTCTTTCTTCATACCACTCCACCAACAGTGCTGCTTTAAATCCTGATACATTTTGGTCGAACCAGGATGTATAGAAAAAGGTGAGCTGTGAGCCACAGACAACAGAGCCTCACGAATAGCATCATCATTAGGAACACATAATCGATTCCCACACCAAATAACCCCATCATCATCTTCTCTGAACTCTTTCACTTTACCCTCTTCCAAATTTTGAAACACTGTCCACAAATCACCATCATCCAATTGAGCCTCTTTTATTCTAGTAATTAAATCAGACTCGAATTTTAGATTTGCCAACATCCCCGATGCTCCTCTTTTACTCAATCCCATATCAAGTCTTTCGAATTCTCGAATGTGAGTAACCAAACATGAGATACTACCAAATGACTTTCTACTCAATGCGTCGGCTACCACATTCGCTTTTCCAGGATGGTATTGAATGTTTGCATCATAATCCTTCAATAACTTGAGCCACCTTCGTTGTCTCATATTTATCTCTTTTTGCGTGAATATGTATTTGAGACTCTTGTGATCGGTGAAAATATCACAAGTTTCTCCGTAAAGATAATGCCTCCATATTTTCAACGCAAAGATCACAGCAGCTAACTCCAAATCATGAGTAGGGTAATTAACCTCATAGGGTTTCAACTGCCTCGAGGCATAAGCAATTACCTTACCATGCTGCATCAAAACACAACCCAAACCATGCTTAGAAGCATCACTATAGATTTTAAAACCTCCACTTCCTGACGGCAATGCAAGAATAGGAGCTGACACAAGTCTTTTCTTTAACTCATCGAAACTCTTTTGTCGTTCCTCGGTCCACACAAAATTTTCCCCTTTCCTTAACAACTTGGTAAGCGGCAAAGCAATCTTTGAAAAACCTTCAACAAATCTTCGATAATATCCAGCTAAACCAAGAAAACTTCGAACCTCGACAACAGAAGTAGGTCTTGACCAATTTGTAATAGCCTCAATTTTCGCTGGATCCATCATTATACCCTCAGCCGATACAACATGACCCAGAAAGGCAACTCTTTGCAACCAGAATTCACATTTAAAGAACTTCGCAAACAATTTCTTACTCCGGAGGGTTTCAAGTACAACACGAAGATGATTCTCATGCTCTTGTTTACTCTTTGAGAATACCAAGATATCATCAATGAATACGATCACAAACTTATCCAAATACTCATGGAACACACGGTTCATTAGATCCATGAAAACCGCAGGAGCATTAGTTAATCCAAACGGCATCACTAAAAACTCATAGTACCCATAACGAGTGCGAAAAGCAGTCTTAGGGATATCTTCTTCTTTAACACGGAGCTGATGATACCCAGACCTAAGATCGATTTTAGAAAAATACTTTGAACCTTGAAGTTGATCAAACAAATCATCAATACGTGGAAGAGGATAATGGTTTCGAATAGTAATACGATTTAACTCGCGATAATCAATGCAAAGTCTCATGCTACCATCCTTCTTCTTAACAAATAAAACCGGCGCACCCCAAGGTGACACACTTGGCCGAATAAAACCACAATCTATCAACTCTTGCAATTGCTCCTTGAGTTCTTGCAACTCGAGTGGTGCCATACGATAAGGAGCTTTTGATATCGGTTGGGAACCCGGAATCAAATCAATCAAAAATTCAACTTCACGAACTGGAGGCAAACCCTGTAATTCATCAGGAAATACATCGGGAAACTCTCGAACAACATCGATATTTTCAAGCGAAGGGCTCTCGATAGATAAATTCTGAATCGAAGCTAAATAACCAACACAACCATGTGAAATGAGCTTTTGCGCCTTAAGCGCTGAGATAACCATAATAGATTTTACGGGAAGATCACCATTAAAGACACAATCGGGTATAGAATGATTTCCAAACAAAATCCTCTTAGAATAACAATCGATATTCGCGTGATGGCGAGATAACCAATCCATGCCAAGAATAATGTCAAAGTCATGCATTGTCATAGGAAAGAGATTTGTGGGAAACATGCAGTCATTGAATTCCAAACGGCAATTTTGAAACACACGATCTATAATTTCAATACTACCCATTGGGGTGGAGATCGTAAATGGAGTGGACAACCAAGTTGGAGGCACTTTCAAATATTTTGAGCTCTTAACAGACACAATCGTGTGCGTAGAGCCAGAATCAAACAGAACGAAGAGGGCACGATGGTGTACAAATACATGACCAGTAATAGTACCTAATAATATCAAGAAGAAATGAACAAATAACTCAAAGGAAATATTTTTAAAATGAATAGGGATCGAAATATACCTGTCGCGTCAGCAGCCTGAGCAGCAGTCATGGCAAAGACGCGTCCACCAGGAGCTGGCGGAGGAACCCTTGGAACAAACCCAGGTATAGGATTCTTGCAATCCTTAGCTAAGTGACCAACCTCTCCACAAGCAAAACATGAACCCGCACTACGATAACAAACTCTTCCCGGATGATTCTTTCCACAAGTCCCACATGGTGCATTGGCATTAACACCACCACTTCCATTACCCCTTTGCTGCCCTTGGGGATGGTACACTTGTAGTTGACCAAGGTTATTATTATTTGGCCCGTTGTCAATCCTTTGCTGATTTCCTTTATTATTCCAATTATTACTACGATACCCTTGGTTCCCAGATTGTTGACCCTGTTTGGTAATCGGTGCAGGCACAGATCGTAGTGGTTGTGCAATCTTAACCCTCTTGTTCTTACCATCATCATTTTTAGTAGCCAAATACTCGGCTCGCTCCATCTCCAAATTCCGAGCATAATCGGCTGCCTCAGCGACATCGAAACATTTCAGATTAATCATTTTAGAGCGGTAGCGCCCATGAACAGCCCATTTATACTTACGGGCTTGGTCCTCAGCAGACCCCGCAGCAGCCCCAATCAAACCCACAAGTCTCAAAAACCACTTAGTAAAATCATTAATAGACTCATCATTCCCTTGCTTAATATTCGCATACTCCCGAATCACAGCCTCTTTCTCCGCCTCAGAAAAGTACTGACGGAAAAAAAACTCCTTGAAATCGACCCAATCTAATGAATCCTCAAATTTGATACCCCCTTTTGCTTGTCTCAAAGTGATCCACCAACGCTGAGCATCCCCCTCTAGTTTATAAACAGCCAATGGAACCCAAAATCTCTCTTCACAACCAAGCACTCGGTAAATCTTCTCAATGTGAGTGATCCAATTCTCAGCTTCAACAGGAGTACTAGCAGTGCTGAATGACAAAGGACGTTGTTTTTGAAACCGTCCTAGCCAAACATGAATAGCATCTCCCGTTACAGTTTTATCTTCCTTATATTCATCTTCTTCTTCATGCTTAAAAGTCTCACCACCTTTCTTACGCATCGCGTCAATAGCTTGAGCTACAATGTTGGGTATCAAATTCGTGATAGTTTGGCTAATCTTGTTTTCTACTTCTTCCTCAGACATTCCTTTTCTTTTCGGTGCCATCTAAGAATGAGATGAGGATATAACAGTTATGATTAGTACAAAGAATAAAAGAGAATTTTCAAAGTGGAAATAGAATACTATAGTGGAAAGAAAATCCTAACCCGAACGTCTACCCAAATCTCACAGGCCATAGCTTAGGACTAAAGTTTCTACAGGAGGGAACCTAAGCTATGATACCATCTGTAAAGACCCTAATCATACGAATGCCAATACTTATAAATAAAGGTAACTTAAAAGATAAATGAGCGTTATTCTTATTCGAATTCAAACCATAGTCCAAACCAAAGTTGACAAACTTATTCAAAAGTACTACTAAACCAAAATAAGCTAATAAATCTTGAAGGAAATCTCTAAGGCAAGGTGCTAAGTTCACTCCACTCTACACTCTTCCCTCGTTCCCAACGCCCCCTTGATTACCTGTCGTATAAGAAGGAAAACAAAGAATACGACTGAGCCAAAGCCCAGTGAACGGATATAACGAATAACGGAGTATAGTATGACATGCAAAAATTTAATTTCAAAACAAACTTATTTTCAAAATAACTTAGATTCAAAACAAAGTGCGAATATGTATAGATCCACAATACCATATGTCATGATGCAAATTTTATAAAATAATGCACTAAGAGTCAAAACAAATATGTAACAAAGTATCAAAATGAAATCATAGGGTAGCTACTCCACTAATCATCCATATCGATGACGTTTCGTATGACACTACGATGAACGCACACCGTCAAAACAAAATTCTAGGATCGATCCATACGCCTCCTATCAAAATATAATAATAAAGAGCTCGTACCAACTACCGGGTAATCAAAAGGAGACGCCGTAGATATAACAAATACACCGCTACGGTCGATGCCACGTTACCGGTGTCACAATAACGCGCCCATGAAACCTCCATGGATAGGTTACTCTTAGGCATATCTTAAGAAACCGTTTTAACCGACTTATTAATTATAAACGTTCAAATATTTTTAAAGTGACCAACAAACTTTAAATTATGTTTTAAAAAGGGTTAACGAAATGACTTAAATATTTTACAACAGACCAAACACATAAAATGTATATACATTGTATGTCGTATTATTTTAAAATCACGTGCCAACCCAACCATTCGGTCTAAATTTTGTCACGAGTTATGTTACATAATACTTTAGCACTTTACATATTAACAACTTAAACGGGACTAAACGGGACATGTAAAGCCACGTGGAATGAGGGACACGTGATACGAATCACTGTACCACTCGTCACACACACACACGTTCTTTACCGGGACGTTTCCAACCTTTTCGGGCTGTTTTCGGGCTGCTCGGGACTGTTTCAGGAGCTGAATTCGTGACAGTTTCCAGACAGCACTTTCGCGACAGTTTTAGGGTGTTTCGCGACACTTTCAGGCCATTTAGCGACACATTCAGGGCTTTTCGCGACAGTTTCTGAGCTGAATTTTTAGCTGAATTCTGGACTGTTTTGGTTGAGGTTTTAAGACACGAGTTTGACACAATTTCCAAATTCCAAAAGTATTATGATTCCTCAACTATTATACACAATTAGCAACCTCGTTAGTACATCCAAATGAGGAACACATAACACATTTCAAAGACTAATAAACAAACATTTTAAACAAGCATGTCATACAATAATAATTATACGATTTGAAACAAAGTTTTGAGAGGAAAGATTTACCGAAGCGATCCTAAAACCACTTAGAATATCCGTACCTTATGTTGAATGACGAAGTTCCAAGGACAACAAAATACCACCAAAGGAGACGATCACCGAGCCAAATCTAATGAATACACACGTATGAGTACAAAACGCATTCAAATAGGGAGTATGTAATATCCTTTATTAATAATATTTCCATATGATTCTTATGTGTTTGTTTCCACCTAAATAGTTTGTACTATCGTTTCATACTTAAATTGTAGTTTAGTAACCTACGTCGGTGATTAAACAATATAGTTAATAACTATCCTGTATAAACTATAATTTACTAAATCTTACTATATGTATGAAGATATATCCATATATCTAGTATCTAATTAGAATAAAAGTAGTTGTTTTATAAAAGATATCTTTATAGGTCATGTCTAATTAAGATATACATATATATCTTAAATAAATATCCCTGATGTATCCAACGTGTGTATATATATAGCTATACATGTGATATTAATTAAAATACTTCTATGAATATATATATTTTATAGAAGAAATATTTTAATTAACAAGAAATAATTAAAACTTGATATATTTATTCTAGTCTTATAGATAGACAGTGTCGATTAACATATTATAAAAGCTTAATTGATTTTATCAACTCACTGTCATTACCATGGCTCATGAGTTATAATTTTATAAGTACACTTTTTAATATTTAATAAAAAGTCAGTAGCACAAAAAAAATTGTACACCTAAACCCATTCATGTTATTATTTTGATTTCCTAGTTACATATAGGCTTTAAACACTCCATTACTAAATATGTGACTACCATTTGTTTAGGATTAATATTCACAAAAGATGCCCATTTTGCACTCAAAATCTTAACACTCATCTCTATAATAATTCATGTGATATGTAGTAATTCTACTAGTAAGTTGATTAACAAAGATAAACTAACTATACATCAATAACAAAGATAGTGATTAGTAATTACCTTTAAATCGTGTTCGTGGTAGAACAGAAACTAGACGCGAAAATATATTGTACTCTTCTTTGAATGTCTCTATATCATTCCTCTAAATCTTATGAGGGTTTGTAGTGAGTAATAGGGTTATCAACGAGGTGAAACTTTCATTTTGTTTGGTTTGGTTAAGAGTGTCAAATGATTATGTTTGTAGGATACATATAACTTAAAAAAAAAAGACTTATCCCCTACCCTTTTAATAAGTATTGGCCATGTAAATTCCATCTAACTGATGGGTTGCTTCTCATTTAATTTGATAGCACTAGTAACTTAGTTTGAGTTTTAGTAGAAAGTAATTTGACTAATATTTGCTAATCTTAATTAATTCATTTCTATCATGTTTAACTTTGTATAATCCATTTCTCACGCATCATAACTAGTTATGATGTTAAGCTAATTAATTTATTATCTAACTTATATTTCACTAATAACTTATGTATTAATCTTGTATATATTATTTATTTTAGGTTAAGTTATTATTAAAGTTTTAGTTTTATAGGATATTACAATAATGTTCTTTCTGATGACTCAAGTAGCGACGAATTGGAGGATGAGGAATACGTCAATGATTCTTTTGATCAGTTGGATAAGAATCGAGCAATTTATAGTGGTAACAAGCAACCAAACCAAACTAACGAAATACCTACAAATGCAAAGCAAACTGATGAGGGTCATGTGTCTGGAAAAAATGTCACGAATTCTCCTGTAAAGGAGGATGATAATAACAATGATAATGGGGACCAAAGTTGCAGTAGCCTCTCGAAACCTCCAGGTTGCAGCGGGCCTAAATTTTCGAATGGTATGCCGGTTTTCTCAACTGAATCAACTGGTAACAATAATACCCCAAATGCTAATGCAGATGAAACTCTTCTGGAAAAGTTGGATAGTTATATCACTTTTGGAAATTCTCTTGGGTATGATATGAAGGGATGTTAAAAGGACCTAAAAAAGTTGCTCAAAAGTTTAGGTGTTCATAACTCGATTTAATGAATACGCTATCTATAAATATCGGTGGAGGGGCGAAATTTTCATATAAACAAAAGTGGATTAGAAGCTTGTCTATTGAGCATAACATAGTAGTTTTGGGGATTCAAGAAACGAAGTTAACTCAACTTGATCTTTTTTCCGTTAAATCGTTTTGGGGAAACTCTAATTTTGGAGTGGCTTCTTCAAGTGCTCGAGGTCGCTCTGGAGGCTTGTTAACAATATGGGATCCATCTTGTTTTGTTAAAAAGCGTATTATTTCATTTGATAATTTCTTGATTGTTGAAGGATCTAGGAGTGGTTGTTTATCCTCCTGTTATCTTATTAACATTTATGCACCACAACAACGCTCCAAGAAACTTCTTTTATGGACATATTTGTCATCGTTCATTTCAAATCACGATGGTGAATTTTTGATCTTTGGCGATTTTAACGTGGTTAGAGCCCAACACGAGAGGGATGGGTCTGTTTTTTGTCACCTCACTGCACGTGATTTTAATAATTTTATTCACAATTCCAACTTGGTTGATATCCTGTTATGTGGTCGTAAGTTCACTCGTTCCAAAAAGTTTTGTAATAATAGAGCAAAACTAGATCGTTTCCTTATGTCAGATGCTTGTTTCAATGGTTGGCCTTCGATGACGGGACGAATTTTGACTAACCTTTGGTCAGATCACTACCCGATTATCCTCACAACGGACAATTCTAATTTTGGTCCTACACCGTTTAAAATCTTTAACTCTTGGTTTCTTATGGATGGCTTTGATAAGGTGGTTGTGGAGGCCTGTGATGAGTATGATGGGTTACATGCTTGTGGAAATTTAAACCCATTTGTTTACTTCAAAGAAAAGTTGAAACACATTAAAGCTAAGCTGAAGGTGTGGCACTCCGTCAAAAGGATTAACATAAATGAGAATCGTAAAAAGCTGCTGGAGGATATTGATGCCATTGATTTTGAACTAGACAATGGTGGTGACTCTTCCACTTTGTCTTCTCGTCATCGTGAAGCTGTTTGTAATCTCACCAAAATTTTCCAAGCTCGATGCTATGGATGTTGCTCAAAAAAAATAAAAAGCAGTGGGTTCAATTTGGTGATGAAAATTCGAATTTTTTTCATTCTTCGTTGAAAAGGAAAAGAAGAAAACTAGCGGTTCCGGGTATTATAAGCAATGGTGTATGGGTTAACGAGGCTACTGCCGTTAAGAACACTTTCTTGACTTTTTTTACTGACAAATTTATTAAAGTTGATTGTGTCAGAATCGCTACTCCAAGCCCCCATTTGCCCAAACTTCTGCCTTCTGTTGCCGAATCCATTGAGGTCCCTTTTAGTAGCGTGGAAATTAAACTTGCAGTGTGGAATTGTGGGGATGATAAAGCTCCAGGACCAGATGGTTTCTCCATTTGTTTTATTAAAAAATTTTGGTATCTTTTGGGTCATAATATTGACGAGCTCATTTGTAACTTTCATACTTCAGGCCACATACCGAAAGGTTGCAATTCTTCTTTTTTCACTTTGATTCCAAAAGTTGATAATCCTATGTACGTTAAGGATTACCGTCTGATTAGTCTAATTGGTATCCAATATAAGATTCTTGCCAAAGTCCTTGCTAACCGCCTAGCTGGTATAATCGATCTTCTTATCAGTCCCGAGCAAACGGGGTTTATCAAAGGTCGTCAAATCCTTGATGACCCTCTAATTATTAATGAAGTGATTGACTGGTGCAAACGTCGAAAGAAAAAAGCTATGCTTTTAAAGGTGGATTTTGAGAAAGCTTTTGATTCTATTAGTTGGGATTACATCTTTTTGATGCTCAAATTTATGGGGTTCGGTGATAGATGGATTATGTGGATCAAGTCCTGCCTTTCTTCCTCATATGCTTCTGTACTTGTCAATGGTTCTCCCACTTCTGAGTTTCATATCGGGCGAGGTTTAAGACAAGGCGATCCCTTATCTCCTTTTCTTTTCATTATCGGCATGGAAGGCCTCCATGTGGCAATTCAAGATACAATTGATTCTAGTCTGTTTGCAGGTATTAATGTTGGATGTCGAGATAATAGTTATCTTCTTTCGCATTGTTTTTACGCTGATGATGCTCTCTTCGTTGGAGCTTGGAATGATACTAATGTTCGCAATCTTATTACAATTCTTGCTTGCTACTATACGGTTTCAGGCCTACGTATTAATATTCAAAAGTCTAACATTTTCGGGATTGGTGTCAGTCAAGATGAAGTTACTCGTGTTGCCACCCTCATTGGTTGCACTTGTGACTCTACCCCTTTCAAGTTTTTGGGCCTTACGGTAGGCGCTAATATGAATCGTATTGTTAATTGGTCTCCCATTATAGATAAGGTTGAAAAAAGACTTGCCTCTTGGAAATCAACTCTTCTTTCATATGGTGGTAGACTTACTCTTGTGAAGTCTGTTTTAGGCACTCTTGGCACATTCTTTTTTTCGCTCTATAAAGCCCCCAAAAGTGTCTTAAATCGCATTGAGTCAATTCGGGCGAATTTCTTTTGGGGTGGCAATGTGGACGATTTTAAGATGCATTGGGTCAAATGGGCCAATATCATGAAATCAAAGGAGAAGGGTGGTCTAGGTGTGGTTAGCATGGACTCTCTCAACAAGACTCTTATATATAAATGGAGATGGAGATATGTCCACAATAAAGCATGGACTCTCTCATCGTCCCTTCCATGTGCTTGCTTGAACTCTTTTACATACTCAAATTTACGAGTCCAATAAAGAAAAACCGATAAAAGAATCTCGTCACACCCCAAGTCGACTTTTCGATAACCCAAAAAGAATTTGTTGTCAGCCAACGTGTCTCTTACGTTTCCTTTGCAATCAAAGATTCTAAACTTTACACGTGACACCATCCAAAGCGGATTTAAGTCCGAAATCGGATTGGCAGTGCAAATATTCCCACCGATCGATGCAACATTTCTTATTTGAGTTCCCGCAAACCACTTTATTTGTTACACGCTGACGTTTCATAAACGGGTCGCTCATCGATCACTTTTTTTAGAAAAGTTTGCAGCTCCGATAACCTAACCCCGACACCTATCTGTATACCGTCATCGTTAACGGTAAAAACGTTAAGTTCAGGTGCACATGGGTAACGGCTATGAAAACCAGGTAGTGAATTTTCTTTAATCTGGTTTCGATTGCAATTAACTTCCGTGTTTCTGACAACAAATTTCGCATCGGGGTATCGTGATGTTAACTCCAAAACATGTTTTAACGACAACGGCCTGTGCCATTTGATCGCAACAAAACTGTTTAAGCTTAAATATGATTTCTTTGTTTGAGTACGTACTGCCCTCAATTTCGTTGTAAGAAACTGCCTTATAACCGTTATAACAAACATCGGCTTGCTTGACGGTTTCTTTGTTGGGCTCATAAGAACATGGTTTACCAGTTGAAGGACATATAAACTGATCACCATCTTTAGGTTCTTGTAATGAGACAGAACCATTAGTATATGTTGGTGCATAATCCCGAGTTCTATTATGTAATACGTTCTATTAGTTTTGCATTTCGTATTTCAGTCATGTTTGAACATCGTCATTAATACTTCGTATGTGAATTGCTTAGTATAATGTCGTGAAATGGTTCAGAGCAGTTGGTTGGCTGCTCAGACCATCGACCGATGGTAGGGACTATCGGTCGAGGGACTCTCACCATCGGCCGTAGGTCTCAGACCACCGGCCGATGGTCACTGAAGATATATATATATATACGGGTTTTGTGGTTTATTGTAAGGTTACACACCAAAAAACCCTTTAGCCGTCGTATAACTCTGTGTCTATCATCCCAGACCAATCCCCAACCGAATACAAGGCTCTAGGCATCGATTATATCAACTAGTTGTTGGTTAGATTGATCCCGATAGTTAATTAAGTATTCGACTCGCCCTAGTTATCGTTTCCGCCGTTAATCTAGGTTAATACGTTTGATCTAAGGTCCAAAGTTCGTCTACAAAGTGGTATCAATTTCCTTATCATGATATTTACGCTTTGTTCGTGTGATCATCTCTATCTAGAGTTAGGTCAATAAAGTCTACTAACACATTATCAATCATCCTGTATTACTTGTTTTATACAACTTACATGTCGGTTCAGTATTGCAATCACTTCCCCTCAAACATAATAAGCAACTCATTTTCAGGTTTTTCGATTTTTATGGATTTTCCATTTTTCAATTTTTATTTGTTTTTCGGTTTTTCTATTTTTTTTATGGCTTTTTGATTTTCTCTGTACAAACGCATAAATTTATCTAAAAACATAAACAAACATGCAGAAATATCAGCAAAGCTAAACTATCATGCAAATGAAATCATGGAAAGGTTTACAGCGGTTGAGGGTAGTCACCTACTTATCACTGAATATGTACTGAGAAATGGTTGTTCAGAAACTCAACAGACGGTTGAGGTCTCCCCTACTATGATTTATACTCGGTAGCAAAAGGATAATTTTGTGAGTCCCCAAGGTGAGCATACTTTGTCTAGGATGCATACTTGTTTCTATTTACCTTTATTACTTGGACCGAAATCCAACAACGTACATATCGGATACCCAAAGGGAGGTGTTTTATCTTGAAGGGTTGAGAAGTGCAGTCTTGTATCACAGACATAGAATGATGTGTATATTGCAATGTCATCGGGTTCTAGATTTCAATATCAGAAGATTGGTTTTTCGTGAAGTTACTACTAACGTCAAAGACAGTAGTGCATCATCATCATGTATAGTTGTATTTACTTATTTATTTTGTTTGTTTTATTTATGGAGAAAAGGCAACATCAAAAAAAAAAAAAAAAAAAAATTGCAAGTGATGGTTTGTTTATGTTTATTCATTTAAGGTTGTAAATAATTTGATGCGCCACCTAGCTGCAAGAGCATCATGGATCAAGAATTGAACAAAGCTTCAGAGATTCCTCGGTTTTCTATGTCTGCGACAACATATATTCCAATCGGAGACTTATTATGAACATTTTAGTTATCTACATCCGAGGGGGAGAATTTATCAGATCATCAGATATAGAGAACTTAAATCATTCAGTTCAACTTACATTTGGTGATATGTACTTCTTTTGTCTGTGGTCTGGGATTGTGCATATTGACCTGGATAGATAGAATATCTTCTGGAGGATATCTTAGCGTTCCATCACTTAAATATATGTATCACTACCATCCATCCAACATCATACATCATACGATTTCCGTTTAAGTATGGGGTTTATAGCGGCCGGTATGCGTCTTTTCAAAGTATGCAATAAATTTGAGATTCACAAGGTTATCTGAAACGAAAAGTGTAAGTTTAAGGTAGAAGCTCATGGCTGACAGGGTTGCTAGAAACATCGTGAGATGGTTCTGTTCAATCAAATTGAAAGTACATTGATGTGATAAGAGGACAGCGTCAACATGTTGTGCTCAATTGTTCTACCTGAAACATCGTGCGATCTCAAATGAGGACTGACTTCGTGATCAAAGTCTAACATTGAAAAGTGTTAAGGTAATTAATATAACGTGATCATCGAAGTCGGGGTGAGAGTTGATAAATGTATACTGATATATTTGAAAGTTGTTCTGTATATGCTTTATCAAATAAGTTAATGAACTGTGAAAAACATGTCAATGTAGTTCAGTTCTGATCCCCGAATCAAAAGATTTAATCAATTTGATATATCAACTCACAAAAAGATGTGCTATTCTACTTGAAGTGTGATTCATGATAAGCAGTTTTTCTTGTACTTATGTCGATAACATCATGCATTTGTTAATGGTAATGTTTAATGAAACTGATGTTAGAAGTTAATTCACTACAGATATAAAAGGTTAAATGTTACTGATTACGTCTGTTATAATATTGCTAATCATGACACACTGGGTCTTGTACAGTTATTTGCTTTGTGTATTTGCATGAGCATGCATATCTGAGATTGTTTGCATTTATAGATTAGTTGCATGAGCATTTTCGTTTATGGTTTAAGCCAAACAACTCAGTTCTCGGAAAGGTTTACTGTGAAAGGAATCCAATGTTTTTCATTAAATTTGAAAACAAGTTGTTTATAGCTTAAAGGAACAAAGCGTGTCTGACTTATACCGTGGAGATCAGTCCCAGGGGGAGTAAATGTGATAAAAGAAGTATGGTTAGGGTTAAGTTTTAAAGTTTTCTCAAAAGCCCAGACCAACGGCCGACTGTAACTACGTCCGGCCGATGGACAAAGACACTCGACCGAGTGTCAAGACCCTCGGGCCGAAGGATTAGACCATCGGCCGATGGTCACTGACAGGATATAAAAAGACCCAGAGTCGAACGGGTCAGTCACTTGGTGCAATTTGGAGTGATTTTACCCTAATTTTTCAAGCTAAGAGGAAAGGAGTTTTTGTCCGTGTGTTTTACTCACCTTTTTACTGTGATTCTAGCGCCACAAACGAGGTAATCTAACTCGATTTCATTTAGTTTAAGTCTTTGATTTTGTGTTCGAACTTAGATTTTTCAATCGATTGATTTTTGCTCGTTATCTGATCAAATTGTTGATATACATGTGTTAATCGGCCCCTTTAGCATCTATTGTGACCGTAATCCAAGCCAGAAACCTCAGATTGATCGAATTGGGGTTTTTAATCAAACAGATCTGATGAACTACCTCCGGCCGATGGTCTCTGACCATCGACCGATGGTGTATCACACTCGGCCGGATGACACTTCACTCGGCCGTAGGTCCTAAATTGATAGGTTTGTAGATGTGCTTTAGACCAACTGCCATAGGTCTAGACCATCGGACCGATGGTCCAGTCCATCGACCGATGGTCACTTGATTAAACCGATGGTAGATTTTTGTATTAAATTTAATTGATATTTTTTGGTCTCTGGTAATTTCTGCTGTGCTTATCTAATGCTAGTGCTTGTAGTCTGTATTAGGATGTCAGGTGGATCCTTTGTTGGGCAATGGATGTTTAACATTGACCGTAGGAGAATTCTAGCTAGTAGACGACCCATTTTAGTGGAACAAAAGGTCATTGCTACTCGACAGACCTATAGTCTTTGGGAACAAATTGGATGTCAAGCATTCTTAGACATTGGGGATTACTACTGTCCTGAATTACTGTGGGAATTTTATGCCAATGTTGCCTTAGAAGATGGTAAGAAGAAGTTTGTGCACTCAGGCCTATTTGACCATCAGTTTAAGTGGACTATGGAGGAATTTTCAAACCTATTGAATGTCCCGCACACTGGGGTTAAAATTTTGTATCCTAGCAAAGATATACGAAAGATTCCCAACAGATTCAGACTATCTGACATAGTTGCAAGGTTATGCAAGCCAGGGAAAGTAGTTAATGCAGGTAGGGTTGAAATTAGTGATGACGAGGTATCACAACAACATGAGATACACTTGAGAATCATCAAAAGGAATGTGACCTTTAGGAAAGAAGGAGATAATTTGTTGTCAGGTACTGAAGCTATGTTTTTGTATTGCCTGCTAGAAGGTATTCAAGTGAATATGGGCCATTTTCTCATTCATGTGATGAAAGATTTTCTTGAGATGGAAGAACCATTTCCATACGCAGCTTTACTATATACCTTGTTTGAGAAACTTGGTGTAATTCAACATGAGGAAAAGCTAGTGCCAGAGGATTCCATTATGGGATGAATGATTCTGAATTTATGTTTATGTGTTTGTTTATTTTCAGCTTGTTATGTAATTTGATAATGCTAGCTTGTTAGCATTAATACACTATTCTATGTCTGTATTAATTCTACTTCGGACATGTAATCGTGTAACTGAGATCCTGATCAATTAGTCTTTATAATGTAATATCTTCTGTGATGATCATTTTGTGATATTGTCTTTGTGATGATGATTTGAATTGTGTTTGCAGTTATTTTCATAATGTCAGGTGTTCAAGCTGATCCAGAAAACATTGCACATGAATCCGATACTGAGTCATCGGGAGGTCCATTTTCTATTGATCTTCCAGGATTGAAAGCTAACAGTGGCTCTAATCTCACTGCATGTCTAAATGAGAAAGGTCCTAATGCTGGTAAGTACAAGGGGGCAATTGAGTTTCTGAAACGTTCAAGAGTATTTGCAGCTATCTCTATGCCTTGTACAGCATATTACTCACATCAGAGAGAGTTCTGGGAACGTGCAAGAGTTGAGACTGTAGATGATAGGAAGGTAATTATAAGTACTGTTTGTGGTCAGGAAATTCAGATTTCTGAAGATACAATTCGAAACACTTTCTTGTTTGAGGACGAGGAGAATGTGACGAGCAAGTCATATCTGATTTATCCAAGGTTCCTACAAATTATGATCAACCAGCAAACTGTTAATTTGCCAAGATTGAGGAAAGATGCCATTGATTTGAAACACATGACAGATCTTACGTTCAACCGATTGAATCAGATGAAAAGTGCTAGTGATGGCAAGCTGGTGTGTCATCTTGCTCGAGAGGATTATCGGTGTCCATCAGGTAAGAAGTGGAGAAACGAAAACAGTTTATCTGATCGAGAGCCTGATTTTGAGGTAGCTAACAGTGATGAAGAAGTTGATCAACCTGTGAATACTCAAGCAGCAGGTGGTTCTGCTACAGAAGGTTTAGTTGATGAGATTGGTGATATTAATCCTGATGTTGGTGAAGAAACCACAAGGGGATCAAAAAGAAGAATGGTTGAAGATGAGAGTTCTCAGGTTTCAACTAAGCTAAAATTGAAAAGAAGGTTCAAGTTGGTTTATAAAGATGTTGGCAGATCTGCTGCTGGTGCTACCCTAGGAACACCGCCCGCTCAGACTCAAGGACAACAAACTTCACAACAACAACGTCCGTCAATGCAACAGTCACCACCCGTGGTTCAACAGGTTTCTCAAGAGACTGTTTCTACTCCAATTCCTAGTGCTCCATCACGTACAGGGGGAGAAGGAGGTGTTAGCTCATCTACTCTTCAGAATTTGAATGATTTATATGTTCAAGCGATGGCTGACAACCTGAGGTTGAGAAAGGAAATGGATGAGAAGGTTGAGAATTTGAAGGAAGAGAATTGTGTGAAGTCCGAGGACGTTACTCGGTTAAGTATGCAAGTTGAATTGCTTCAGAAGAAGGTTGGTGATCAGTCGTTGTTATTGACTGATGCAAAAAGAGAGGTTTCTCAAGCTAGGAAGTTGGCTGAATCTGCTCTAGCAAAGGTTACAGCTTGGGAAGAAAAGTTTTATTTGATTGAATTGCCCGAGGGAGAGACTGATAATCAAATGGTGGAGGCACCTGGTTCCTCCAAAGCTACAGCACTGTCAGTAATTCCTCTTAAAATTGATTATAGTTTTAGTGATTTCTTTTCTAAACAGGATGAGCTCAAGCATTCTGTTGTTTATGATGATTTAGAAGAGGGAGAGATCCTTCACAACTTCACTAGAGCTGAGCTGGACGAAATGGTGCGTCTAGAGCAAGAAGAAGCTAAAGCTGCTGACACACAGTCCGATGATCCTCCATCAGAGGATGATTCTTTTGGGCCTGAGATTTCTGAAGATCTTGATGATCGGGATGTTGATGATTTAGTTGAGGATGTTACTCATGAAGATTTTCCTACATATCAAAATGATGAGAATGAGGATCTTCCGGGTTTTGAGGAGTTGTTTAGAATTGATGATGAGATTTTGAATAGAATGTGTAAAGAGAAGGAAAGGACAGAGGTTTTGCCTGAAGGTTTCTTGCCGGTTAAGTATAATGATGAAGTTGTCGAGAAGTTAGAAGCTGATTGGCCTGATATATTGAGAATCAGGAAGTACTGTGAGAAACCGAAGCTTGAGCCAAAGTATTTGAAGATGATTAATTTGAGAAAGAGTGCGAAAGGAAGAATTCTTGCCTGGGCGTACATTGAAGAATTCAACATGTTTGCGATTAAGAGAGAGTTTGGTGTTGATTATATTAAACATGGTCACGAATTCAAATCACTGCCGTATTTTGAGCTAATGCAGATTGCCAGGTTAAGAGTGTTATATTGTGGATTTGGTGATCGATCTTCGTTGCTGGTGAAGAAGATCCGAATTACTTTTAATTCAAAGAATTGGGAAGGTTTTAGGCCACAATTTCCTAGGATTAGTTTCAAGGTTAATCCTAGAACTGGTGAATCTCGAAGGATTGTGAAGTATAAGCGAGCAAAGACTATGAAGAAGGTACCTTTAAGGAAGTTACCGCAGAATTGGAGTCAGAGATTCAGATGGTGGTTTTATGATGACCGTTCAGAAGAAGCTGTGATTGTTTTGGATAAGCTGAAAGAAGATGATATTGATTGCATTCGTGTGTTGGATCCGATTTGGTTAAGAAACTGTACCGAGGCTGATATTTTTACATTGTATTACAATCGTATGCTCTATCGTCGTGAGAACAGGGTACAGGCTGAACAGTATGTGAAAGTAGCTAAGCTGTGCTACTTGAACAGCATGGTAATCGATCCGTACGAATGAAGGAAATAATGACTGAAGATTTTTGAAATAGAACTAGGTCTTAGGGGGAGTTTGTTGGTGCATAATCCCGAGTTCTATTATGTAATACGTTCTATTAGTTTTGCATTTCGTATTTCAGTCATGTTTGAACATCGTCATTAATACTTCGTATGTGAATTGCTTAGTATAATGCCGTGAAATGGTTCAGAGCAGTTGGTTGGCTGCTCAGACCATCGACCGATGGTAGGGACTATCGGTCGAGGGACTCTCACCATCGGCCGTAGGTCTCAGACCACCGGCCGATGGTCACTGAAGATATATATATATATATATATATATATATATATATATATATATATATATATATATATATATATATATATATATATATACGGGTTTTGTGGTTTATTGTAAGGTTACACACCAAAAAACCCTTTAGCCGTCGTATAACTCTGTGTCTATCGTCCCAGACCAATCCCCAACCGAATACAAGGCTTTAGGCATCGATTATATCAACTAGTTGTTGGTTAGATTGATCCCGATAGTTAATTAAGTATTCGACTCGCCCTAGTTATCGTTTCCGCCGTTAATCTAGGTTAATACGTTTGATCTAAGGTCCAAAGTTCGTCTACAGTATATAATAAATCATTAGTTTTAGCAAAGACACGAAACGCATCGAGAATTGGTCGATAACCAGTACATCGACACAAATTTCCAGCTAAACTTTCTTCCATCTGTTCTTCTTCAGTAGGTGGAGTTTTGCTAGACCGTAATAATGCGTACATCGACATGATAAATCCCGGTGTACAAAATCCACATTGGGACCCATGACGACTTGCTAATGATTCCTGCATATACTTACAAAGATTATATATTAAATAGACAAAATTTTGTATCAAACAACACAGCTGAAAGATACAAAATATAGAAATACATAGATAAGGGTTGAATACTTCTATGTTGCATCAAAGTCAACAGGATTCTCAGCATTAATAGTATCAAAATCAACTTTTTTAAGAAAAGTAACACGTTGATATCGTTAATTAGCGTTTTATAATGAAGAGTGGAATATGATTTGTGAGAAGTCATTGTTATGTTTTGTAAAACAAATAGTTTATCTGGATACTTGTCTGATTTGGAGAGAATGGGAAAGCATATAGACCCATTTATCATAAGTAGTTATTATTATTTTTTTTTTTATTTATTTTTTTTTTTTTGCCAGATTTAAATATAATACGAAGTTTGTGTTTAACTCTAGGTTAAGGATTTATTTGTATGAGTTATCTGAAATTTAAAGATTTTAAAGAGTTTGAATTAGGGTTTGTGTGTTAATTAGTTACGCTGGAATTTTAGTAGTACTTGAATTGTCACCCCCTTTATAATCTCCTCCTGCAGTACATGTACATATATGATAATGGTCTAATTATTCACATATTAATTATTAATTTACCATAACATACCTCAAAGAATCCCCCAGTTTTCACAAGCATCATTAATCCATCTACATGGTAGCATCTCCCTGTACCATTCAGTTTCTCACATTAAATATAAATTAAATGGATTAATGATGACTTTTAATAATGGTATTTCTAACTTGTTCACTCTTGTTTTGTTGATGTTATTAAATATGTATAAAATGATTTTCGTGCTATGGATTTGTTATCAGGTGCGAGAATGCTAATTCGACTCTTGATTGCGATATTATCGAGACAAGTAGTTTAAAAGGCTACCAACAACATATCACTGGCAGCTAGAAGGGTATCATCAAACTTAAGGCATAACTTAACCAAGTAGAGATATTGGTGCTATCTAATAGCCAGTTTATATATAGCATGTGTTTTGATAAAAATACCAGGTTGATGACTGCCTTAGCCTTACGGTCGTATTCATTTCTCATGACAGATTTGTAAAGCAATGTTTCTTGGTCTTGGTAGTTGCTAGCAAAATCGATAGGTCCTTTACAAGTCTTAAAAAGCAAACACCATAACATAATAGTAATGTTTAGATATTTATGTGTTGAGCCGACCAACTTGTTTCAACCTGAGCTACAGATTACCCATTTGAGCCCTGCTTTGACCCGTTATGAAACATGAAGAAACTTACAGAATCACAATCACGATCACTATCAAGGAAGATATCATGAACATTAATGAAATTGAAGGATGTTTCTCCCTTCGTCCACAATGTTGATCTTGATCTGCTATAAAAAGTTGCCTTCTTGGGTGAAATTGTGGATGCAAGTGCTTCCCTATTGGCAACAAATGTGAGCTTAAGGTTTCTAGAGTTAGAGTATGATATACACTAATTGTACGTAGTTTTTTTTTTTTTTTTTTTTTTTCGGCGAAAATAACGAAAACTTTTATAAAAACATAAGACGTTTTCAAAAAGAAAACTAACTCAACAAGAAATACAAGGGATGAGGCTCGTACCTAGAAATCGGCTAACAAAACGAACTATCTAAACTGAGCCTCACCTAAACTAAATGCTTCGAAACCAAACTTAAAATAAACGAATACGACTAATTACCAATACAAAAGAAAGTTGTGACCCATGAAACCGAACATATATAGAACTCAAATGTCCTTAATGAACACGCCAAACCTTTCCATTTCCGCACCTCGAACAATTATACGTAGTTGATGAGCAATAGCTTTTAATGTTAGCATGACGTCATAAGTTATTTATTTTTAAATAGTTTAAGGTATAAAGTGCAATCATTTTCTGTCACAACACATGAGCCATTTCTCGTTCATTATAATCCACAAATAAAGGCTCACTAAAACACAAATACACAATAAGCTACGGTGAATTTTTTTCAATCCACAAATAAAGGCTCACTAAAACACAAATACACAATAAGCTACGGTGAATTTTTTTCATTCGATGTTTTAAAAACTTCAAGCTAAAAGAGAAAGCAAAAAGTAAGTGATTCTTTAATTTGATTTGTTTTATTTGCTATCCTACAATACAAAAGATACAAGTTGAAAATAATCAAAAATATATATGGGATAAATTATCAGACTCCGTTCATACATCCTTTACCCTTGAATCCACCCAAGGTGCCTTCCGCACATCGCGTTGCGTGGGTAGCGGAGTGCAAGTGATTCCCTATTGGCAACAAATGCGAGCTTAAGGTTTCTAGAGTTAGAGTATGATATACACTAATTGTACGTAGTTTTTTTTTTTTTTTTTCCGGCGAAAATAACGAAAACTTTTATAAAAACATAAGACGTTTTCAAAAAGAAAACGAACTCAACAAGAAATACAAGGGATGAGGCTCGTACCTAGAAATCGGCTAACAAAACGAACTATCTAAACTGAGCCTCACCTAAACTAAATGCTTCGAAACCAAACTTAAAATAAACGAATACGACTAATTACCAATACAAAAGAAAGTTGTGACCCATGAAACCGAACATATATAGAACTCAAATGTCCTTAATGAACACGCCAAACCTTTCCATTTCCGCACCTCGAACAATTGTACGTAGTTGATGAGCAATAGCTTTTAATGTTAGCATGACGTCATAAGTTATTTATTTTTAAATAGTTTAAGGTATAAAGTGCAATCATTTTCTGTCACAACACATGAGCCATTTCTCGTTCATTATAATCCACAAATAAAGGCTCACTAAAACACAAATACACAATAAGCTACGGTGAATTTTTTTCAATCCACAAATAAAGGCTCACTAAAACACAAATACACAATAAGCTACGGTGAATTTTTTTCATTCGATGTTTTAAAAACTTCAAGCTAAAAGAGAAAGCAAAAAGTAAGTGATTCTTTAATTTGATTTGTTTTATTTGCTATCCTACAATACAAAAGATACAAGTTGAAAATAATCAAAAATATATATGGGATAAATTATCAGACTCCGTTCATACATCCTTTACCCTTGAATCCACCCAAGGTGCCTTCCGCACATCGCGTTGCGTGGGTAGCGGAGGAGGGAGCTAGAAGGGGGGGGGGGGGGGGGGGGGGTTTACCGCCCATTCCCTCGGATAGTAGACTTGTTATCAACTTATCATAGCCTTAGGTTGCGTTTGGTTATATGTCTAGATATAGAACAAGCATAAGATAATTAGACTATACTGTATTTGTATTTATTGATATAATTTTAATATCTACTAATAACAACCAAAAAGTTGGTCGTTTCATTCCCAACCATTTGTGTTTTGGCCAATGAAGGCTTTTGTCATATACCCAATAATTTAGGGGTAAAATTTGTAAGTTTTTTGGGTAAATGCTATAATTTAAGGGACTAAAATTTACCTCTACACTTTTTTATAATAATAACTAAATAAACTCACCCAATATTTTTTTTAGGGATTTATCTTTTTTCCCGTCGCGAGTTAGGTTTCTCCGTCACCATCGTTCAACTCGAAATAATTTTACGAAAAAAAACAACTAATTATTTTCAAAACGGAGCTTTTTTTATTTTGGATAAATTATACTTCGTATGTGTATATATATAATTTTATCAAATGGATGACTATAGTAAGTGGTAAGTTCATGAGTTTGTAAGGGAAAATACTTGGGTTCGAGTCCTCCTAATATTTTCTTTCTTTTTACGTAGTCATTTTGTACATAAATATCGTCTGATACTAAAAACGGGTATCAAACAACGTATATCTAAATGAAACCGCAGCAACGCGCGGTTCAAACTTTCTCTAGTTTTAAAGATTGCTAGGTAATTTTGACATTCAAATTTAATAATATTAAACTTCCTCTTGCTCGAATCCAAGTAATATTTCTCATATATAGTCAACAAGTTATAGGGTTAGTCGCGCGTTGCGGCAACGGACCCCCTACTTTTTTTTTATTTAATATAATCCATCAGTTTTGCATTATACACAACTTATATTTTAAATTAAATACTTAAACGTTAATAATCCTAAAAAATCAAATAGAAAATATGTTTCAAATCAATAATTTAAATATTCTTGTTATTTAATAGTAAAGTATGAGAGTAAAAAAAAATGCAAAGAAAAAAAAGTAAAATAAAATAGTTTAAATAAAATATTAAAAAAAAGTAGACAGAAAAGAATAAAAGAAGGCATATAAAAAAGAATTTAAAAATAAAAGAATGGGAGTAGGATGATTGAGTTAAAAAAAAATAAAATAAAAAATAAAAAAAAGGGATGTACTATGAAAACTCGAAAGAATGTATCAATGAGTAAAAAGAGTAAAAAAGAGAAAAATGAGAGGGGTTAGCTTGAAAACTTTATAAAAAGAGAATTCCAATAGGGAAGGATTAGCTGGGACTCAAACCCAGAACCGCTCGATCAACATCACATGCTTCAAACCACTGTTCCATTCTTACATTTGTTATACTGTTGCAATATTAAATATTTAAAGTTTAAAACTGATGTGCGTAGAGGTGTATACGAAATAGCTTATATTTTACTACGAAATACTATTAAAAACAATATAATTTTACACAAGTTATTTATTTATTTATAGAGTGGATATACCTAAACCTTGCTACAACACTTATAGGCAGTGTACCTAATCGTACAGTAGTGTAGTTTTTAGTAAGTCCGGTTCGTTCCACAGGGAGCTAGCCAAGTTTAACGCTATATTTTTAAAAACTATATTTGTATATAAATATATTTGGTTATAAGTAGTATTATTATTATAAAAGAGGTTTTTACCGTTTAATTACCGGTTTGTCGATTTTAAAACTTTAGTTGCAGTTAATACCTAATGTAAAATATTAAAAATAAAACTTAATTTAAAGAGTAAAGTAAATAACAATAATTTAAGTGCGATAAATTAAAGTGCGATAAATAAAATGACAATAAATAAAATTGCGATAATTAAAAAGTGCAATAATTAAAATGACAATAAATTAAAGTGCGATAATTAAAAGTGCAATTAAATATGAAATAAAGGAATTATGCTTATTTAAACTTCCGTAATCATGATGTTTGACGTGTTAATTTTAGTTTATTACCATGAGTTAATTGTCCTTTGTCCTGGATTATTCAATATGTCCGTCTGGTTTTTGTCCATAACAGTCCATCAGTCATAAATATAAAGTGCGAGTGTCCTCATCAAATTATTCTTATATCCGAAGTCAAATATTCCAACTAATTGGGGACTTAAACTATAATTATACCAATTTTCCTTGTATATAATTCACCCCTGTTTTAATAAGTCCATTGATTATTAATCCATTTCCGTGTCCGGTTAAATGAACGATTATTAGTACTTATAAATATCCCGCCCATCGTGCCCGATCGAGTGTATATGGTTATTTATAGGTACGTCCAATTGTAAATCTTTATATTAAATTAACAAACTATCATTTAATTAAACAAATATAAAGCCCATTAATAGCCCATAGTCTAATTTCCACAAGTGTCGTTCTTTTGTCCAAACCCCAATTATGGTACAAAGTCCAATTACCCCGTCTTAATATTTTAGCCCAACATCATGATTACTTCGGTTTAAATAAGCATAATAATAACTTAGCTACGAGACATTAATTTAAAAAGGTTGAACATAACTTACAATGATTAATAATAGCGTAGCGTTACACGGACAGAATTTCGACTTACACACTTACAACATTCGCTAACATACCCTTATTATTATTAAAATTAATATATATATATATATATATATATATATATATATATATATATATATATATATATATATATATATATATATATATATATATATATAGATTACGTTGAGAGATAGAGAAGAGAAAAAGATGTAAACATTCGACCGAAAATGCTGAAATTTATAGATGTGGCCAGGCATCTGCTGCCATGCGATCGCATGGATTTTTCACTTCCAGGCCATGCGATCGCATGGCCTGCTTTTCCAGCTCACATTGATTTGTTTTCTTGTTTGCCGACGGTTTTATTAAATAATATAATATATATATAATTTTAAGAATTAATTATATATTATATTATATTCATGTGCATAGTTGACTTGTAATTTTTAGTCCGTTGCATAGAGCATTGAGAGTTGACTCTGGTCCCGGTTCCGGATTTTCGAACGTCCTTGCGTACAATTTAATATCTTGTGCTTTGCGTTTTGCGCCTTGTACTCTTGTAATTTTGAGACGTTTCTCATCAATAATTTGAACCATTTTGATTGTACTTTGTACTTTTTAGCTTTTTGGTCGTTTGCGTCTTCAATTCATCGAATCTGTCTTTTGTCTTCACCTTTTATTATTTAAACGAATATCACTTGTAAATAGAACAATTGCAACTAAAATCTTGTCTTTCTTGAGGGATAATGCTATGAAATATATGTTCGTTTTTAGCATTATCAAATATTTCCACACTTGAGCGTTGCTTGTCCTCAAGCAATATAGTCTTGAAATACTAGAATCACTTCTTTATTCTTCACACTTTGTACATCAGTGATTTCTATATGGCGGTATGAACATTGGTAGTAACGATGTGGTTTACAGTCCCACATGACTATGAAAATTTAGATCCTTTAGTAAATTGAATCTTTATGAAAACATTTGATCTTTTGAAAATTTAATCTAGCTTTTACCCTAGATAAGTTTTCCGGAATAACCCTTCACCGGTGTTTGCAAATTGTTTTTGTGGGTTTGGTGGGTTTCAGATTTGAAAATTTTAGCTCAAAACTTGAGGTTTTGTGTCACCCACTTGCTAACCTTGTATTGGGAAAGCAACACGTCCAGTATACTTGCTCCGTATATTACCTTTAAGTAAACTACCGTCCGGTTGTAAAGGAAATCGTTGAACAAGCAACTGTTAAGGCAATGTCCCGTGACATGCTTTTGATTATGGTCTATAACGTGTCGGATGCAATTACTATCTTTTGTAGGAGCAATAGTAAAGATCACCCTATAATTTTTCGGTCTGGCACAAGGTCCTGTCTTTGACCATGCTATGCAACCACCGTTCTTACGATTGACACCCGATTTGGTTCAGGTGACCTAATGAATTCCAGGTGAATTCTTAGGATTTTACGTTCAATGGTAATGAACGCATTAAAAATGGATTTTCAGAAAACAAATCGGTTTATAATTTTGATCAAAATATTTTCTCGTTCAAGCTCGAGTTTAGATATCATCGAATTCCATGAGTTTGTAATTCTCAATCTTTAAAAGTCAATCTCAAGGATTGAGTAATATCAGTCTTAAAAGCTGATTTTTGATCTTTAATGAGATTATCCTTTCTGGGAATCTGATTCATTAGTCTTATCAAGCTAATTTGCACGGCGCCCTCCCCATTTTACGAGACAGATCAGCTTACACGGCGCCCTCCCCATTTTACGAGACAGATCCTCTCATGGTTAGGATAAGTCTGACCACTTGGCGACCCTGTTTGATGCTGAGGTCCGTGGATTTCCAGCTGATTTTCGAGAAAACTTTTCAAGATTTTTCGTAGACTCTACAACTGGTCTGGACGACAACTTCCTGACCTAAATCAAGAAGCGCGTGTCTTTTTCGGAAGACTTTACTTCCTTTTAATGATGGAATTGATTCATCTTGTAGATCCATCTTTCTTTCAAATATATTACAATTTACCGGGTAAAACGGTTAATTTTGTCCAAAACAAAAGTATCTTCAATTATTTGTACAAAAATATGTGATATATGTTTTAAATAACTTGGTAACTTTTATTTTCCTTTCTTTGCCTTTTTATTGTCCTCTATTCCATTTTAAATGAATTCTAACATTTTAAGTTGTTTCTCAATTTATGTCCTTTACGAGGTAACAATAATTTCGGTGTTAACACCTAGTTTTATCGCTCATAAATATGTATAAACATGATTTTGAGTTCATTTAATTGAAAATTTTGAAAATTTTTACTAGAATTGGGTAGTCAGTATATAAGACTAGGGCTGTTCTTTATTATCAGAGAGCACTAGATTCTAATACAACTACTGCGTTACTAGTATTTTTAATGGTAACCAAGTGTTTAAATTAAAAATCCGAAAGAATTTAACCCCTTCCCACACTTAAAATCTTTCAATGCCCTCATTTGCAAGAAATCAGTAATAATTTAAATTATTGAGGGTGATTAGCGTAGAAAAATGATTAAATTTTACCAAAGTTTCCAAACATATTGGCGTTTGTTTGCTGAATGATAAATGGAGCACATCATTTATTCATTCCGTCTTGTTGTTACATTTGTTTTTCGTTTTGTCGTCAAAATTAGTAGCTTTTGCTGAACTTAATGTCAGTCTTTGAAAATGCGCTGTTTTACCCTGTTTGTGTACAACTGACAAAATACATACATAAAAATAATAACATGCATGGTAAATTGAAATGGAACTTAACATCTCACTTTCAAATCAAATATGAAATATTAGTACAACATAATAAAAATATTAAACATTACATTAAAAGTATCACAATATAATATGTTTAAACATAAATAAATAAAAATAATAAAAAGATAAATACAAATTACCAACGGGAACTATATCAATCTGGATAGGGGTTCCAGTTCATGCCATCGGGCGGGTTCCATGGTTGGTTATAGGTGTACTGATAGGCCTGGTTACGGTCATAGAGAGTAAATGGTGGTCGCATATCGGGCTGGTGTGGAGGATAGTAAGCAGGTCGGGTCGGTACGTAGTGATCCTGAGGTGATAGCTGGCTCATAATCTGATGCTGATGATAGTTCCATCTATCATGCTGTCTTTGCCTAGAATGCTCGTACACATCCTGGGCGTGCCACTGCTCGTACCGACTATGTCTATCCTCATTTGTCATTTCTACTTCATCTATACGCTGGTAGACGTCAGTCATAGCCTCCCTAATGACATCCCTAATGTCATCTACTTCCTCCATTTTCTCATCTGAACCTCTCTCTACCTGAGGATGACTACCATCATATGGTATTGCCTGATTGCGTCTGCTTTTCAATACCTTAGCACCCTGATAGACCTTCAATCCTAAAGTATCATCCTGTTCCCTACATACCATAAGTGGACCCCCTTGATCCCTATCTACACCCAAATACTCTCCAATGAAAGTAACAAAAATACCTCCTCCTATTATTCCCCCGTCCTGTATTCTGGCTACCACTTTGGACAGATAAAAACCAACACAGTAGGGGATATTAACAAAGCTTCTAGTGTTTCGAATACACTTAAGGTAAAATAAGTCGTGTAAGGTCATCTTCTCCTTGTTTTTACCTCTTTGTGTAATCGAATTAGCTAAAAATATATGTATAATACGTAGCTCTGCTTTGTTAATATCTAAATAGGAGTGTCTTCCTCCCAGCAAAAAACATTATAATTTGACATACGCCTCCAGACGGCGTTCGCGTCAAAATTCCTATCTACCCGCTCCCCATGATAAATCAAATTTGTACAATCGGGTAGTAGTAATTCACCAGGAGTGTAAATCTATAAAGCCCTGGCCATGTCCAGCATGTACATCCTGTACATCCTACGGCCAAGTATAAATCTAAGAAAACTTCTATCATCTAACCTATCTACATCCGCATTAAGTGAAATAGTACTCCTAACCTCAACGCACCACTCTTTATATACAGGCCTACGAATGATGAATAAACGTTCCCAATCGGAAAAAGAAGAGTTGCCATACCTTTGGATCAGATGCAGTCTAACTGAGTTAACTAGTTGGACCCTTTTCAAAGGCTCCCAATCGATTACCCTTGGCACTTCTACATTTTTCGTTATCAGTTTAAATTTGTTACTTTGATACGTCAGGTAATCTCTCCAACTTCGATCAAATCTCAAATTAGGATGCAACTGTTCTTCATGAATCGTTGGGTGTGCTATTATCGGATGAATTGGAAATTGTACGTAGGCATTAAGATATTCTTGCTGCGGATCATAATATGGTACGTGTTGATCAGGTTGTTGTTGTTCCTGTTGTTGCTCCGGTTCATTTGCATTTCTGGTTCAGGTTCTGGAGTAGGTTGTCTAGATGATGATGATGCACCATCAGTATCGGTATTTTTCTGCAAAACACATTAAACACAAAATTTGTGCATCCAAATATGCATTAGTGTTAGCAAAATAACAACTTGAAACAATTACAATAACATGTTCAATCAAAATTAAACTTATACACATTTTTACAATTTTAATAATTCTATACTTTTTCAAATAAGCATATATGAAAATGTTTACAAAGTTCATAAGCATTCTACTCAAATAACATGTCAAAATAACCATTACTAGCAATTAAACAAGTTTCAAATGGCATTTACATCAATTTAATCAAGTTCATGAATTTTAGACCTAAAAAGTCCACTTTAATTTTCAAAAATTATGTTTAGGATCAAAGTTTGGATCATTTAGCTACCTAAACATGTTACACTACTTAATTTAGCAATAATTCATGACAAAAATCGGCCATAACCTGTTTATATCAAAAAGCCCCAAATTGCTCAAGAACACAAACCCTAGCTTTCTAAAAGTTTTGAAGTTTTTGGCTTCAAATCATGTTAAATAGCATCAATCTAGGTTATACATGCATAATATACTAACAATTTAACAATAATTACACTAGAAATTAACAAAATCAAATTAGGTAAAATATTGGTAATTATCACAAAAACTAAGAAATTTAAGAGTTTAGGGGTGTAAATTTTACCTTCTTGCTAAAAAATCCGAACCTAGGCATGATTGTAGCGAAGTTTTGTGAGAAATTTGGTGAAATTTGGGTGAAAATTAATGATTTTTAGAGTTTATGTGTGTGTTTGCTCGTATGTGTATGTGTAAAATGTGGGGAGCAGAAGCAGAACTTGATGGAAGTTTTGTACCTGACCTGCATTTGGTCTCCATGCGACCGCATGGATTCCAAGTACAAACCCCATGCGATCAAATGGGGTGCAGGGTTTTTTTTGTTTTTTTTTTATTTTTTTTATAAAAACCTTATACTTTTAAAACATAAATCAATAAATTTTAAAAATTTGTTTTTTTAGGAGTGAGGGCGTTTCGAATCGTTGTCCTAGTCCGTCTCTCAACAAAGTTTTAAAATTTGTTACTTTTTAAGCGTCGTTTTAAAAGCAAAGATTTTTGGGTTTTTTAAATGTTTTTGGCATACTTTAATTCAATAATATTAAAAATAATGATAATAAAAGTTCTCGTCCCACCCTTGGGTAAAGCAATTTCGGTTCAACGACCTAGTTTTCAACTCACGACGAATTTTAAAAATCATATTTTTAACTTAGTGAAATAAAATAAATTTTTGTTTTTAAATTCACACCAAACTTAAATTTAAAATGCATAAAATTAAAAATTCATATTATTAATATTTTTATACATACAAACTTATATTAAAAATATTAATTTTTCAAATATTTATAAACTTGAATATATTGATTTTAAAAAGTTTACAATATTAATTTAATATTTATATATTAATTTTAAAAACATGGTAAAAAAAAATTAAAAATCTTTTTGGTCTTTTATCCCACTTTAATCAATCAAATATTATCAAAAATATACGCCCCTCTTTTCGGTAAAGTAATTTCGGTTCCATAACCTACTTTTACTCCTGACGAATTTTTGAAATATTTTAGTTTGATTGATTAAAGATATTTATACCTTAAGAATAAACGGTAAATTTCGCAGTGATGTAATAAACTTTTGTATGATATCAATAATTTCGGTTACGCATACCTAATTTTATTGAATACCAATTTAATACTTTATAGCGAACGATTTAGCGTTTATTATCAAAACGTTAAAAGCAATAAAAATAAAAATAAAAACTGTACATACTTACCTGTGAGAAAGAATTCTCAGAGACCTGCTTTAGTCGACTCATAGGAGAGTCGTGTGATTTGGTTTTCCATAGCTACGTAAGCATAACCTTGATTCTTCAATATCTTTTCTTCTAAACATATGAACGGTCCTTCTCTGCATAGAGTAACAAATTCGGTATTTGAATATGTTTGATTATTTGAACATTTACCTCCGTGTGACCATTTTCCGCATTTATAACATCTTTCAAGGTGTCGTGCTCTTCTTTTTGTTGCGGATTTTGATTTTCCTTTACCAAAATGTATCTTATGATGATCTTTCCTGAGTTCTTTTCTTACTCCGTCCATTTTGCCTCTTATGAAGGATACCAGTTCACTCGAAAGTGTGTCATTATTACGTTTAGTAATCATAGCGTGTAGCATTAGACCATGGTTCAGATCAAAGGAATTCTTCATCTCGTAAAACCTAAAAAAAATAAAAATTTAGAATGGGGGGAGAAGACTAGTTCTTTAGGGTCTGCTAGGGAAAGACCATTCGGATTCCATTCTCGAAAACTACACGAAAACAGAATATCTAACCCTAACAGAAATATATATTACCCTAAAAAGATTCGAAACTTCACACTACTTAGTTAGCTGTGGTGTCAAAATTGTGATTAACTCCATCTTCAACTTCCATTGGATTATCTATGTAATGTTTAACTCTGTGACCATTAACCTTAAATTCAATCCTATTTGAATTTATTAATTCTACTGTTCCGTACGGGAAAACTCTTTTAACTATGAATGGTCCAGACCATCTTGATTTCAATTTTCCAAGAAATAGCTTGAATCGTGAATTGAAAAGAAGAACTCTGTCTCCTTCTTTGAATTCTTTTGAACTTCTGATTCTTTTATCATGTCATTTCTTCGTTCTTTCCTTATAGATTAACGAATTTTCGTATGCTTCATGTCTTAATTCTTCTAATTCGTTTAGTTTGCTCAACCGTAGACGTCCAGCTTCATGAAAATCAAGATTACATGTCTTCAAAGCCCAAAATGCTTTGTGTTCAATTTCTACTGGAAGATGACATGCTTTTCCGTAAACGAGTCTGAAAGGTGTGGTTCCAATTGGAGTTTTGTAGGCTGTTCTAAAATCCCAGAGTGCATCCTCCAATTTCATGGACCATTCTTTTGGATTTGATCCTACGGTTTTCTCTAAAATACGTTTTAATACTCGGTTGGTATTTTCAACTTGTCCACTTGTTTGTGGATGATAAGCAGTGGAGATTTTATGAGTTACTCCATATCTTTTGAGAACTTTCTCAAGTTGATTATTACAAAAATGAGTACCCCGATCACTTATTAAAGCTTTCGGTGTTCCGAACCTCGCAAAAAGACGTTTTAAGAAGTTGACTACAACTCGTGCATCGTTTGTTGGGAGAGCTTGTGCTTCCGCCCATTTAGATACATAATCAATAGCAACGAGAATGTAGAGATTATTACTCCCTCTGTCTCATTCCAATAGTCCACAGACAAAAAACACGCAGTTTTAGGAAATCTCACTAACTTTATTTCTCCACCAATGAAATATCTTTTCTCTCCAGATCCACCAATGAAATATCTTCTTTCCTTTCTATTTATGGAAGTGGACTATCAGAATGGGACAACCCAAAATGGAATACTGCCCTATTGGAATGAGACGGAGGTAGTATGAGATTTTGGAAATGGACCCATAAAGTCAATACCCCAAACGTCAAATACTTCACATACTTGAATGACATTTTGTGGCATTTCATCACGTTGACTTATTTTTCCGGCCCTTTGACAAGCATCACAGGATTTTCAAAGAAGGTGTGCGTCTTTGAAAATTGTAGGCCAATAGAATCCAGCATCGTAAACTTTTCTTGCTGTAAGTTGAGGCCCATAATGCCCTCCTGTTGGTCCTGTGTGACAATGGTTTAAGATTTGACTAGCTTCATCCCTGAATACACATCGGCGTATTATTCCATCGGGACAACTTTTAAACAAATGTGGATCTTCCCAGAAATAGTGTTTTATATCACTAAAGAATTTCTTTTGTTTTTGGTACGACAATCCTTTTTCAAGCAATCCACATACTAAATAGTTTGCATAGTCTGCAAACCATGGAATTTCATTATAATCTATCTTCAATAGATATTCATCAGGAAAGTTATCTTGTATAGCCGATTAATTTAGAACTTCTAATTCAGGATTTTCAAGACGAGAAAGATGATCAGCGGCAAGATTTTCTGCCCCCTTTTTATCTCGGATTTCAATATCGAACTCTTGTAAGAGTAAGATCCAACGGATTAATCGTGGTTTGGCATCTTGTTTCGAAAATAGGTATCTAAGAGCAGAATGGTCGGTATAGATCACCGTTTTAGCTAAAACTAGATATGAACAAAATTTGTCAAAAGCAAAGACAATAGCAAGGAGTTCTTTTTCAGTAGTTGTGTAATTCGTTTGTGCTCCTTGTAATGTCTTACTAGCGTAATAAATAGGTTGAAATCGTTTTTCAATCCTTTGTCCTAAAACGGCTCCCATTGCAAAATCACTTGCATCGCACATAAGTTCAAACGGTAGATTCCAATTTGGAGTTATCATGATCGGCGCATTAGTGAGTTTTTCTTTAAGAATATTAAAAGATTTGATGCATTCATCTGAAAAGATGAATGGAGCATCCTTTTCTAGGAGTTTATTCATAGGAGTGGCAATTTTAGAAAAATCTTTTATGAAACGTCGGTAAAACCCGGCATGCCCTAGAAAACTCCTAACTCCTCTAACATTAGTGGGATGTGGAAGTTTAGCAATTACATCTACTTTAGCTCTATCCACTTCAATTCCTTCCTTTGAAATTTTATGACCAAGAACGATGCCTTCTTTAACCATGAAATGGCATTTCTCCCAATTAAGAACTAGATTTGATTGTTCGCATCTAATTAGCATTCGTTCAAGATTAACTAGACATGTTTCAAAAGTATCACCGAAGACTGAAAAGTCATCCATGAAAACTTCCATGCATTCTTCTATCATGTCGTGAAAAATCGCCATCATGCATCTTTGAAAGGTTGCAGGGGCGTTGCAAAGTCCAAATGGCATGCGTTTGTAAGCAAAAGTACCATAAGGGCACGTGAACGTAGTTTTCTCTTGGTCCTCGGGTGCTATTGGAATTTGAAAGTATCCGGAAAAACCTTCAAGAAAACAATAGTAACTATTTCCGGCTAATCTTTCCAACATTTGATCAATGAAAGGTAAGGGAAAGTGATCTTTTCTGGTGGCGTCATTTAATTTTCTATAATCTATACAAACACGCCATCCTGTTACAGTCCTAGTGTAAGATCCGGTTTCCTCAGACTGGTGGGACGCCGTCCAAATGGGGGGGACGCCGTCCCAGATTAAAGGCCTGGATGCCGTCCAACTTTCTGGACGCCGTCCAGAATGGCTGGCAGACAAGCCTTTTTGTTTTTTAGAAATTTTAGATGGGCATTTTGGTAATTTCACTTTCTGGACGAATTAAAGGCCCTAGATCAGTTTTGTTGAGCTTTATTACTCCATTTCCAACCACCAAACCTCATCCACTTCAATTCTAGAGTGAGAGTGCATTTAAGTGTGAGAAAGCTCAAATAGGAGAGGAAGAAGCTTGTTTTGGGTTCTAGCTCGAGCATTAAAGTTGTTCATCTCCTCGTTAGCTTCGGTTTGATTGTGGTGGTAAGCCCTAAACTTGATTACCTTAGTTTAATGTGTTTAAGGGTTAGGGTTTGGGTTAGTGTTGCACATAAAACCCATTTGTGAGTAATTTGGAGGTTTTGGGTAAGTTTGGGTCATGAAGACCCAAATGGTGACTAACCTAGGGTTTTGAAAGGGTAAATGGGTCTTAAAGGCCTAGCAAATCACTAGTACACTTATAGTTAATGTTAGTGGGTGTCATTTGGGTTGTGGGTGAACCAAATGGGTGTGTTGACCTTGAAATGGGTCAAATGGGTCTTTGATGACCTAGGTTGTCTTGCATATATGACAAGTCAACTTGGTGATTAAATGTGTGTTAAGACCTTAATGGCTAGAATTAGGGTTTTTGGTAAAGTTAACCCATTATTAGGGTTAAGGGTGCAAAATCGGTCGGAATTGCACCTTGGGTCAAAAGACTCTAGATTTTTGAGTGAGTTGCTTGACCGACTTGAGTTGTGAATTGATTATGTGCTAAAATGTAATAGGTACCTTACATTGAAGTTGGAAGTTCGGTTATCTTTCACGAAGACTCTAAGGTGAGTGGAATAATTATATGCGTAGATATATAATGTGTTTATTTGTGTAGTGTGAGATGTGAAGTGTCGATGTGCTAAGACACCACGTCCAAATGGCGAGTGAAGTGTCGATGTGTTAAGACGTCACTCGGGAGGGAAGTATCGATGTGTTAAGATGCCACTCCAAGTAAGGTGAAGAGTGAAGTGTCGAAGTGTTAAGACACCACTCGGGGTGAAGTGCCGAAGTGTTAAGGTGCCACCCGTGGGGTTAGTGTGCGAAGTGTTAAGTGCACTAATGGTTGTTGTGAACACCGACGGTCTTTAAACACCGTTCCTTGTACGATTGGTTAACCATGGTCATTGTGTTGTAGTGTAAGCATATTACTTTGTTCATGTTATATACGCTTGTGTTATGCTAGCTTGATTATTGGAGGTTATAGCTTGTATTTGTGACGATAAGCTAATTGTGTTTGCTAGTATGTTTGCGGTATTTGTGTAAGTGATTGCAAGTAGGTATATTATATATGTATTCGTATAATTATTGCATTCACTAAGCTTTGCTTACCCTCTCGTTGTTTACCTTTTTATAGGCTCGGGCATTGACAAGGGTAAGAGCGTTCAATTGGATTAGTGGTCTCCCGCTCGTTTTGATAGGGGATGCTTTTGGGTGTTAGCTTTTGGAGTTCGACCGAGATTGGGTAGTTTAACCCCAAACACCATGCTCTAGTGTCGTTTGGAACTTAAACTTGTATTTGGTCGAAACTTGTATTTTTGAACGAAACTCGTAAAATAGGCAACGTGGGCCCGATGATGTAAAACTTATTTTGATTATGCAAAACTCTTAGTTTCACTTATATTACCTTGTGGTAAAAAGGTTTTCGTTTAAAAATGTCGGGAAGCGGGTTTTTCGCGTACGTGAAACGGGACACCAGGTCAGTCCCTGGCAGTTCATTGGGACGCCGTCCCAATTGCTTGGACGTCGTCCCAGTTTTAAAAGCTGGACGCCGTCCAGATGGTCAGGCCCAGAAATTTTTTTTTTTTGGGATTTGAGATGTCGGGTTGTTACAAGTGGTATCAGAGCATGGTCTAAGGGATTTAGGCGACTTGAGATAGGTGCCTAGACTTAGACTTTATTGTGTGTACGCTTTATGCGGGACTTGTAGGACTTTGGGTCTAATCGAGAATTGTTAGTGCCTTGATTTATATGAACTAACATTGTGCTAATTGATTTGTGTTGTGTTTAGCAATCATCAAGCGAGATGGACGTTGTACTAGCAAGTTAATGCGACGTGTTCGCGTAACCCGGAGTATGTCGGGAATGATAAGATGTTGAAGGAAGACTTTTACCGAACGTTGAATGATTGTTATCAAGATAAGATAAGTGTAAATGTGGTGAAGAGTTTTGACGAGTTGTTCGATATGGCCAAGGGGTTCGAGTCGCTCATCTTGAGAAAGAGTGGCTTCACCCTAGGCAAGAAAAAGTTTGAAGCTACTAGTCATTCAAATTTTTCTAACAAGAAGCACAAGAAGGGTTCCGAGAGTGTTGGTAGCGTGAAGAAGGGTACTTCCGGTGATTTTTCCTATTCTTGTTACAATTGTGGTCAAAAGGGGCACATGGCTCGCGAATGCCCTAAATCATCGTCCACAACCAAGCTCACTTGTTTTAATTGTGGAAAGGAGGGCACAAGAGGCCGGAGTGTCCCGAGATGCGCAATGATAATGTTAAACGGTTAGAGAAGGCGGCGGGTACGGCAAGGGGTCGAAACTATTTGATGACCAATGATGAAGCCAAACAATCGAACGAAGTTATCTCAGGTGCTTTCATGGTTAACTCTAATCCGGCACGGATACTTTTTGATAGTGGTGCTAATTTGTCTTTCGTATCTCCAAGATTTGTGCCTAAGTTAAATAAACCGCTAGTAAAGTTAAGTCATCCGGCAGAAGTCGAAATAGCGGATGGCAAGACGGCGCTAGTGGTTGATGTGTGTAAAAATTGTAATGTTGTGTTTGGTGCCGAAAGTTTTGAGATTGATCTCATTCCGATGACCTTGGGCGATTTTGATATTGTTGTTGGTATGGATTGGCTCGATCGTTATAGAGCCGATATTGCATGCCATGATAAGTTTATTCGTGTAAAGACCCCAAGTGGGGGAGAGTTAATTATTCATGGCGATAAGTGAAGGAGACCGGTGCCGATATGCACTTTTGCACGGGCACGTCGTTTCCTTGTTAGTGGTGTCTTGGCTTTTCTTGCCCATGTTATTGATGCTCGTGATGAGCCACCACCTATTCATGAAATTCCGGTTGTTAGTGAATTTGAGGACGTTTTTTCGGACGAGTTACCGGGCGTTCCGGTGGAAAGACAAGTTGAATTTCGCATTGAGTTGTTTCCGGGGGCTACCCCCATTGCTAAAACTCCTTATCGTTTAGCACCGACAGAAATGCAAGAATTGCTAAATCAAACCCAAGTGTTACTTGAGAAGGGTTTTATTCGACCGAGTGCTTCACCATGGGGCGCTCCGGTGTTATTTGTGAAGAAGAAGGATGGTAGTATGCGGATGTGCATCGATTACCGAGAGTTGAATAAAGTGACGATCAAGAATCGTTATCCGTTACCTAGGATTGACAATTTGTTTGATCAACTTCAAGGTGCAACGTATTTCTCTAAAATCGACCTACGGTCCGGCTATCACCAAATGCGGGTCCGTGAGGAAGACATCGAGAAAACGGCTTTTCGAATGCGTTATGGGCATTTTGAATTTGTGGTAATGCCTTTTGGTCTTACGAATGCACCGGCGGCATTCATGGACCTTATGAACCGAGTGTGCCAACCTATGTTGGACAAGTCGGTAATTGTATTTATTGACGACCTATTAGTCTACTCAAAAAGTATGAACGAACATGAACGTCATTTGCGTGAAGTATTGAAGACGTTACGAAAGGAGAAGTTGTATGCAAAGTTCTCCAAATGTGAATTTTGGCTAAGGGAAGTTCAATTCCTTGGTCTTATTGTTAACAAGGACGGTATTCAAGTAGACCCGGGGAAGATAGAGACGATGAAGAGTTGGGGACGACCGACTACGCCTAAGGAAATCCGGAGTTTTCTCGGATTGGCTGGTTATTATCGTCGGTTTATCCAAGATTTCTTCTCCACTGACGAAGTTGACAAGAAAGAACGTGAAATTTAATTGGGAGAACGAGCAAGAAATTGCTTTTCAATTGTTAAAAGAGAAATTATGTCAAGCTCCGGTGTTAGTGTTACCGGAAGGGGTAGAAGACATGACGGTTTATTGTGATGCGTCTTTGAACGGGCTCGGGTGTGTTTTAATGCAAAGAGGTAAAGTCATCGCTTATGCCTCTCGACAATTAAAGGAACACGAAACGAGATATCCAACTCATGATCTTGAGTTGGCGGCGGTGGTGCATGCGTTGAAAATTTGGCGCCATTACTTGTATGGTGTTAAGTGCACGATTTATTCGGATCATAAGAACTTAAAACACCTTTTTAGTCAACGAGATTTGAATTATCGTCAACGTAGATGGATGGATGTGGTAAAGGACTATGATTGTGAGATACTTTATCATCCGGGCAAGGCGAACGTTGTCGCGGATGCGTTGAGTCGAAAGAGTCAACATCCGGCGATAAAGGTAGGATCGTTATGTTTGATCATTACTAATGATTTCCTTGAGAAGCTTGGTGAGATTCAAATAGAGGCTTACGTTCACAATAAGTATGCTGAACGAATCGTAGGGCAATCGGAATTCATTACTATGGGTTCGCGTGGTTTGTTATCTTTTCAAGGAAGGGTGTGGGTGCCTAAGATGGGTGATTACTGGCGGGTACTACTTGATGAAGCACATAAGTCAAAGTATTCCATTCATCCGGGTGCGACAAAAATGTATCATGATTTGAGGAAGGATTATTGGTGGCCGGACATGAAGCGTGATGTTGTAAAATATGTCGAACAATGTGTCACTTATTTGCAAGTTAAGGCCGAGCACCAAAAGCCGTATGGTAAATTGCAACCGTTAGAAATCCCGAAGTGGAAATGGGAGCATATTACCATGGATTTCATCACAAAGTTACCTAAGACGGCGAGAACCCAATTTGATTCAATTTGGGTAATAGTTGATCGTTTAACGAAAAGTGCTTTGTTTCTTCCCATTAAAGAAGCAATATCGTCGGAGGCCTTGGCTAAATTGTTTATCAAGGAAGTGGTCTCGCGACAAGGAGTTCCTATATCTATTATTTCGGATCGGGACACCCGTTTTACATCTCGATTTTGGGAAAAGTTTCATGAAGATATGGGTACACAATTAAAGTTGAGCACGGCGTATCATCCTGAAACGGACGGTCAAACCGAACGTACGAATCAAACTTTGGAAGATATGTTACGGGCCTGCATTATTAATTTTGGTGGAAGTTGGGATGAGTATTTGCCTTTGGTGGAATTCTCGTACAATAATAGTTATCATACTAGTATCGGGATGCCACCTTATGAGATGCTATATGGGCGTAGGTGTCGAACTCCAATTTGTTGGGGTGAAGTGGGTCAAAGGGAAATCGGGAATACCGATTTGGTTTTGGAGAAGAATAATAAGATTGATATTATTCGGGATCATTTGAAGAAGGCTCAAGATAGACAAAAGTCGTATGCCGATAAACGTAGACGAACGATCGAATTTCAAGAAGGCGACATGGTAATGCTTAAGGTTTCGCCATGGAAGGGTATTATTCGATTTCGAAGATGGGGAAAGTTAGCTCCTCAGTTTATTGGGCCATTTAAAGTTTTAGCTCGTGTTGGTGAAGTTGCATATCGATTGGAATTACCCGAAGAGCTTGCGGGGATCCATAATACATTTCATGTTTCCCATCTCCGTAAGTGTCTTGCGGATGATTCTTCGCGGGTGTCGTTAGACGAGATTGAGCTAAATAATAAGTTAGAGTATGTTGAGGAGCCGGTTGCTATACTTGATGAAAAGGTTAAGAAATTGAGAAATAAAGAGGTGAGAACTTTTAAAGTCCAATGGCGTCGAAGTATAGGTTCCGAGTTTACTTGGGAGCCCGAAGAGTATGTCTTGGTTTATCTTCCTATTTGTCATGCGGCGTGGATTGCGAGGTCGCAATCCGGTTCAAGTGGGGGAGAGTTGTAAGATCCGGTTTCCTCAGACTGGTGGGACGCCGTCCAAATGGGCAGGACGCCGTCCCAGATTAAAGGTCTGGTCGCCGTCCAACTTTCTGGACGCCGTCCAAAATGGCTGGCAGACAAGCCTTTTTGTTTTTTAGAAATTTTAGATGGGCATTTTGGTAATTTCACTTTGTGGACGAATTAAAGGCCCTAGATCAGTTTTGTTGAGCTTCATTACTCCATTTCCAACCACCAAACCTCATCCACTTCAATTCTAGAGTGAGAGTGCATTTAAGTGTGAGAAAGCTCAAATAGGAGAGGAAGAAGCTTGTTTCGGGTTCTAGCTCGAGCATTAAAGTTGTTCATCTCCTCGTTAGCTTTGTTTTGATTGTGGAGGTAAGCCCTAAACTTTATTACATTAGTTTAATGTGTTTAAGGGTTAGGGTTTGGGTTAGTGTTGCACATAAAACCCATTTGTGAGTAATTTGGAGGTTTTGGGTAAGTTTGGGTCATGAAGACCCAAATGGTGACTAACCTAGGGTTTTGAAAGGGTAAATGGGTCTTAAAGGCCTAGCAAATCACTAGTACACTTATAGTTAATGTTAGTGGGTGTCATTTGGGTTGTGGGTGACCCAAATGGGTGTGTTGACCTTGAAATGGGTCAAATGGGTCTTTGATGACCTAGGTTGTCTTGCATGTATGAAAATGAGTCAACTTGGTGATTAAATGTGTGTTAAGACCTTAATGGCTAGAATTAGGGTTTTTGGTGAAGTTAACCCATTATTAGGGTTAAGGGTGCAAAATGGGTCGGGATTGCACCTTGGGTCAAAAGACTCTAGATTTTTGAGTGAGTTGCTTGACCGACTTGAGTTGTGAATTGATTATGTGCTAAAATGTAATAGGTACGTTACATTGAAGTTGCAAGTTCGGTTATCTTTCACGAAGACTCTAAGGTGAGTGGAATAATTGTATGCGTAGATATATAATGTGTTTATTTGTGTAGTGTGAGATGTGAAGTGTCGATGTGCTAAGACACCACGTCCACATGGCGAGTGAAGTGTCGATGTGTTAAGACGCCATTCAGGAGGGAAGTATCGATGTGTTAAGATGCCACTCCAAGTAAGGTGAAGAGTGAAGTGTCGAAGTGTTAAGACACCACTCGGGGTGAAGTGCCGAAGTGTTAAGGTGCCACCCGGGGTGAAGCATCGAAGTGTTAAGATGCCACCCGTGGGGTTAGTGTGCGAAGTGTTAAGTGCACTAATGGTTGTTGTGAACACCGACGGTCTTTAAACACCGTTCCTTGTACGATTAGTTAACCATGGTCATTGTGTTATAGTGTAAGCATATTACTTTGTTCATGTTATATACGCTTGTGTTATGCTAGCTTGATTATTGGAGGTTATAGCTTGTATTTGTGACGATAAGCTAATTGTGTTTGCTAGCATGTTTGCGGTATTTGTGTAAGTGATTGTAAGTAGGTATATTATATATGTATTCGTATAATTATTGCATTCACTAAGCTTTGCTTACCCTCTCGTTGTTTACCTTTTTATAGGCTCGGGCGTTGACAAGGGTAAGAGCGTTCAATTGGATTAGTGGTCTCCCGCTCGTTTTGATAGGGGATGCTTTTGGGTGTTAGCTTTTGGAGTTCGACCGAGATTGGGTAGTTTAACCCCAAACACCATGCTCTAGTGTCGTTTGGAACTTAAACTTGTATTTGGTCGAAACTTGTATTTTTGAACGAAACTCGTAAAATAGGCGACGTGGGCCCGATGATGTAAAACTTGTTTTGATTATGCAAAACTCTTAGTTTCACTTATATTGACTTGTGGTAAAAAGGTTTTCGTTTAAAAATGTCGGGAAGCGAGTTTTCCGCGTACGTGAAACGGGACACCAGGTCAGTCCCTGGCAGTTCATTGGGACACCGTCCCAATTGCTTGGACGCCGTCCCAGTTTTAAAAGCTGGACGCCGTCCCAAAACCTGGACGCCGGCCAGATGGTCAGGCCCAGATTTTTTTTTTTTTGGGATTTGAGATGTCGGATTGCTACACCTAGTAGGAATAAGCTCATTTTTCTCATTTGTGATGAAAGTCATGCCACCCTTCTTAGGTACGCATTGAACTGGCTTACCCATGGACTATCAGAAATTGGAAAAATTAAACCTGCATCTAGCAGTTTAATAATTTCTTTCTTAACAACATCTTGCATATTAGGATTTAGTCTTCGTTGGCGTTGCACATACGTTTTATGACCTTCTTCCAAAAGGATTTTATGTGTGCAATACGAAGGACTTATGCCTTTAATGTCATGAATCTTCCATGCAATAGCTGGTTTATGAGCTTTTAATACAGAAATGAGTTGAGATTTTTCATTTTCAGTAAGAGAAGACGATATTATTACAGGTAATTCAGATTCACCATGTAAATAAGCGTATTCCAAATGGTTTGGAAGTGGCTTTAACTCTAATGTCGGTGGTTCTTCTATCGATGATTTGTATCGATATCTGTCTTCTTCTTTTAGCATTTGAATTTCTTCTGTTGTTGGTTCATATCCATTAGCCATAAGTGTAGCTGACATTTCAGTTTCATCAATTGGTTCAGTTCCTTCTCCTAAAGAACATTCTCCTGTTCCTTGTAATTCTGGAAATTCTTCTAACAATTCTGCATGTGAATCTATAGTTTGAATATAATAACATGTATCATCTGCAGATTGCGGTTGTTGCATGGCTCTATCAACTGAAAAGGTAACACTCTCGTCCTCTATACTTAGGGTCAATTTCTTATCGAACACGTCTATTATTGCTTTAGCCGTGTTTAAGAATGGTCTTCCTAATATGAGAGGAACTCGAGAATCTTCTTTCATGTCTAGAATAACAAAATCTACTGGAAGTACTAAAGTACCAACTTTAACTAGCATGTTCTCCATTATCCCTCTAGAATATTTTACTGATCGACCGGCTAGTTGTATACTTATTCTTGTTGGTTTCAATTCTCCAAGGTCTAGTTTAGCGTATAATGAATATGACATTAAATTTATTCTAGCACCTAAGTCTGCCAATGCTTCTATTGAACTAAGACTACCCAGAAAACATGGAATCGTAAAACTTCCTGGATCTGATAATTTTTCTGGTATCTTATTCAACAGCACTGCAGAACAATTAGCATTCATTATAACAGCCGATAGTTCTTCCATTTTCTTTCTATTTGTGATTTGATCTTTCAAGAATTTAGCATATCTAGGCATTCCTGAAATCACATCAATGAAAGGAAGATTAACATTTATTTGTTTAAACATATCCAAGAATTTGGATTGCTCTGCTTCAAGTCTTTCTTTTCTCATTTTACTCGGGTAAGGAAGCGGTGGTTGGTATGGGTTAATATAAGGTTTTGCCTTAACTGTGTTATCTTCATTAACCTTTTCAACTACCGGTTATTTTTCCTTATCTTGCTTAGATTGTGGTTCTTGTGGAGTAGGAATAGAGTCCTTAGAAATTACAGGTATTTCAGGTGGTTTAAATGTAATACCACTTCTTGTGGTAATGGCTTTAGCTGTTTCATTTCGGGGGTTAGCATTTGTATCGCTAGGTAGACTTCCCGATTTTCTTTCACTTATCAACCTTGCTAGGTTGCTTACTTCTTGTTCTAGATTTTGAATAGAAGCTTGTTGATTTCTAAATGCTTGAGCATTTTGTTCATTGGTTTGTTTCTGAGATGTGAAAAATTGAGTTTGAGATTCAACTAGCTTCGACATCATATCTTCTAAATTTTGCTTTTTATCATCGGTTTGTGGTGGTTTGTTTTGAAAAATAGGTCTTTGCTGATTGTAAGGATTGTTGGATACTCGTTGATTGCTAGGACCTTGTTGGTTGTTGTATGGAACATTTTGGTTATAATTATGATTTTGATTGTAGATTGGTCTTGGCGGTTGATAATTATTCTGATAATTATTTCAAGGCCTTTGGTTCATGTATGAAACATTCTCTCTTTGTTCCATTGTTTGTTCAATACTAAGACAATCTTTTGTCAAATGTGGTCCTGCACACTGCTCACAACTAATTCATATTGAGTGAATATCTTTAGTCATCTTTTCCATTCGTCTCTCGACATCATCTATCTTTGCGAAAATGGAATCAAAGTCATGGCTAGAATCGGCTCTAGCCGCTTTAGATGATCTAATGATATCTTTTTCTTGATGCCACTCATGTAAGTGGGAAGCAGTGTTATCAATAATTTTGTAAGCTTCAGTTGCGGTTTTCTTCATAATAGAACCACCGGCTGCTATATCGATGTCTTTTCGTGTAGTGATGTCGCATCCTTTATTAAAATATTTGTACTATTTGATAAGTGTCTAAACCATGTTGCGGACATCCTCTCAACAACTTTCCAAATCTTGTCCATGCCTCATATAGAGTTTCATTTGGCTTTTGCGTGAACATAACAATTTCACCTTGAAGTCTCACGGCTTTAGATGCCGGAAAGAATTGTTTAAGAAAATTTTCAACTAAAACATCCCATGTATCAATCGCCCCTTCAGGTAACGATTCTAACCAATCTTTGGCTTCTCCTTTTAAAGTCCAGGGAAATAATATGAGATAGATCTGTTCATCCTCCACTTCTCTTATTTTGAATAAAGTACAGATCCTATTAAAGGTTCGAAGATGTTCGCTTGGATCTTCCTTCGGCGCACCACTAAATTGGCATTGATTAGTCACCATGTGTAGAATTTGTCCTTTAATTTCATAATCTGGCGCATTAATGTCTGGTTGAGTAATTGCATGACCTTGGCCAATGCGTTTTGCTCTCATTCGGTCTTCCATACTTAGAGGTTCCTGATTCTCCATGATTGAATTTGTTGAATCTGAATTACTAAGGGATTCCGATTTAATGTTTTGTTCCTCAACAATCTCTGTTTGAATGATTGGTTGTTTCGAAGGAAAGATTAATGGTTCAGGATCTCTGAACTGTCCCTGAATATCCTCCGGATTCTCAATTGTGAGGTCGGGTTCAAAAAATGGATTATCGGAAATTTGAATTGGAGTACTTGGTCGACTGGATGACGATTCTAAAGAAAAATCAACGGCGACAATATTGGCTAGATGTCTTGATCGAGTTACAGGTGGTGAACGTATAATAGGTGGTGAACGTTTTGCTCGGTGCATTCACTGAATATCCTATTAGTTATAAAAGATAAAAATTATATAAGTTATCAAATTAATAGACTTTTCTGATTTTGCCCATGTTTCGAATAGCCAATAGATGCAGCAGGTAGCCAGGACCCTTTAAATCAGAAGCCACAACTCGCCACTAACAAATCCAACTATTACTACGAACCAGAAAATTTTGGATGTCTATCAATTTAACCGCTTAAAATAATTTTTCGTTGAAATTTAAAGAAATTTTAGAGAAGAAATAGAAAAAAATCTAAGTCCTAAAAACTAGAGCGTCGAGAAATAAGAAAGAAAAAGAGCGTTTCGAAAAACGTCGAAAAATAAAAGGTCGAAAAATAATAAAAAGAACGTAGCGCGTCAAAACTTAAAAGTCTAAAAACTAAGAATTAAAAGTTGCGTCTAAAAATATTAAAACTTAAAAGAAATACTATATCCAAAACGGCAATAACTTAAAAAAGTACTAAAATATATTAAATACTAAAGCGATAAACAACGTCGTAAAATTCTAAAGCACCTAAATCTTAGTCTAAAGAAAAGCACTTAAGGGATTTTAAGGCAAATCCTAAAAATCTAGAAATAAAAATAACTACGGCAAAAACTATATCTTAAAACTAGTTACGAGCAAAAAAATATAAAAATACGCTTTAACGATTAAAAAGATACGAAATATAAAAAGTGATAAAATAACTTATTTTTATAAAAATATTATTTTTATATTTATTTTATAAAAGTATTAATTTTATATATTAATAAAACTAATTAAACTTAAAATACAAAAATAATAAAACTAAAACTTAATTAATTAATTAACTAACCCTAATTAGGGTTTTAATTAATAATAATAATAATAAATACTCCGTAATTATTGCTGTACCAGGTTCAGACCAGCGTGTCAGGGCTGCTCATGCGGTCGCATGAGTTTTGTTCATACAGGCCATGCGATCGCATGACTCTTGGATCCGGGCCAGAAGTCTGGGCTGCAACAGTGTCAGGCCCGTAAATTTTTTTTTTCTGTTTTTAATTTTCTGTTTTATAAATATATAAAGTATTTATATAAAATAAATAAAAACTTATATTTTTACAAAAAAAAACTAGCTATTAGTTTTTGTAACTAAAAGAAAATACAAACTTTTTAATTTTTTTATATTTTGAACAACTCTTAAAAATATATATATTTTATTTTTATTTTTATATTTTTGTATTTTTAATATTTAAAACGTATTTTTACAAAAGTAAATTAAAAATCCTTTTTTTTATATATAGCGTTTCGCTTCCGGCGTTTAAGCAGTCCCCGGCAGCGGCGCCAAAAATACTTGATGTGCGTAGAGGTGTATACGAAATAGCTTATATTTTACTAGGAAATACTATTAAAAACGATACAATTTTACACAAGTTATTTATTTATTTATAGAGTAGATATACCTAAATCTTGCTACACCACTTATATGCAGTGTACCTAATGATACAGTAGTGTAGTTTTTAGTAAGTCCGGTTCGTTCCACAGGGAGCTAGCCAAGTTTAACGCTATATTTTTAAAAACTATATTTATATATAAATATATTTGGTTATAAGTAGTATTATTATTATAAAAAGGGGTTTTTACCGTTTAATGACCGGTTTGTCAATTTTAAAACTTTAGTCGCAGTTAAAACCTAATGTAAAATATTAAAAATAAAACTTAATTTAAAGCGTAAAGTAAATAACAATAATTTAAGAGCGATAAATTAAAGTGCGATAAATAAAATGACAATAAATAAAATTGCGATAATTAAAAAGTGCAATAATTAAAATGACAATAAATTAAAGTGCGATAATTAAAAGTGCAATTAAATATGAAATAAAGAAATTATGCTTATTTAAACTTCCGTAATCATGATGTTTGACGTGTTGATTTTAGTTTATTACCATGGGTTAATTGTCCTTTGTCCTGGATTATTCAATATGTCCGTCTGGTTTTATCCATAACAGTCCATCAGTCATAAATATAAAGTGCGAGTGTCCTCGTTAAATTATTCTTATATCCGAAGTCAAATATTCCAACTAATTGGGGACTTAAACTATAATTATACCAATTTTTATTGTATATAATTCACCCCTGTTTTAATAAGTCCATTGATTATTAATCCATTCCCGTGTCCGGTTAAATGAACGATTATTAGTACTTATAAATATCCCGCCCATCGTTTCCGATCGAGTGTATATGGTTATTTATAGGTACGTCCAATTGTAAATCTTTATATTAAATTAACAAACTATCATTTAATTAAACAAATATAAAGCCCATTAATAGCCCATAGTCTAATTTCCACAAGTGTTGTTCTTTTGTCCAAACCCCAATTATGGTACAAAGTCCAATTACCCCGTCTTAATATTTTAGCCCAACATCATAATTACTTCGGTTTAAATAAGCATAATAATAACTTAGCTACGAGACATTAATTTAAAAAGGTTAAACATAACTTACAATGATTAATAATAGCGTAGCGTTACACGGACAGAATTTCGACTTACACACTTACAACATTCGCTAACATACCCTTATTATTATTAAAATTAAAATTAAAATTATATATATATATATATATATATATATATATATATATATATATATATATTACGTTGAGAGATAGAGAAGAGAAAAAGATGTAAACATTCGACCGAAAATGCTGAAATTTATAGATGTGGCCAGGCATCTGCTGCCATGCGATCGCATGGATTTTTCACTTCCAGGCCATGCGATCGCATGGCCTGCTTTTTCAGCTCACATTGATTTGTTTTCTTGTTTGCTGACGGTTTTATTAAATAATATATATATATATATATATATATATATATATATATATATATATATATATATATATATATATATATATATATATATATATATATATATATATAATTTTAAGAATTAATTATATATTATATTATATTCATGTGCATAGTTGACTTGTAATTTTTAGACCGTTGCGTCGATCGTTGAGAGTTGACTCTGGTCCCGGTTCCGGATTTTCGAAAGTCCTTGCGTACAATTTAATATCTTGTACTTTGCGTTTTGCGTCTTGTACTCTTGTAATTTTGAGACGTTTCTCATCAATAATTTGAACCACTTTGATTGTATTTTGTACTTTTTAGCTTTTTGGTCGTTTGCGTCTTCAATTCGTCGAATCTGTCTTTTGTCTTCACCTTTAATTATTTAAACGAATATCACTTGTAAATAGAACAATTGCAACTAAAAGCTTGTCTTTCTTGAGAAATAATGCTATGAAATATATGTTCGTTTTTAGCATTATCAAAAACAATCGATTTTAAAAATTGAGTCTCAATTGAAGTTTACTATTCATTGATTTTCTAATCGAATGTATACAAGATTTGGGGTCAGCCGCGCGTTGCAGCGGCGAACCCCTTATCTTTTGTATATAACATAATAGATAACTTATGGTTTAAATAAAATACTTAAACGTAAATAACCCTAACAAAATCAAAGAGAAAAATATGTTTCAAATCAATAATTAAAATCATTATAATTTGAATATTCTTGTTATTTAATAGTAAAGTATGTGAGAAAAAAATGTGTAAGATTGATAATGCTAAAAACGAACATATATTTCATAGCATTATCCCTCAAGAAAGACAAGCTTTTAGTTGCAATTGTTCTATTTACAAGTGATATTCGTTTAAATAATAAAAGGTGAAGACAAAAGACAGATTCGACGAATTGAAGACGCAAATGACCAAAAAGCAAAAAAGTATAAAGTACAATCAAAGTGGTTCAAATTATTGATGAGAAACTTCTCAAAATTACAAGAGTACAAGACGCAAAACGCAAAATACAAGATATTAAATTGTACGCAAGGACGTTCGAAAATCCGGAACCGGGACCAGAGTCAACTCTCAACGCTCGACGGAACGGACTAAAAATTACAAGTCAACTATGCACATGAATATAATATAATATATAATTAATTCTTAAAATTATATATATATATATATATATATATATATATATATATATATATATATATATATATATATATATATATATATATATATATATATATATATATATATAATATTATATATAAAACCGTCGGCGAACTAGGTGACAATCGAATGAGAGCTGGAATCTCAGGCCATGCGATCGCATGGCCAGCAAGACCAATTTCCATGCGATCGCATGGCCCCAAATTTTGGGTCAGGTCCTATAAATTTCGCAGTTTTGGTCGAATTTCATACATCCTTTTCTCTTCTCTATCTCTCAACGTAATATATATATATATATATATATATATATATATATATATATATATATATATATATATTATAATTTAATTTTAATTTTAATTTTAATAATAATAAGGGTATGTTAGCGAATGTTGTAAGTGTGTAACTCGAAATTCTGTCCGTGTAACGCTACACTATTATTAATCATTGTAAGTTATGTTCAACCTTTTTAAATTAATGTCTCGTAGCTAAGTTATTATTATGCTTATTTAAACCGAAGTAATCATGATGTTGGGCTAAAATATTAAGACGGGGTAATTGGACTTTGTACCATAATTGAGGTTTGGACAAAAGAACGACACTTGTGGAAATTAGACTATGGGCTATTAATGAGCTTTATATTTGTTTAATTGAATGATAGTTCATTAATTTAATATAAAGATTTACAATTAGACGTACCTATAAATAAACATATACACTCGATCGGACACGATGGGCGGGATATTTATAAGTACTAATAATCGTTCATTTAACCGGACACGGGAATGGATTAATAGTTAATGGACTTATTAAAACAGGGGTGAATTACATACAAGGAAAATTGGTGTAATTATAGTTTAAGTCCCCAATTAGTTGGAATATTTGACTTCGGATATAAGAATAATTTGACGAGGACACTCGCACTTTATATTTATGACTGATGGACTGTTATGGACAAAAACCAGACGGACATATTGAATAATCCAGGACAAAGGACAATTAACCCATGGTAATAAACTAAAATCAACACGTCAAACATCATGATTACGGAAGTTTAAATAAGCATAATTCCTTTATTTCATATTTAATTGCACCTTTAATTATCGCACTTTAATTTATTGTCATTTTAATTATCGTACTTTTTAATTATCGCAATTTTATTTATTGTCATTTTAATTATCGCACTTTTATTTATCGCACTTTAATTATTGTCATTTACTTTACGCTTTAAATTAAGTCTTTTATATATTTAATATTTTACATTAGGTTTTAACTGCGACTAAAGTTTTGAAATCGACAAACCGGTCATTAAACGGTAAAAACCCCCTTTTATAATAATAATACTACTTATATTTATATTTATATTTATACAAATATAGTTTTAAAAATATAGCGTTAAACTTGGCTAGCTCCCTATGGAACGAACCGGACTTACTAAAAACTACACTACTGTACGATTAGGTACACTGCCTATAAGTGTTGTAGCAAGGTTTAGGTATATCCACTCTATAAATAAATAAATAACTTGTGTAAAATTGTATCATTTTTAATAGTATTTCCTAGTAAAATATAAGCTATTTTGTATACACCTCTACGCAACTCAAGTATTTTTGGCGCCGCTGCCGGGGAACAAACAACGCCGAAAGCGAAACGCTATATATATATAAAAAAAAAATTTTAATTTACTTTTGTAAAAATACGTTTTAAATATTAAAAATACAAAAATATAAAAAGAAAAACAAAATATATATATTTTTAAGAATTGTTCAAAATATATAAATTATAAAATATTTCTATTTATATTTTTAGTTTGTAAAAATATAAGTTTTTATTTCATTTATATAAATATTTTATATAAATATTAAAACAGAATATATATATATATATAAAAGAATCGGGCCACAATACTGTAGCGGCCCAAATTTCTGGCCTGGATCCACGAACCATGCGACCGCATGAAAATAACAAGGTAATCTCATGCGATCGCATGAGGTAACCTGACACGCCTGATACCTCTGACCTACTGCATTAATTACGGAGTATATTTTAATTATTATTAATTAAAACCCTAATTAGGGTTAGTTATTTAATTAATTAATTTTAGTTTTATTATTTTTGTATTTTTAGTTTTAATTTAGTTTTATTAAATTTATAAACTTAATACTTTTATAAAATAATAATATAAAAATAATATTTTTATAAAATTGTAATTTTATCACTTTTTATATCTTTTTATTTTTGTATCTTTTTAACTAGTTTAATTCGTAATTTATATGTTTTTCGCTCGTAATTAGTTTTTAATTTAGTATTTGCCGTAGTTATTTTTATTTCTAGATTTTTAGGCTTTGCCGTAAAATCCCTTAAGTGCTTTTTCTTTAGACTAAGATTTAGGTGCTTTAGAATTTTGCGACGCCGTTTTAAAAATTTTAGTACCTTTTTTAAGTAACTGTCGTTTTGGATATAGAATTCCTTTTAAGCTTTAATACCTTTAGACGCAACTTTTAATTTTTAGTTTTTAAACTTTTAAGTTTCGACGCGCTACGTTCTTTTTATTATTTTTCGACCTTTTATTTTTCAACGTTTTTCGAAACGCTCATTTTCTTTCTTATTTCTCGACGCTCTAGTGTTTAGGACTTAGATTTTTTTTTCTATTTCTTTTCTAATATTTCTTTAATTTTCAACAAAAAATTATTTTAAGCGGTTAAATTGATAGACATCCAAAATTTTCTGGTTCGTAGTAATAGTTGGATTTGTTAGTGGCGAGTTGTGGGCTTCCGATTTAAAGGGTCCTGGCTACCTGCTGCATCTATTGGCTATTCGAAACGTGGACAAAATCAGAAAAGTCTATTAATTTGATAACTTATATAATTTTTATTTTTATAACTAATAGGATATTCAGTGAATGCACCGAGCAAAACGTTCACCACCTTTTATACGTTCACCACCTGTAACTCGATCAAGACATCTAGCCAATATTGTCGCCGTTGATTTTTCTTTAGAATCGTCATCAAGTAGACCAAGTACTCCAATTCAAATTTCCGATAATCCATTTTTTGAACCCGACTTCACAATTGAGAATCCGGAGGATATTCAGGGAAAATTCAGAGATCCTGAACCATTAATCTTTCCTCCGGAACCACCAATCATTCAAACAGAGATTGTTGAGGAACAAACCATTAAATCAGAATCCCTTAGTGATTCAGATTCAACAAATTCAATCATGGAGAATCTGGAACCTCTAAGTACGGAAGACCGAATTAGAGCTAAACGCACTGGCCAAGGTCACGCAATCACTCAACCAGACATTAATGCGCCAGATTATGAAATCAAAGGACAAATCCTACACATAGTGACTAATCAATGCCAATTTAGTGGTGCGCTGAAGGAAGATCCAAACGAACATCTTCGGACCTTTAATAGGATCTGTACTTTATTCAAAATAAGAGAAGTGGAGGATGAACAGATCTATCTCATGTTATTTCCCTGGACTTTAAAGGGAGAAACCAAAGATTGGTTAGAATCGTTACCTGAAGGGGCGATTGATACTTGGGACGTTTTAGTTGAAAAATTTCTTAAACAATTCTTTCCGGCATCTAAAGCCGTGAGACTTCAAGGACAAATTGTTACGTTCACGCGAAAGCCAAATGAAACTCTATATGAGGCGTGGACAAGATTTGGAAAGTTATTGAGAGGATGTCCACAACATGGTTTAGACACTTATCAAATAGTACAAATATTCTACCAAGGATGCGACATCACTACAAGAAAAGACATCGATATAGCAGCTGGTGGTTCTATTATGAAGAAACCGCAACTGAAGCTTACAAAATTATTGATAACACTGCTTCCCACTCACATGAGTGGCATCAAGAAAAAGATATCGTTAGATCATCTAAAGCGGCTAGAGCCGATTCTAGCCATGACTTTGATTCCATTTTCGCAAAGATAGATATTGTCGAGAGACGAATGGAAAAGATGACTAAAGATATTCACTCAATACGAATTAGTTGTGAGCAGTGTGGAGGACAACATTTGACAAAAGATTGTCTCAGTATTGAACAGACAATGGAACAAAGAGAGAATGTTTCATACATGAACCAAAGGCCTGGAAATAATTATCAGAATAATTATCAACCGCCAAGACCAATCTACAATCAAAATCAGAATTATAACCGAAATGTTCCATACAACAACCAACAAGGTCCTAGCAATCAACAAGTATCTAACAATCCTTACAATCAGCAAAGACCTATTTTTCAAAACAAACCACCACAAACCGATGATAAAAAGCCAAATTTAGAAGATATGATGTCGAAGCTAGTTGAATCTCAAACGCAGTTTTTCACATCTCAGAAACAAACCAATGAACAAAATGCTCAAGCATTTAGAAATCAACAAGCTTCTATTCAAAATCTAGAACAAGAAGTAAGCAACCTAGCAAGGTTGATAGGTGAAAGAAAACCGGGAAGTTTACATAACGATACAAATGCTAACCCCCGGAATGAAACAGCTAAAGCAATTACCACAAGAAGTGGTATTACACTTAAACCACCTGAAATACCTGTAATTTCCAATGAAACTATTCCTACTCCACAAGAACCACAGTCTGAGCAAGATAAGGAAAAATAAACGGTAGTTGAAAAGGTTAATGAAGATAACACAGTTAAGGCTAAACCTTATGTTAAACCATACCAACCACCACTTCCTTACCCGAGTAAAATGAGAAAAGAAAGACTTGAAGCCGAGCAATCTAAATTCTTGGATATGTTTAAACAAATAAATGTTAATCTTCCTTTCATTGATGTGATTTCAGGAATGCCTAGATATGCCAAATTCTTGAAAGATCTAATCACAAATAGAAAGAAAATAGAAGAAATTTCGGCTGTTACTATGAATGCTAATTGTTCTGCAGTACTGTTGAATAAGATACCAGAAAAACTTTCAGATCCAGGAAGTTTCACAATTCCATGTTTTCTGGGTAGTCTTAGTTCAATAGAAGCATTGGCAGATTTAGGTGCTAGTATAAATTTAATGACGTATTCACTATACGCTAAACTAGACCCTGGAGAATTGAAACCAACACGAATAAGCATACAACTAGCCGATCGATCAGTAAAATATCCTAGAGGGATAATGGAAAACATGCTAGTTAAAGTTGGTACTTTAGTATTTTCAGTAGATTTTGTTATTCTGAACATGGAAGAAGATTCTCGAGTTCCTCTCATATTAGGAAGACCATTCTTAAACACGGCTAAAGCAATAATAGACGTGTTTGGTAAGAAACTGACCCTAAGTATAGAGGACGAGAGTGTTACCTTTTCTGTTGATAGAGCCATGCAACAACCGCAATCTGCAGATGATACATGTTATTATATTCAAACTATAGATTTACATGCAGAATTGTTAGAAGAATTTCCAGAATTACAAGGAACAGGAGAATGTTCTTTAGGAGAAGGAACTGAACCAATTGATGAAGCTGAAATGTTAGCCGCACTCATGGCTAATGGATATGAACCAACAACAGAAGAAATTCAAATGCTAAAAGAGAAAGACAGATATCGATACAAATCATCGATAGAAGAACCACCGACATTAGAGTTAAAACCACTTCCAAACCATTTGGAATACGCTTATTTACATGGTGAATCTGAATTACCTGTAATAATATCATCTTCTCTTATTGAAAATGAAAAATCTCAACTCATTTCTGTGCTAAAAGCTCATAAACCAGCTATTGCATGGAAAATTCATGATATTAAAGGAATAAGTCCTTCGTATTGCACACATAAAATCCTTATGGAAGAAGGTCATAAAACGTATGTGCAACGCCAACGAAGACTAAATCTGAATATGCAAGATGTTGTTAAGAAAGAAATTATTAAACTGCTAGATGCAGGTTTAATTTAATCAATTTCTGATAGTTCATGGGTAAGCCCAGTTCAATGCGTACCTAAGAAGGGTGGCATGACTGTCATCACAAATGAGAAAAATGAGCTTATTCCTACTAGGACTGTAACAAGATGGCGTGTTTGTATTGATTATAGAAAATTAAATGACGCCACTAGAAAAGATCACTTTCCCTTACCTTTCATTGATCAAATGTTAGAAAGATTAGCCGGAAATAGTTACTATTGTTTTTTTGATGGTTTTTCCGAATACTTTCAAATTCCAATAGCACCCGAGGACCAAGATAAAATCACATTCACATGCCCTTATGGTACTTTTGCTTACAATCGCATGCCATTTGGATAATGCTAAAAACGAACATATATTTCATAGCATTATTCCTCAAGAAAGACAAGCTTTTAGTTGCAATTGTTTTATTTACAAGTGATATTCGTTTAAATAATAAAAGGTGAAGACAAAAGACAGATTCGATGAATTGAAGACGCAAACGACCAAAAAGCTAAAAAGTATAAAGTACAATCAAAGTGGTTCAAATTATTGATGAGAAACGTCTCAAAATTACAAGAGTACAAGACGCAAAACGCAAAATACAAGATATTAAATTGTACGCAAGGACGTTCGAAAATCCGAAACCGGGACCAGAGTCAACTCTCAACGCTCGACGCAACGGATTAAAAATTACAAGTCAACTATGCACATGAATATAATATAATATATAATTAATTTTTAAAATTATATATATATTATATTATATATAAAACCGTCGGCAAACTAGGTGACAATCGAATGTGAGCTGGAATCCCAAGCCATGCGATCGCATGGCCAACAAGTCCAATTTCCATGCGATCGTATGGCCCCAAATTTTGGGTCAGGTCCTATAAATTTCGCAGTTTTGGTCGAATTTCGTACATCTTTTTCTCTTCTCTATCTCTCAACATAATATATATATATATATATATATATATATATATATATATATATATATATATATATATATATATATATATATATATTATAATTTTAATTATAATTTTAATTTTAATTTTAATTTTAATTTTAATTTTAATAATAATAAGGGTATGTTAGCGAATGTTGTAAGTGTATAAGTCGAAATTCTGTCCGTGTAACACTACGCTATTATTAATCATTGTAAGTTATGTTCAACCTTTTTAAATTAATGTCTCGTAGCTAAGTTATTATTATGCTTATTTAAACCGAAGTAATCATGATGTTGGGCTAAAATATTAAGACGGGGTAATTGGACTTTGTACCATAATTGGGGTTTGGACAAAAGAACGAAACTTGTGGAAATTAGACTATGGGCTATTAATGGGCTTTATATTTGTTTAATTGAATGATAGTTCATTAATTTAATATAAAGATTTACAATTAGACATACCTATAAATAACCATATACACTCGATCGGACACGATGGGCGGGATATTTATAAGTACTAATAATCGTTCATTTAACCGGACACGGGAATGGATTAATAGTTAATGGACTTATTAAAACAGGGGTGAATTACATACAAGGAAAATTGGTGTAATTATAGTTTAAGTCCCCAATTAGTTGGAATATTTGACTTCGGATATAAGAATAATTTGACGAGGACACTCGCACTTTATATTTATGACTGATGGACTGTTATGGACAAAAACTAGACGGACATATTGAATAATCCAGGACAAAGGACAATTAACCCATGCTAATAAACTAAAATCAACACGTCAAACATCATGATTACGGAAGTTTAAATAAGCATAATTCCTTTATTTCATATTTAATTGCACTTTTAATTATCGCACTTTAATTTATTGTCATTTTAATTATCGTACTTTTTAATTATCGCAATATTATTTATTGTCATTTTAATTATCGCACTTTTATTTATCGCACTTTAATTATTGTCATTTACTTTACGCTTTAAATTAAGTCTTTTATATATTTAATATTTTACATTAGGTTTTAATTGCGACTAAAGTTTTGAAATCGACAAACCGGTCATTAAACGGTAAAAACCCCCTTTTATAATAATAATACTACTTATATTTATATTTATATTTATACAAATATAGTTTTGAAAATATAGTGTTAAACTTGGCTAGCTCCCTGTGGAACGAACCGGACTTACTAAAAACTACACTACTGTACGATTAGGTACACTGCCTATAAGTGTTGTAGCAAGGTTTAGGTATATCCACTCTATAAATAAATAAATAACTTGTGTAAAATTGTATCGTTTTAATAATATTTTCTAGTAAAATATAAGCTATTTCGTATACACCTCTACGCACATCAAAGATATAGAGAAAAAAAAAGAAAATAATAGATTTTATATCAAATATATATAAAAAGTGGTTAAGAAAAAATAGAAGAATCCATTTCATATACAAATATTGTAAGAAAGATTAAACTGAGAAAACAATTTAAAAATTAAAGAATATGAGGAGTGAATTAAGAATAAAAAATAATAAAGAGTACATTATGAAAAATAAAAAAGAAAGAATCAAAGGGGTGATAAAAGGAAAAAATAGAAAAGGAGTGATAAATGCTAAGTAGTTATTTGATATGTGTATGTATGAACTTTGTCTTGCTATGTGTTACAAGTTGGATTCCACTAACTAGTATTTGGACTACTTCAATATATGCTACTTGGATAGTACTTAAAATGTCATAATTTATTGATCTTAAAAGACAATGAATCATTAACACACATAGATTTGCTTAAGTCTAAAATTAAGTTTATGAATAGGTTAAACTTGATTTCACATGATGTCTTGCAACATGCTTAATTGATACTACTTGCTTAATTTGTCAAGACATCATTAGTACACTTAATTAATTACAAACAAGTTCAAATTTGAATACTAGCATGCTCTGTGATTAAAGTGGGTTGTTGTCATCAATGACATGTTGACCAACCAATAGGTATATAGCAAATGTGTTAATTACAAATAAAGTTTATGACAAAACTGAGATTGCCTCAAATGATTATCATGACTTGTATTCAAGAATGTTAAACTTTCTACTTTGAGCATGACAAGTCATTATCAAGGCAATACA